>NC_069500.1:1100507395-1100844895 GCF_027579735.1 Bombina bombina
TTAACAACCAACTGGCTTCTAGCTGCAAAAGCATTACAAAGAATAGATTACACATTTTAGCTTGTCTGAGTACATTTTTTTTATATTTTATTTTCCTCGGTGATTACTTTTTATTAAACCTAAAATCAATTTTGCTATAGGAAATACATACAACTGTGGATACTTAGCTGACTGGGTCTGAATGCATTTCAAAGTAAAATATATATTGACAAATATTCACAATAAAAAAAAAAATACATATTTCCTATGTAGCATTGAAAATATTACAGATACTGATGCTCTAACCCAAAAACATTTTTTTTTTTTACAATTGTATTTTTATTGAGGTTACAACACAACAAATTATATAATAGTAAGACATATTTAGGTAGTCCTTTTTATATTACAGAGTAATCCAAACACAGGGTAATAAACATCTTACTCATGAGTATTCGCTGAACTCCTAAAGGGGTCCGGCATATTGTCGAAAAACTCGCTTATTTAACAAATAATACAAATTACTGGACCTCCATAAATATTTCAGCCAGTCTCTGTCCATGGCTTATTGGAGAGGAGTGTCCATTAATAACTTATAGGAGCTGTGAACCCTAGCTCCATGAACACAAGCAGCATTATGAAAACAATTAAATAACACTGGTTCACAATATGCATTACTAAGCAAATAAATTCAATTAACACTGTTCGTCCCTCATTATGCATGAAGGGAAAGAAGAGAGAAAGGAAAAAATATAGAAACTTCAGGTAAAAGAAGAGACAGTAAAAGAGAGGGGGAGGGGGGGAGTCAGTAAATAATTGTACATGTTGAAACTTTGGACACTACATTTTGCGGGAGTGCATCCCTTGGGGACCATGTGGCAGTGTGTACATCTATGGTTCCTCTGTTTATACAAACCGCTTCCTCCATCATTCTAACATTAGACATAATCTCAACAACCTTTTCACAAATTAGGTGCATTCTGCTATTTCCAGTGTCTTGCAATAGCAAGTTTAGTGGACATCAGAAGGTAAATAAGAAAGTGTTTCTGGGGTTTCGGGATTTTAGGAATATTAGGATGTAACAGGCAGGTCTCAGGGCCTCAATACGCAGGGATGGAAAGGAGTCTGCACAGGGCTAGGACTTTGGTCCATAGTTTCTGAATTTCTGGGCAGCTCCACCAAGTGTGGATATCATCCCCTTTTTGGCCGCACTCTACAGCACCTATCTGAGGTGACGAGAGATAATCTGTGTACCCTATTGGGGACCCAATTCCATCTTGGGAGTAATTTATAAAACAGTTCAAAGAAAGGTATGCTGTGTATTGCCTGTCTAGTGTCGGTTATTGCTCTCATCCATATGTTGGCGTCTAACACTCTGCCTAAGTCATTCTCCCATGCTAAAATATTATGCGTCTTCTGTAGGTTAGGGCAATTTTGGATGCATTGATAATGTATCGTAAGGGGCCTATGTCCCTGTAGTCCCGACTTCATCCTAGATTCCCATAGTGTATTATAACTCGTGCAGTTTTAAAAAAATTCAAGCTATGTAGTAGGGACCTAAAGCGGGTGACTTCAAAGTGCATTTTCCGTGCGATTGTATAGTGTGAGATGAGTTCAGGGCCCGAGACTCAGGTGTTTCCGATATACAGGTCTTGTATAGTTGTTATGGAGAGAGCAGTCCAGACAGAGGAGTTTGAGTCCAGTAATCCCCTAAGGAGCCCCTGCACACTATGAATAGGGGATGGATGGGGGGCCACCAGAGGGGAGTGACACAATTTATGCCACATAGAGAGGCAATGTTTTATAACCGGGTTGGGCGGAGAGAGAAGGGGTCTACAATGTTGTGGAATCCATATCAGATCCGAGAGGAGGATTCCATGGGGTAGTGAGGCTTTTTCAATATTGTACCATCAAGGGAGCTCCTTAATGGTGCCCCAGCCTGATATGTGAGTTAGCATAGCGGCCTCATAGTACATCCGGAGGTTGGGGAGACCCAGTCCTCCTCTATCTATCGGTGTCTGTAATATCTTGCTCTCTATACGGGGGCGTGAGTCCGCCCAGACATATTTATTTAACAGCGATTGGAAATTATCTAATTATGCATTGGGAGGTTTCGGTAGGATCATCATTTTAAATGCAGCGAACCTACCCATCCAAGAAATTTCTTTATATCTAGGTAGTGTTAGTGTCTGTTTGAGATTCTGAAGGAAATGGTCATAGTTAGTCGTAACTACATTTTTAAAATCATGTGATAGGAAGACACCCAGGTGTCTAATCCCTTTTAGATTCCATTTAAATTTATGGTTAGTTTGTAGAGTATATAGTTGGGCCGTAGGAATATGAAGCGGGTATGCTTCTGTCTTGGTAACGTTAAGCTTATAGAGCGATAGTGTACTAAATAGGTCAAAGAGGTTAAGAAGATGGGGAAGTGATCGGTTTGGGTCAGTTAAGAAGACAGTCAAGTCGTCTGCAAATAAGCTGAGCTTCTGATACGTCCCATGTATATAAATTCCCTTGATATCTTTGCTCACGCGGATAGCAGCTGCTAGTGGCTCTATGGTGAGTACGAAGAAGAGGGGAGACAGTGGGCAGCCCTGTTGGGTGCCATTTCTGAGGTCGAAGGATCGGGAACAAAATCCCAGGCCCCTAAACCTAGCGGTCAGATGGGAGTAAAGAGCTCCCACCGCTCTACGGAAACTGTCAGGTAAGCCTACCGATTTTAGGATTGCTGTCAGATAGTTCCACCTCACCCTGTCAAACACCTTCTCGGCGTCAAACGACATGGTGAGAAGTTGTCTTCTGGAGCCATTGACCTCCGTGAACACATTTAACAAGCAGTGTGTACAATCAATGCCCTGGCGATTCATTACAAAGCCTACCTGATCCCTGTGTATGACCTTCAAAAGCATCCGGCCAAGCCTAGTGGCCAATATTTTAGAAAAAAACTTTACGTCAATATTGATAAGCGAAATAGGTTGGTAACTTTGACACCATGATGGGTCTTTATCCTCCTCAGGGATGGTTAGTATGGAGGCATCCAAAAACTCTTGGGGTAAGGAGCCAGTCTCAAAAGTTTCAGCATATAGCCGCTGCAGATATGGTATTAAAATAATTGCATATGTTTTAAAAAATAGTGGGGTGTACCCATCTGGTCCGGTGGCCTTGTGCAGTTTAAGCGACTTAATGGCTTCCTTAATTTCAGAGTAGGTTATGGGGTTCACAAGGTCGGCAGCCACGTCGGTGTCTAGGCTTGGGAGGTTAAGAGAAGAGAGGCTGTGATGGAATGCCAATCCGCTTTAGGTATATTCGGGCATGCATCCAGATTATATAGCTCACTGTAGTGGGCCATAAAGGCCTCTCCAGTTTCTTTAGTGGCATGTGAGGTTTTGCCTGAGTGGCAAATTTTTTGGATTTGCGTGGTCTAGCTCTAAGCTTGGTGGCTAATAGTCTATCCGCCCTATTTCCCTGGTAATAAAACAGTTCCCCAAACTTGAGAAGAGATTCCTGTACTCGGGCCGTCTCTTTGACCATGATTTCAGCTCGGATCTGTCCTATATGTGAGGCTAGAGCAGGATTAGGGTGAAGTTTACTCTGCAGTTCTAAGGGTCTAAACTCCACAAAAGCTGTGCTAAAGTGGCGCCTCTCTCCCACCTCAATTGCACAGCCCTTTTTAGAAAGGTCCCCCTAAGGAAAGCCTTCATAGTCGCCAATAGGGTTGTGTCAGTCATTTGTTTGGTATCGTTCATTTTGAAAAAGCTTGTAGGTCAGAAGCTGTCTGTTGGGACCAAGGGTTTTTAATCAAATGGTCAGCTAGTCGCCAAGATCGCATATAGCCATCTGGGGGGAGTGGGTTAATAGTGATAGTCATGTCATGGTCAGACCATGAACATACAACAATCCTCGCAGAGCGTACTTTATCAAGGGTCCAAGAGTCCGTAAATATATAGTCAATACGGGAATAAGAGTGGTGTGCCATGGAATAGAAAGTATAATCCTTCTCTGTCGTGTGTAAGCATCGCCAGATGTCAAAATAGTTATATCTCATCAGGAGGTTGCGAAATCTTTTAGACAGAAGGCAAGTTCCCCTATCAAGATTTGTCTCTTTACCTGGCCGCCTATCAAGCAAGGGGTCCCAGGCAGCATTGAAATCCCCGCCTAGAAGTATAGACCCTCTCTTTAGCTGGCCTACTCTCTCCAACTGTCTGAGGAATGAGATCTGGTGTGTATTAGGGATGTAGACATTAACTAGAGTGTATAGGGTATCATCCAGATAGCAGGCAAGGATCAGGTACCTACTGTACCTTCTGGATCTCTATCTATAGTGATAGGGGTATATTTGATGTCTTGTCTTACAAGTATAGCGACTCCCCTTTTCTTATTAGTGTATGAGGCCGTCTCACAAGTTGGATATAGGGTGGATCTAAATTTATGTGGGGATGGCTCAGTCCAGTGCGTCTCTTGTAAATAGGCAATCACCGATTTATGCTTTTTCAAGTGTCTTACAAGCAAGCTTCGCTTTGTGGGGGTGTTGAGTCCTTTTGTATTTAGGGTGGATATTGTGATCTCTGTCATGGGATGGCCATTGAGGATCCTCGGTATATGCCTATCCTATTAACCTGCTGGGATAGAGGGGAGAAGGGGAAGGTAGGGAAGGAACGAGAAGGGAAAGAGAGAGAGAGAAGAGAAAACGAAACATAACCACATTTTGCATTCATTATAACAGTATGTAGGTCTAATAGTGCATAATAGCACTGCTCAGTGTGACTCTGGGAGCTCCAAAAACAGAGCCCCAGAGTTACTCTAGTATAAGCACTCAGTCAAGTACTTATAAGTTGGGGGGGAGGGTATGGGGCTTTGGAAGGGCCTACATCAGGGTTTGGATTTAAGGCTAGTACTGCTTGCCAGTTTTTGGCTAAACTGCACAATCTCCAGTCGGAGCTATTACTGTTAGGAGAAAATTAGCTAATGGCTGAGATGTGGGGTATGGTATCAGTTAACTCTTAAATGGCAGGTGGTAGATAAGTGCCGGAACCTAGGACATCTTAATTGCTGTACAGCCTAGACCTGAACGAAATAGGGAATAATGTTTAACCATTTAGTGAACGTCTAGCTTAAGGTGTTGGCACTTGTCAGGGTGGGTATGAACCTGTGAGTAGAAGAACAAATAGTGCAAATATAACCATTATGTACATGAGTCACTTATTGCAAGCCAAATGGCCACATCAAAGTCAACAGGTAACTTTCTAAGCCTTAAGGCTTCTGAGCTGCAAACCTTTACAAACTGTGCAAAAGGAAAAACATAATGGTAAATGTAGAGCTCAGGGCCCTGGAGTTTCCCCAGGGTCTAGGGAAGCATACTGTAAAGGATATTTTGAAGCCAGGCAGGCTTCAATCTCAAATCTAAGCTTGTGTCTTGATGGCTCTCCAGACTATAAGGCCTACTTATCAAGCCGTCAACTGTGCTGCATTCGATACCAATACGCTCGCCTAACATTGCCTAACATCGCGGCCGTGGACTTGCATATGCTCTCCATATTTATATAAAAAGATGACAAAAAGCCACGCACTAAGTACGGGGTGATGAGCAGCGGACTGTTGTTAACTAAACAGTCATCGATCTCGCTGCTATTCGGCTTTTTTCGAGCTTTATTTATATACTGTCACTAAACACTGCCACTATACAAAACTGTTTAACCCCTATCCCGCCGCTCTCCAACCCCGCCACAACTAAATAAATTTATTAACCCCTATCCCGCCGCTCCTGGAGCCCACTGCAAATCTAATAAACGTATTAACCCCTATCCCGCCGCTCCTAGACACTGCCATAACTAACTAAGGCCTAGATTTGGAGTTCGGCGGTAGCCGTCAAAACCAGCGTTAGAGGCTCCTAACGCTGGTTTTGGCCGCCCGCTGGTATTTGGAGTCAGTGATTAAAGGGTCTAACGCTCACTTTTCAGCCGCGACTTTTCCATACCGCAGATCCCCCTACGCCATTTGCGTAGCCTATCTTTTCAATGGGATCTTTCTAACGCCGGTATTTAGAGTCGTTTCTGAAGTGAGCGTTAGAGCTCTAACGACAAAACTCCAGCCGCCTGAAAATAGCAGGAGTTAAGAGCTTTCTGGCTAACGCCGGTTCATAAAGCTCTTAACTACTGTACCCTAAAGTACACTAACACCCATAAACTACCTATGTACCCCTAAACCGAGGTCCCCCCACATCGCCGCCACTCGATTAAAATTTTTAACCCCTAATCTGCCGACCGCCACCTACGTTATATTTATGTACCCCTAATCTGCTGCCCCTAACCCCGCCGACCCCTGTATTACATTTATTAACCCCTAACTTGCCCCCCACAACGTCGCCGCCAGCTACTTAAAATAATTAACCCCTAATCTTCCGACCGCAAATCGCCGCCACCTACGTTATCCCTATGTACCCCTAATCTGCTGCCCCTAACATCGCCGACCCCTATATTATATTTATTAACCCCTAATCTGCCCCCCTCAACGTCGCCGACACCTGCCTACACTTATTAACCCCTAATCTGCCGAGCGGACCTGAGCGCTACTATAATAAATGTATTAACCCCTAATCCGCCTCACTAACCCTATCATAAATAGTATTAACCCCTAATCTGCCCTCCCTAACATCGCCGACACCTAACTTCAATTATTGACCCCTAATCTGCCGACCGGAGCTCACCGCTATTCTAATAAATGTATTAACCCCTAAAGCTAAGTCTAACCCTAACACTAACACCCCCCTAAGTTAAATATAATTTAAATCTAACGAAATAAATTAACTCTTATTAAATAAATTATTCCTATTTAAAGCTAAATACTTACCTGTAAAATAAATCCTAATATAGCTACAATATAAATTATAATTATATTATAGCTATTTTAGGATTAATATTTATTTTACAGGCAACTTTGTAATTATTTTAACCAGGTACAATAGCTATTAAATAGTTAAGAACTATTTAATAGTTACCTAGTTAAAATAATAACAAATTTACCTGTAAAATAAATCCTAACCTAAGTTATAATTAAACCTAACACTACCCTATCAATAAAATAATTAAATAAACTACCTACAATTACCTACAATTAACCTAACACTACACTATCAATAAATTAATTAAACACAATTCCTACAAATAAATACAATTAAATAAACTAGCTAAAGTACAAAAAATAAAAAAGAACTAAGTTACAGAAAATAAAAAAATATTTACAAACATAAGAAAAATATTACAACAATTTTAAACTAATTACACCTACTCTAAGCCCCCTAATAAAATAACAAAGCCCCCCAAAATAAAAAATTCCCTACCCTATTCTAAATTAAAAAAGTTACAAGCTCTTTTACCTTACCAGCCCTGAACAGGGCCCTTTGCGGGGCATGCCCCAAGAATTTCAGCTCTTTTGCCTGTAAAAAAAAACATACAATACCCCCCCCCCAACATTACAACCCACCACCCACATACCCCTAATCTAACCCAAACCCCCTTAAATAAACCTAACACTAAGCCCCTGAAGATCTTCCTACCTTGTCTTCACCATACCAGGTTCACCGATCCGTCCTGGCTCCAACATCTTCATCCAACCCAAGCGGGGGTTGGCGATCCATAATCCGGTCCAGAAGAGGCTCCAAAGTCTTCCTCCTATCCGACAAGAAGAGGACATCCGGACCGGCAAACATCTTCTCCAAGCGGCATTTTCGATCTTCTTCCATCCGGAGCGAAGCGGCAGGATCCTGAAGACATCCAGCGCGGAACATCCATCCGGACCGACGACTGAACGACGAATGACTGTTCCTTTAAGGGACGTCATCCAAGATGGCGTCCCTCGAATTCCGATTGGCTGATAGGATTCTATCAGCCAATCGGAATTAAGGTAGGAATTTTCTGATTGGCTGATGGAATCAGCCAATCAGAATCAAGTTCAATCCGATTGGCTGATCCAATCAGCCAATCAGATTGAGCTCGCATTCTATTGGCTGTTCCGATCAGCCAATAGAATGCGAGCTCAATCTGATTGGCTGATTGGATCGGCCAATCGGATTGAACTAGATTCTGATTGGCTGATTCCATCAGCCAATCAGAAAATTCCTACCTTAATTCCGATTGGCTGATAGAATCCTATCAGCCAATCGGAATTCGAGGGACGCCATCTTGGATGACGTCCCTTAAAGGAACAGTCATTCGTCGTTCAGTCATCGGTCCGGATGGATGTTCCGCGCTGGATGTCTTCAGGATCCTGCCGCTTCGCTCCGGATGGAAGAAGATCGAAGATGCCGCTTGGAGAAGATGTTTGCCGGTCCGGATGTCCTCTTCTTGCCGGATAGGAGGAAGACTTTGGAGCCTCTTCTGGACCGGATTATGGATCGCCAACCCCCGCTTGGGTTGGATGAAGATGTTGGAGCCAGGACGGATCGGTGAACCTGGTATGGTGAAGACAAGGTAGGAAGATCTTCAGGGGCTTAGTGTTAGGTTTCTTTAAGGGGGTTTGGGTTAGATTAGGGGTATGTGGGTGGTGGGTTGTAATGTTGGGGGGGGGTATTGTATGTTTTTTTTTACAGGCAAAAGAGCTGAAATTCTTGGGGCATGCCCCGCAAAGGGCCCTGTTCAGGGCTGGTAAGGTAAAAGAGCTTGTAACTTTTTTAATTTAGAATAGGGTAGGGAATTTTTTATTTTGGGGGGCTTTGTTATTTTATTAGGGGGCTTAGAGTAGGTGTAATTAGTTTAAAATTGTTGTAATATTTTTCTTATGTTTGTAAATATTTTTTTATTTTCTGTAACTTAGTTCTTTTTTATTTTTTGTACTTTAGCTAGTTTATTTAATTGTATTTATTTGTAGGAATTGTGTTTAATTAATTTATTGATAGTGTAGTGTTAGGTTAATTGTAGGTAATTGTAGGTAGTTTATTTAATTATTTTATTGATAGGGTAGTGTTAGGTTTAATTATAACTTAGGTTAGGATTTATTTTACAGGTAAATTTGTTATTATTTTAACTAGGTAACTATTAAATAGTTCTTAACTATTTAATAGCTATTGTACCTGGTTAAAATAATTACAAAGTTGCCTGTAAAATAAATATTAATCCTAAAATAGCTATAATATAATTATAATTTATATTGTAGCTATATTAGGATTTATTTTACAGGTAAGTATTTAGCTTTAAATAGGAATAATTTATTTAATAAGAGTTAATTTATTTTGTTAGATTTAAATTATATTTAACTTAGGGGGGTGTTAGTGTTAGGGTTAGGCTTAGCTTTAGGGGTTAATACATTTATTAGAATAGCGGTGAGCTCCGGTCAGCAGATTAGGGGTTAATAATTGAAGTTAGGTGTCGGCGATGTTAGGGAGGGCAGATTAGGGGTTAATACTATTTATGATAGGGTTAGTGAGGCGGATTAGGGGTTAATACATTTATTATAGTAGCGCTCAGGTACGCTCGGCAGATTAGGGGTTAATAAGTGTAGGCAGGTGTCGGCGACGTTGTGGGGGGCAGGTTAGGGGTTAATAAATATAATATAGGGGTCGGCGGTGTTAGGGGTAGCAGATTAGGGGTACATAGGGATAACGTAGGTGGCGGCGGTTTACGGAGCGGCAGATTAGGGGTTTAAAAAAATATGCAGGGGTCAGCGATAGCGGGGGCGGCAGATTAGGGGTTAATAAGTGTAAGGATAGGGGTGTTTAGACTCGGGGTACATGTTAGAGTGTTAGGTGCAGACGTAGGAAGTGTTTCCCCATAGGAAACAATGGGGCTGCGTTAGGAGCTGAACGCTGCTTTTTTGCAGGTGTTAGGTTTTTTTTCAGCTCAAACAGCCCCATTGTTTCCTATGGGGGAATCGTGCACGAGCACGTTTTTGAGGCCGGCCGCGTCCGTAAGCAACTCTGGTATCGAGAGTTGCATTTGCGGTAAAAATGCTCTACGCTCCTTTTTTGGAGCCTAACGCAGCATTTGTTTGAACTCTCGATACCAGAGTTAATTTTATGGTGCGGCCAGAAAAAAGCCCGCGGAGCGTTAACAGCCCTTTTACCGCCGAACTCCAAATCTAGGCCTAAATGTATTAACCCCTATCCCTCCGCTCTCGGAGCCCACCACAACTAAATAAATGTATTAACCCCTAAACCCCTGGCCTCCCACATCACTACCACTTACTAAACCTATTAACCCCTAAACCGCCAGCCCCCCACATCGCCATAAACTAAATTAACCTATTAACCCCTAAACCCAACAACCAGCTAACTTTATATTAAATATTAGCTCATCCCTATCTTATAATAAATTAAAACTTACCTTTAGATTTAAATTAAACTATATTAAACTAATAATTAACCTACCCTAACTGTTATACTAAAATTACATTAAACTATATTAAACTATTAATTAATCTACCCTAACTATTATACTACAATTACATGAAACTATATTAAACTATTAATTAATCTACCCTAACTGTTATACTAAAATTACATTAAACTACAAATTAAATTAACTATATTACATATTTAAACACCAAATCATACTCTAATAATTTAAATCTACTGTTAAAAATTACAAAGTTACAAAAAACTAACAACTAAGGGCGCGATCCGATATACGGCATAGTTTTCGGCGCAAGCGAGGGAACCCGTGCCGCCCGTAATTTCACCTCGCAACTCGAGCTATCACATATACTGCGCCGTCAGATGCTAAAGTGCCGTAAGTCTGACAAACTAGCGATGTCCAGAAATAAGCGTAAGTACAAATTTCTGGAGTCGCCAGTGACTTACGGCACTTTAGAAACTGCCGCCGCCTACAAAAACTGACTAAATTATAAAATCTCCCGTAACTGTCTAACACGCCTCCCAAACATAGCCCGACGCGTATACCCCTCTATCCGCAATCCCCCCTCTCACTCCTAACAATAAATGTATTAACACCTAAACCGCCGCTCCCGGACCCGGCCGCCACCTATATTAGATTTATTACCCCCTAATGTGAGCCCCCTACACCGCCACCACCTATATTATATATCTAACCCCCTAATGTGAGCCCTCTACACCGCTGCCACCTATATTAAAATTATTAACCCCTAATGTAATCCCCCTAAACCGCCGCCACCTCTATTAAAATTATTACCCCCTAATGTGAGCCCCCTACCCCGCCGCCACCTATTTTAACTACATTACCCCCTAATCTAATCCCCCTACACCGCCGCCACCTATATTAAAATGATTAACCCCTAATCTAATCCCCCTACACTGCCGCCACCTATATTAAATGTATTAACCCCTAATCTAATCCCCCTACACCGCCGCCACCTATAATAAATGTATTACCCCCTAAAATACTAAAGTGTCCCTACACTGCATTGCCCCAAAGTAATCAGCTCTATTACCAGCCCTTAAAAGGGCCTTTTGCGGGGCATTGCCCCAAAGTAATCAGCTCTTTTACCTGTAATCTGACCCCCCTACACCTCCGCCACCTATATCAAATATATTAACCCCTAATCTAATCCCCCTACACCGCCGCCACCTATATTAAATATATTAACCCCTAATCTAATCCCCCTACACCGCCGCCACCTATATTAAATATATTAACCCCTAATCTGACCCCCCCTACACCGCCGCCACCTATATTAACTATATTAACCCTATCTAACCCTAACACTCCTAACTTAATTATTATTGCAATAAATCTAAATAATATTAATATTATTAACTAAAATATTCCTATTTAAAACTAAATACTTACCTATAAAATAAACCTTAAGATAGCTACAATATAATTAATAATTACATTGTAGCAATTTTAGGGTTTATATTTATTTTACAGGTAACTTGGTATTTATTTTAACTAGGAACAATAGCTATTAAATAGTTAATAACTATTTAATAGCTACCTAGTTAAAATAATTACCAATTTACCTGTAAAATAAATCCTAACTTAAGTTACAAATACACCTACACTACCAATAAATTAATTAAATAAACTACAATTATCTAAACTAAAATATAATTAAATACACTAAACTAAATTACAAAAAAAAGAAACACTAAATTACAAAAATAAAAAAAGATTACAAGAATTTTAAGCTAATTACACCTAATCTAAGCCCCCTAATAAAATAACAAAGCCCCCCAAAATAAAAAATGTCCCTACCCTAAACTAAATTACAAAAAGTAATCAGCTCTATTACCAGCCCTTAAAAGGGCCTTTTGTGAGGCATTGTCCCAAAGTAATCAACTCTTTTACCTGTGAAAAAAAGAACACCCCCCCATTAAAACCCACCACCCACACACCCCTACTCTAAAACCCACCCTATCCCCCCTTAAAAAAATCTAAGTCTAACCCCCAAGTGGTCCTTACCTGTCCTGAAGACCGGCGGAGAAGGTCCTGTTCCAGGCGGAGAAATCTTCTTCCAGAATAGCCAATAGAATTTCAGTAGCTCTTATTCTATTGGCTAAACAAATCAGCCAATAGAATTAAAGTAGCTCTCATCCGATTGGCTGATTTGAATTTGAAGGCTCAAATCAGCCAATAGGAATTCAAGGGACGCCATTTTGAATTCCGATTTAGTGTACGGCGGCGATCATATGAAGAGGATCCTCCACGCTCCATGGCTCCGGTCTTCAGTTCCAGCATCGCCGATCTTCAGTTCCTGTATCGCCGGTCTTCAGTTCCAGAGAGGACGGTCTTCAGCTCCGCGGTCATCGGTCTTCAACTCCTCCGCTCCGCGCCGGCTGGTTCCTGGAAGAAGAAGAGGTCGCCGCCTGGAAGAAGACTTCTCCGCCTGGAACATGACCTTCTCCGCCGGTCTTCAGGACAGGTAAGGACCACTTGGGGGTTAGACTTAGGTTTTTTAAGGGGGGATAGGGTGGGTTTTAGAGTAGGGGTGTGTGGGTGGTGGGTTGTAATGGGGGGTGTTCTTTTTTTCCACAGGTAAAAGAGCTGATTACTTTGGGGCAATGCCCCACAAAAGGCCCTTTTAAGGGCTGGTAATAGAGCTGATTACTTTTTGTAATTTAGTTTAGGGTAGGGACATTTTTTTTTATTTTGGGGGCTTTGTTATTTTATTAGGGGCTTAGATTAGGTGTAATTATCTTAAAATTCTTGTAATCCTTTTTTATTTTTTGTAATTTAGTGTTTGTTTTTTTTTGTAATTTAGTTTAGTGTATTTAATTATATTTTAGTTTAGATAATTGTAGTTTATTTAATTAATTAATTTATTGATAGTGTAGGTGTATTTGTAACTTAGGTTAGGATTTATTTTACAGGTAAATTGGTAATTATTTTAACTAGGTAGCTATTAAATAGTTATTAACTATTTAATAGCTATTGTACCTAGTTAAAATAAATACCAAGTTACCTGTAAAATAAATATAAACCCTAAAATAGCTACAATGTAATTATTAATTATATTGTAGCTATCTTAAGGTTTATTTTATAGGTAAGTATTTAGTTTTAAATAGGAATAGTTTAGTTAATAAGATTAATATTATTTAGATTTATTGCAATAATAATTAAGTTAGGGGTGTTAGGGTTAGATAGGGTTAATATAGTTAATATATATAATATAATAACTATATTAATAATATATATAATATAATAACTATATTAACTATATTAACCCTAATATAATTAGGGTTAATATAGTTAATATAGGTGGTGGCGGTTTGATA
The DNA here is from genome assembly GCF_027579735.1 of Bombina bombina. NCBI lineage: Eukaryota > Metazoa > Chordata > Amphibia > Anura > Bombinatoridae > Bombina > Bombina bombina. The sequence continues at coordinate 1,100,521,056 of NC_069500.1, forward strand.
AATGAGGCGAATCAAGATCGCCACAATTACGCTGCGGAATTCCAGCGTATTTGTGGGGGGGTTCCATTCAAGGGCACTGGCTCTCAGTGGAAACATCTGTGAGGAAGGTGTTTCTCGGTCTTCTTGGTCCTCTGGGAGAAGTCCCCATTTTTGTAGGAGGAGCTGAGCCTTTTCTGGCACTGAAATCAAGTGAAGATGGCTGTCTTTAGTTATGAGGAGCTTTACTGGGAATCCCCATCGGTATCTTATGCCTTTAGCTCTCAGGATTTTGGTGTAGTCTGCCGAAGTTCTCCTCAGGAACAGCGTGTGAGCTGACAGGTCTGGAAAGATTTGGATCTGTTCAAATTTCTCAGGGAGGGTTTTGGACCGCATATCTACATTGATGATCTGGTTTTTAAAAATGAAGTAGTGGGGGCGTGGCTAACCCGTAGCCATGTTTGGTCATATTTTTTTAGAGGCTCTGAATATGCTCTGAACTATAAGATAATTATTTCTACACTACCGTTTGATCTATTCCTCTAAGATGTGGGAGTTGATCAAGTGAACAATTTGGAGTCAAGTGATGTCTTTTTTACTGAAATCCAGACCATAGAATATCAGATCTGATTTGAATCGCAGGCGGCGGCCTATATATTTTAATCAACATCCCCCCGGTCAGATTTATGGCCGGTTAAGCACTACTCTGTTCTGCTACGAATAACACACTCTACAACTTTCACTTTCCTCTTATACTCCAGATACAGTTGGAAATTGAGACCCTGATGCCATCTGCAACTATGGAGGCAGATATAATGGTGTTGCTGAATCGACTTTCACTTAAAATGGAGGATCAGTTTACCTCCCTTAAGAGAAGCCTGAGAACTGAGAGACAAATGGTATTAGAGAATGTGGACGAGGTATCTCATGCCATAAGTTTCGCAAATACTGAGGAACAGGGCCGGATTTACATCTCAGGTGGCTGTAGGCACAAAAACCTGAAGTGCCCCCCCCCACCCCCTCAGAAAAAAAGTGGAAAAAATGAGGACTTTTTTTTAATTATTATTTAGGACAGCTAAAAATAAATATTAGATGTAAAATTACATTTTCCCTTTTTATGGAGATACACAAATACATACACCAATTGCAATATTTGTTGTAATGGAAGCTACACCAAAAATCAATATTCACTTGACTCAAATGGCCATACAATTTCTATTATGTATAACAAAAACAAATCATGTTAAACTTTTAATGCAAAATATTCTAAAGAAAACCCTATTTAAAGGGACATAAAATGTGACAGTTTGCTGGGCATTTTATTATTGCACTAGTGCTTGCACAGAAGTGTGTTAGCCTCTTGCAAAAGAGTTAAACACATAGTCAATGTCAGTTCTGAGACAGCAATACACATCTGTGCAGACCCAGATGGGCTCATAGGACATGTTTATTGACAAGCCATTAGTGTATTGCTTTTCTGGAGATGACTTTGACTATGTGCTTAACATTTTGTTGGAGTTAAACACAGTTTTGTGTAAACAATAGCAATATTAAAACTAGCAGCATGCAAGCTCATCACCATCAACAACCTGTGCAGCCAGTGGAAGAAAATATAAAATGTAGGTATTTTTTTCCACTACATGAAAAAAATCTTGTAAACTCTGATATTTTTGTTACAAATACACACAGATGTTACATTTATTTTGTTCTGAAATATAAATATCATATGATGTTGCTCTCAAAGGAAAACATGGAATGTTGTAGATTATATGTAATCCAGGGGTCAACAAATGTGTTTAAAATTAGAATTTAGAAAATCAATTTACCACAATACAAAAATACCACACTTACTTGTTAAAAGAACAGATTAACAATTTTTAATGTGATGTGTGTGTGTGTGTATATGTACAGGGAGTGCAGAATTATTAGGCAAGTTGTATTTTTGAGGATTAATTTTATTATTGAACAACAACCATGTTCTCAATGAACCCAAAAAACTCATTAATATCAAAGCTGAATATTTTTGGAAGTAGTTTTTAGTTTTAGCTATTTTAGGGGGATATCTGTGTGTGCAGGTGACTATTACTGTGCATAATTATTAGGCAATTTAACAAAAAACAAATATATACCCATTTCAATTATTTATTTTTACCAGTGAAACCAATATAACATCTCAACATTCACAAATATACATTTCTGACATTCAAAAACAAAACAAAAACAAATCAGTGACCAATATAGCCACCTTTCTTTGCAAGGACACTCAAAAGCCTGCCATCCATGGATTCTGTCAGTGTTTTGATGTGTTCACCATCAACATTGCGTGCAGCAGCAACCACAGCCTCCCAGACACTGTTCAGAGAGGTGTACTGTTTTCCCTCCTTGTAAATCTCACATTTGATGATGGACCACAGGTTCTCAATGGGGTTCAGATCAGGTGAACAAGGAGGCCATGTCATTAGATTTTCTTCTTTTATACCCTTTCTTGCCAGCCACGCTGTGGAGTACTTGGACGCGTGTGATGGAGCATTGTCCTGCATGAAAATCATGTTTTTCTTGAAGGATGCAGACTTCTTCCTGTACCACTGCAAGATATCTCACTATTTTTGACTTTTCTGAGCCTGTCAAGTCCTTCTTTTGACCCATTTTGCCAAAGGAAAGGAAGTTGCCTAATAATTATGCACACCTGATATAGGGTGTTGATGTCATTAGAACACACCCCTTCTCATTACAGAGATGCACATCACCTAATATGCTTAATTGGTAGTAGGCTTTCGAGCCTATACAGCTTGGAGTAAGACAACATGCATAAAGAGGATGATGTGGTCAAAATACTAATTTGCCTAATAATTCTGCACTCCCTGTGTGTGTATGTGTATATATATATATATATACATATATATATATATCTATATATATATATATATATATATATATATATATACACATATACATACATACATACAAACAAATATGCCATGTGAGTGGTTTACACACATACGCATTTTACAGCTTTACAGTCTACAAACTTGTCAAAGTGCCCTAAAGGCTGTAAATCACAATTGGCAGCTTGTAATAAAGAGCAGAGCAGCTAGTCCCACATAACCTCCACACCTCCAAGGCCTTTATAGAACAAAAACATTCATCCTGAAGCAGAATTTAAACTCCTGGCTATAAAAAAGGAATACAACACATAACAAGTGAATACACTGCAACCCTCTCTGGTAGCCAAGGGGTTAAAGTGCTCTGCTTGTTATGTTTTCATTCTAGGCAGCATTAGAAGCCTTGTACAGTCCTAACCTGTTCTGAAGCTTTCATTCCTCAACAAAAAGTTTCTGCACCACATCAGCATGGAGCTTGGCTGTGTGAGGCAACAGAAGAACATAAAATAAAAGTGAAACTAAACATGCCTGGCGAAAATAGGAGGGGTTTAGTTTTAATCTTTGTCCCTCTCTCCTTCATGGCTCCCTCAACTGCTGTAACATATTCCCAATGAAACACTCGACTTTGTAGGCACCTGGCAGCACAATTCTTACTAAAATTAATGCCCTCATTTTTTTTTTTTTTTTATTACTGACAGGCAGGCGCCCCTTACTGCAAGGCGCCTGTAGGCACATGCCTACTGTGCCTAATGGGAAATCCGGCCCTGCTGAGGAATACAGTGTCTCACGCAAGACGGCAGTCAGCAAGATTTGTGATCATCTGCTAAAAGTAGCAGCGGTGGGCGAGACTGAAGAGAGACTGACGATGGGCGAGACTGAAGCTATACTCACGCGGGTGACATAGGGAACCATCTTCTTTCCCGGAGCACTTCCTTCTCATCGGGATATACTCCCTAAGTTCACACTTGCAACGAGATGAAGGAACATGAAGTCTCCCAGCCCCAAACAAATAATACTGATGGCCAGACACTGTTGCGATCTGGACTAATCACATGCCCACAGCTTTTGCTGCCTTATACCAAGGTGACTTTATTTCATGTACGTCTCCCTTCTAGTTTATCAGGCTTATCTTTCCCAAAGATGTGCAGCCTACCCTCAGGACTAAGGAGAGGTATTAGATGATCTATAACTAATTGTAAAGTGTTCATGCGGGGTACTAAGTTACTCATCGGCATACGTTCTGATATTCGTCAGTGAACTTTATTACCTGTTAGCTCTGTATAGTATTGGCGTCAGGGTTTATTTACTTTGGGTTATACCTTTAATAGTGCACTTATGCCTTTACTTGTATCCTCTGTTTATTTTTATATGTTTGCCCCTTGGCGTGTGTCCTCACTCAGACCGCTCTTTATGAGTTCATAATCTGACTTGGCTTAAGCGTAGACATGCTGGATGGTATTGGTTTGGGTGTGCATTCCTTTTGTTCCTCGCAACCTATTTGCTTGTATAATTTCCTATAGCACATCAGTGTGAGGAGCGATTGTGGGGACATACGGACTGAGGTTGCCCATAGATAATGCGACTACTTGTAGTCAGACATAATGACCCATTCTAGTGAGAGCTCATATCATATACAGATTGTTTCATTCTGACCCTTATACCCACTCCTCTCTTATTCACTAGGAACTCTATGACACCGCCCCCTTAATTGATAGGCATGGTCTCCCTTCTCTTATATGTACACAGCATCAGCTGCCCTATACTCTTGGTATTTAGGGGTCATAACTAACACTAGAAAAGCCCTTTACTATCTTTATTTAGGGATACTCATAGCCGACTGTCTACCAGTTTTACTGATAATTCCTCATGCCTACCTGGCCCTCAGTACATAAGGCCTCTAGCTACCCTACTTATGTTTCCATATTGTCCCTGTTTCATGTACACTCCACAAGTATCTCTCCACATTTTTATTTCTAGAAAAAAATTTTCAATAGCTAGTCTCACAAGAACTATTGCTTAGACCCTTACACCATACTTTTATATATGACTAGGTCTATAACTGTTTATTACCGGAGGTACATTGCTCTCAGCATGGAGGAAGTAGTTGTAATATTGATATTCCAAGGTGATGTGTGTGTTATCCCACTTTAAAACGGTGACCATCCTAGAGGTATTCACCCGCTGCACTACCATCATAATATCATAATTTACTGGATATAACTCCCCTTTTTCTCAATTTTCATAATTTGTAGATAGATATCACCCTATAAGGCGTTCTTCTTTACAAGGGAGAAAAGTTTATTTTAAAGTTTATAGAAAAGGAGGTATCATAGTTAGTCATGTACATTACATTATGTTCTGATAATAGAGTTAATATAGCCAACATCATTAGATAACTATTATATGTACTGTTTTCAGAGTCACTAAGCAGATGAGTACCTGTGAAATATGTGAATTATCTTACCCCAATATGGGTCTACTATGACCTATTGGGTAAGTCCTATGATCTTACTCTCAAAAATATGTATTAGTTAGTGGCAATTCATATACATGATGTTATGTAACAAATGTTGTATCGGGCAATACCTCAATAAAAAACTTTGATTAATAAAAAAAAAATGAAGTAGTGGAGTCTTGTCACCACATCTCTCGGTTTATCCACTGAGAGAGAGTGCGGACGCACCACTCGATGGGCCCTATCCATCAAGAGATCAGTATCCTTTGCTTTTGAAAAGTTATTTTAGGTAGTCTTCTAAATCTTGATGAGAAACTGATTCAGGAACCCCTCTTATTCTCAGGTTGTTTCACCTGGATCAAGGTCTGCGAGCTTAGCTTCCAGTGAGGAGATTTGAGTAGCTAGGTTTTTGGAGTAGGATAGGAGATTAGTGTGATCTATTATTAAGTCCTCCTGTTTTCACTCAAAGGCATCTGTCCGTTCCCCAATTGAAGCAATATGTCTCTTGAGGTCCGCATGGGATCTGTCAATTTTTTTGGTCATTGAGTCATGATGCCCCGCTAGCAAGTTTTTAATGGTATCAATTAAAGACGTGGAGTCTCCATCAGGTGGTCTATTATTATTGCAAGTGTTGCCTAGGGCCGGCCCCAGAAGGGCCTTATAAGGAGTGTTAGAGTCTGACAGGTCATCATCTGAAGGCTCCTGTTTTGCCGAAGTGGCAGGATGAAAGTGATCTTAGACAGTCTTTTTTTGGAGATTTTGGGACCTAGATTTCCTCCTTTGATTCTGAGACATGGTGTATCACTTCTTCTCTGCCAATATCTTAGGTGAGAGAATACAGAAGCTAGTTATTTGTGAGACTGTGAGGACCTGGGTTGTTGCCCTGTAGGATAGATCTCTTCCCTCTGGGGATAGGTGGTAGTGACTGTTAGATGTGCAAGGAGATTAGGTGTGCATCCTAGGTGGACAACCAGGCCTCAAGGCTGTTATATGATGTTATGTCTTATGTAGGCCAATCCATCCACATCCTCTTATGTTAGGCAGACATAGTGCAGGTAGAAAACCTGTATCCTGAACCCACTCTCCAAGTGGCGTGTCTCCTGTCGACGAAGCTGGGTGAGGAGAGCAGGCATATGACCCACCTGCAGGGACAGGTGGGAAATGGGGGAGAGTGGGCTAGGGTGTTAGTATACAGGCTCCACTTGTTATTAGCAGGGTGTTGGTGTGAAGTCCCCCTGCTTGTGTAGGGCTTGTGGCAATGGAATCGGCAATCTCTGATAGTTTATTAACCTGTTTGGCCTTGGGTTTGCAGAGGAAGGGATGATATAGCCTCAGGGGGGATTATGTCTTAGTATTTGGCAGATAGTGTTTACCCCTATCTATGGGTCTTCCTAAATATGCCAAGCTCCCCTAAACTGTGATTTCCCAGGTGTTAATGGTATGAGTCGCTTGTAGTTAGAACAAAATAGCCCCTTACTGGTATTGTAAGTTAGTTGTTAAGTTTAAAGTGTGGCAGTTTATTTTCTGTCAGTGGACCTTTTAGGCCTGGATCAGGCCCGCTGCTTCTTCCCCTCTCGTGAGTGACCTCCTGTGTCTGCTGAATAGGAGACAAGGATTCAGGCACACGGTTCTCCTTTGGCCAGGGGATCCGTTTTCCCTTGTGGTCCTGTCGCCCTCACAGCAAGACCACTCTCCGGTCTGCCTCGACCTCGAGGAAGAAGATAGGCCCAAAATGGCGGCAGTTTGCACCACTCCACTGGTGCTGATATCCACTTGTTCTACCTCTCGAGTAGCGATCCGGGGCTTTAAGTAGCTGCGGGAGGGCCCTCCCACCGTCGGCTGCAGGCGCCGGGTGTCTTGCCGTAGGGCAGACTTACTTGTCTTGTCAGGTGGTGGAGGTCCTGGAGCCGGCAAAGCTGTTGTACAGGTAACTGCAGCCTGTTCCTGTCTCAGTCCCATTAGGTCTGCAGCTATGCACACTCCGGAGTCGTTTGTTACTGCCGGAACTGCTCACACTGCTGTCTGCTGTTGAGCAAGACTGTTAAGGCCTCAATCTCAACCTGCAGCTGGTGGGTGATGTTAGTAGGCTGGATCGGCTTCTAATTATGCAAAACGGCCTAATTGACGATTTAGAGGTGTTCTCCCACCAATGTGGATCAGTTATGTTCCTTATGAAGGGTCACAGCTCACCAAAAGAGCAGATTTTATTATCTTTTGCTGATTTCTGTTACGGAGATCTCCTTCCGTGCTGCCACTCGGCTTGGCGGTTAACTCCGCCCCATTTTACATGTAGGGAAAGAAAAAAACTTAACATAAATATAATTATTAGATATCATAATTATGTCTGACATTTTACTAAATTTATATTTTCAAGTGATGGACAAAGCAGTGATAGTCTAGTTCACCTTCATAAACAGTTAAATTACCTTAACTCTTTTTTTTTCTATTATTTATGCAGCACTATGGCCCTTACAAAGTATTTCACTCTATTTAATTTATGTATATTTCAAATTACATGGACTACATTTTTTTCTCAACAAGAATTTAACAGAGAGGCTATAATTAATGTTGAAAAAAACAACATTTTTTTCTGCATATTTCAAGAATATTCATTGTAACCACATGCTGAAAATTAACGTGTGTTTTATCTCCTGCAATAAAACTGAAATCAGAAACAGACATAGTAGTAGTGCTGTGAGCAAAATCTCCTAAGGGAGCTCTAAAGTTGACTGATCGGGATAATAATCTATTACGTTACATCTTGCTAGGCTTTCAGATAATTAGACTATTAGTCAGTCAAGCCAAATATTTAATTAGCCAGTCATTTGAAACTTCTGATGCTACTTTACATAAAATTAGTGGCACTTTGTAAAAAAAGGAAAGTTAAGTTTGTTGAATTGGTTTAGAAGATCACTAAATTGACTGCATATGATGTACCAGATTTTTTTTTTACACTAAACCTGCTATTATGTACAAACTCTATCATAATATACACAATCTTACAAGGTATTTTGGGAAAAGGGACATAGAAAATATAATTGATAAGAAAAAGATTTTGTACAAACTCAAATCATTGTTGCAAAAGTAATTAAAAAAAAAACATTAGTAATATAGATAGATATGTCAATAGTAATTTATATACAAAAATATGATATATTTAAGTGCTAGAATGCTATAACACTACTATATACATGCCTGTAAATTAGTTTCTAATAAGTCTAAATATTTCATTACTGTTCTCAGGGCTAATGTTGTTTCACTCAAAATCATCAATCTCATGTAATTTTGCTCTATGTTAGAGTGGGCTGATGTACTCACAAGTTTTCGAACTCGAAGCCTCTGCACTCCCAAAACCAATCTTAAAGGGACACTAAACCCAAATTTTATTTCATGATTTAGAAAGAGCATGCAATTTTAAACAACTTTCTAATTTACTTTTATTATCTAATTTGCTTCATTTTCTTGATATTCTTTGCTGATAAGCATATCTAGATATGCTCAGTAGCGGCTGATAGGTAGATGCACATAGATGCCTTGTGTGATTGGCTCAGCCATGTGCATTGCTATTTCTTCAGCAAAGGATATCTAAAGAATGAAGCAAATTAGATAATTGAAGTAAATTGGAATGTTATTTAAAATTGTATTCTCTATCTGAATCATAAAAGAAAATGTTGAGGTTTAGTGTCCCTTTAAGTTAGAACTTGTATTACTATATGATAATAGTTTGGCATCGTAGTGAGTCAGCTTGGCAGAAGTGATGTGTAGCTCTATAATCTACGTAATGAAAGGGGACAGTTGCAGCTTAGATTCCTGGATCTCAGCAAAGGTATAATGACAGATTTTAAGGCCCATTTTCCAGGCACAGTGATATCCTGGCAGCTAGTATTTTTCAAGTAATTGTACAGTCCAGACCCAAAATACCAGGCAATCCCTCTCTGAACAAGAGACTTAGCAAACCAAAAACATACATTTCGGCCTAGTGTGGGCCTTGTCAGTGAGGTGCAGCCATATCCCTCTAGGAACATGTGCCTTTCACAGAGAAGAACCTTTCTGTAGTATATTAGTTTTGCAGTACGTAGTAGTAAGCAGTACAGTCCAGCTAGGTTGCTACTGCGGTGGTAACTAGATATAGAACAAGCTATTATGCTATTGTTCATCCCCAGGTTGTTCATTCCCAGATTGTATCTGCAAATTATGACCCCAACAGAAGTCTCTTTAAAGGTGATGTGGGAAACCAGGCATGGACCCATTGCTCAATGTACCTAGAGGGATGTGGCTGCACCTTACTGACGAGGCCCATTTATGTATGGGGGTTAGCCATTTCTCTCATTAAGATTCCATTATATTTCGGGACTGGACTGGACTTTTTAGTCAGGACCAGAATGCTATACTACAGGAAATTTAATCTACGTGAAATGCACAAGTTGAACAAAAAAAGGCTTCTCCTAGGGTGGTAACTAGCCATAGAACAAGCTATTATGCTATTGTTCATTCCCAGGTTGAAAACTTCTGTCTTTTTTTAATACAGTTCTAATAAAATGAACACATTAGTTATGCAGTAGGTGCTAGCAAACTAATATTTTCTATAATTAATAGTTAATAATAAAAAAATGAGTGTGTCTGAATTGACATAGGAGCAGGCATGACCCTTGAGAGATCCATTCTTCTTTTCCCAATGCGCAGTCGTTCACAGAAGATCTGTAATTGTATTGACAGGCACATCATCGCCAGTCACTACTATCCAGCTACTACTATCCACCAGGAACCAGCAAGCCTGTGGTGCAGACAGGGACTCACATACACTGGTTCCAGTCCTACCAGACCTAGGGACTTAGTAGGCTCTGCAGAAATAGCAGAAGTCACCACAGGAGACTTTAGTGAGTAAGGCCATTCAGCTTATTTTGTTATAAAAACAATGGAAACACCATAACAGCAACCTTATACAAATAATCTTTCTTTTTCCTTTATATACATTACATTTACAAGGAAACTAATTAAAACAAAAGGATTTCTCTCTTTTTGTTTCTATTGACTGTCTATTGACTCCAACAGGCTTTGAAAAATTGAGTGTTATATATCTATATCTTCTACTGAGAGATACCAAATAAAACTTCATATGGCACCTTTAACTACTGCGAACCAACTCTATTATACAACTCTATTATATTATCCCTCACAAGTACATGTTAGGATACAGACTTATACAACTTGGCTCCCTTTATTGCTGTACAGCAAATATTGATGACGATTGTCCACATGGGAGTTTGCCTCTCAAATTTGGGCTGATACATAAATTTTTGCCTCTTATAATAATTTGCACCTGTATAAAAGTTTACATACTAATATGTGTCCCTGAAAGGACATTTCAGGGCCTTCAACTCTGGGACTTTTTTCTTGGCAGATTAAAACCTGAATCTGATAATGATCCTTCCTGATCAAATTTTTGCTTATGTACTCTTATGTACCATTGGAGAGTGGTAAAGGAAATACTATTCCAAAAGACAGAATTCATATAGCCTTAAGGCCAAAGCCTTCAGATATGTCTCCGCTAATAGACTTTATCCTCCAATGCTAGAAAAAAAAAAACCAACCAGTTAAGTTTAATGGATCAACTATACAAATTTTAGCTGACCTTAGCCCCCTCACGTTTGCTAAAAGTAGAGAGACTAGACATCTTAATCTACACCTTTCTGATCTGGGCATACCTTATCGATTGGAATTCTCCTTTTGATTGAAAGTCCTTAAAGATAATTAAGTTGCAATCTACAAGGATCCAGAAGACCTGGAACAATTCTGTAGGAAACTCAATATCCCCCAGCCATCGCTACCAAAACGGCAAAAAGATGATGATCCTGTCCCAGATTTAAGTGCTGCCATGATCCTGAAGCCTTAACACAGAACTTGGGTTACAGTCTCTAGGAGCAAAATAAATTTGCCACAGCTTTGTTGCTGCAGCTATCACAGACTTCAACCTGACTGCAAGCACATAATTGAGACTTGATCTTATTTCTCACTGAAGGGTTTGTTACTAGCTTTGGACTCTACAAAAGTATAACGTCAATTGGATAGTTGAAATGACAAGAGAATGATGCAGACCAAATATAGATATATCATTATAAATTTCTAATCTGATTATGGGCCATATTACAAGTGACGTGCTAATTTTTTCCCCCTCTCGCGTCCAAAATCTGCTCAAAGTAAACTTTTAACGTGGGTGGGTTAGCTTGCGTTTTACTAATTGAAAGTAAATTGTTTGTCTGCTAGCAAAACACATTGCTTGCTAACTTCAGGACTTTGGATATTGAGACAGCGTTAACTTCTCCCCATAGATTTCAATGGAGAGTGCTGAAATTAAATGAAAAAACTAACACTTATGACTAGCGTGTTAACCCATCACTGCATTAGACCTATAGGACTAAACACAGTCAGCCAGATTAGGACTTTTGTGATATGGCTGGCTCGCTAATAACTTGTACTTTATTTTCACCGCTCACCTTTCAAAGCGCTGCTATTACAGGTTTGCAAAAAATGGCTTGTGCAGGCGATATGGTTGCGTTGAGCTCCATACTTCACCCAAATACAAGCAGTGTTTTGACGTGCTCGTGCACGATTTCCTCATAGACATCAATGGGGAGAGCCGGTTAAAAAAAAGCTTAACACCTGCAATCGCGGAGCGTAAAGCTCCGTAACGCACATCCATTGATGTCTATGGGGAAAAAAAATGTATGTTTAAACCTAACACCCTAACATAAACCCTGAGTCTAAACACCACTAATCTGCTGCCCCCGACATCGCTGACACCTACATTACACTTATTAACCCCTAATCTGCCACTCCCAATGTCACCGCCACATTCCTACACTTATTAACCCCTAATCTGCCGCCCCCAATATCGCCACCACCTACCTACACTTATTAACCCTAATCTGCTGCCACCAATGTTGCCACCGCCACTATACTAAAGTTATTAACCCCTAAACCTCTGGCCTCCCACATCACTAACACTAAATAAATATATTAACCCCTAACGTAACACTAACCCTAACACCCCCTAACTTTAACATAATTAAAATAATTCTAAATAAAACGTACTATTAATAACTAAATAATTCCTATTTAAAAATAAATTCTTACCTGTAAAATAAACCTAATAGTTACATTGTAGCTTTCTTAGATTTTATTTTTATTTCACAGGTAAGTTTGTATTTATTTTAACTAGGTAGACTAGTTAGTAAATAGTTATTAACTATTTACTAGCTACCTAGTTAAAATAAATACAAATTTAACTGTAAAATAAAACCTAACCTGCCTTACACTAAAACCTAACATTACAATAAAATTAAATAAATTAAATTAACAAAATACAATTATCTAAAGTACAAAAAATAATAAACAATAAATCACACAAAATAAAAAATGAAATTATCACAAAAAATGAATTACTCCTAATCTAATAGCCCTATCAAAATAAAAAGCCCCCCATTGCCCCAAAGAAATCAGCTCTTTTACCTATAAAAAAATACAAACAACCCCCCAACAGTAAAACCCACCACCCACACAACCAAACCCCCCAAATAAAATCATATCTAAATTGTAACAGCCAATATGATTTTTTTCCCCCTTAAATCTTATTGGCTGATAGAATTCTATCAGCCATTCGGAATGTAAGGGACACCATCTTTGATGACGTCATTCAAAGGGAAACTTCATTCTTCAACAGCCATCGGAAGAAGAGGATGCTCCGCGCCGGATGTCTTGATGATGGACCCGCTCCGCACCGGATGGATGAAGATAGAAGATGCCGTCTGGATGAAGACTTCTGCCCGCTTGGATGAAGACTTCTGCCTGGCTTCAATGAGGACTTCTGCCTGCTTGGATGAAGACTTTGCTGCCTGGATGAGGATAGATGTCCGGTCTTCAAAAACTGTAAGTGGATCTTTGGGGGTTAGTGTTAGAATTTTTTAAGAGTTTATTGGGTGGGTTTTATTTTTAGCTTAGGGTTTTGGGCAATGTAAAAGAGCTAAATGCCCTTTTAAGGGCAATGCCCATCCAAATGCCCTTTTCAGGGCAATGGGGAGCTTAGGTTTATTTAGATAGAATTTTATTTGGGGGGTTTGGTTGTGTGGGTGGTGGGTTTTACTGTTGAGTGGTTGTTTGTATTTTTTTTTTACAGGTAGAAGAGCTGATTTCTTTGGGGCAATGCCCTGCAAAAGGCCCCTTTAAGGGCCATTGGCAGTTTAGTGTAGGCTAGGGTTTTTTATTTGGGGGGGGGGGGGCATTTTTATTTTGATAGGGTTATTAGATTAGGAGAAATTCGTTTTTATTTTTGATAATTTCGTATTTTATTTTGTGTGATTTTGTGTATATATTATTTTTTGTACTTTAGATAATTGAATTTTGTTAATTTAATTTATTTAATTTTATTGTAATGTTAGGTTTTATTTGAAGGCAGGTTAGGTTTTATTTTACAGTTAAATTTGTATTTATTTTAACTAGGTAGCTAGTAAATAGTTAATAACTATTTACTAACTAGTCTACCTAGTTAAAATAAATACAAACTTACCTGTGAAATAAAAATAAAACCTAATATAGCTACAATGTAACTATTAGTTATTTTGTAGCTAGCTTAGGGTTTATTTTACAGGTAAGTTTTTATTTTTAAATAGGAATTATTTAGTTAATAATAGTAAGTTTTATTTAGAATTATTTTAATTATGTTAAAGTTAGGGGGTGTTAGGGATAGGGTTACGTTAGGGTTAGGGTTAGACTTAGGGTTACGTTAGGGGTTAATATATTTATTTAGTGTTAGTGATGTGGGAGGCCAGAGGTTTAGGGGCTAATAAATTTAGTATAGTGGCGGTGGCGACAATGGGGGTGGCAGATTAGGGGTTAATAAGTGTAGGTAGGTGCCACCCCCAATGTCGCCGCCAGCTACCTACATTTATTAACCCCTAATCTGCCGCCCCCCATGTCGCTGCCACCTACCAACACTTATTAACCCCTAATCTGCTGCCCTAATGTTGCCGCCGACACTATACTAAAGTTATTAACCCCTTAACCTCTGGCCTCCCACATCACTAACACTAAATAAATACATCAACCCTAACCCTAAGTCTAACCCTAACCCTAACACCCCCTAACTTTAACACACTAATTAAAAATAAATACTTACCTGTAAAATAAACCCTAAGCTAGCTACAAAATAACTAAAAGTTACATTGTAGCTATCTTAGGTTTTATTTTTATTTCACAGGTAAGTAGGTAGACTAGTTAGTAAATAGTTATTAACTATTTACTAGCTACCTAATTAAAATAAATACAAATTTAACTGTAAAATAAAACCTAACCTGCCTTACACTAAAACCTTCCATTACAATAAAATTAAATAAATTTAATTAACAAAATACAATTATCTAAAGTACAAAAAATAATAAAAACTAAATCACACAAAATAAAAAATTAAATTATCAAAAATAAAAATGAATTACTCCTAATATAATAGCCCTATCAAAATAAAAAAGCCCCCCCCCAAATAAAAAAAAACATAGCCTACACTAAACTGCCAATGGCCCCCAAAGAAATCAGCTCTTTTACCTGTAAAAAAAATACAAACAACCCCCCAACAGTAAAACCCACCAATTACACAACCAAACCCCCCAAATAAAATCCTATCTAAATAAACCTAAGCTACCCATTGCCCTGAAAAGGGCATTTGGATGGGCATTGCCCTTAAAAGGGCATTTAGCTCTTTTGCATTGCCCAAAACCCTAAGCTAAAAATAAAACCCACCCAATAAACCCTTAAAAAAAAGTAAAACACTAACCCCCGATGATCCACTTACAGTTTTTGAAGACCGGACATGTATCCTCATCCAGGCAGCAAAGTCTTCATCCAAGCGGGCAGAAGTCCTCATCAAAGCCGGCAGAAGTTTTCATCCAAGCGGGCATAAGTCTTCATCCAGACGGCATCTTCTATCTTCATCCATCCGGTGCGGAGCGGGTCCATCTTCAAGACATCCGGCGCGGAGCATCCTCTTCTTCCGATGGCTGTTGAAGAATGAAGTTTCCATTTAAATGACATTGAGCTTTCATCCTATTGGCTGATCCAATCAGCCAATAGGAATGAGCTTGCATTCTATTCACTATTACAATCAGCCAATAGAATGCGAGTTCAATCAATTTCTCAATTTCTTTTTTTATTTTGTGTAATTTAGTGTTTTTTATTTTTTGTACTTTAGATAATTGTATTCTGTTAATTAATTTATTTAATTTTATTGTAATGTTAGGTTTTAGTGAAAGGCAGGTTAGGTTTTATTTTGCAGGTAAATTTGTATTTATTTTAACTAGGTAGTTAGTAAATAGTTAATAACTATTTACTAACTAGTCTACCTAGTTAAAATAAATACAAACTTAGCTGTGAAATAAAAATAAAACCTAAGATAGCAACAATGTAACAATATTAGTTATATTGTAGCTAGCTTAGGGTGCATTTTTCAGGTATGTATTTAGTTTTAAATAGGAATTAGTTAGTTATTAATTGTAGGCTTTATTTAGATTTAAGTTAGGGGGTGTTAGGGTTCGGGTTAGGTTTATGGGTTAATAGGTTTATTATAGTGGAGGAGTGGGCGGATCTCAGATTAGGGGTTCATTATATTTAAATAGTGTTTTTTATGTGGGAGGGCGGCGGTTTAGGGGTTAATAATTTTATTATTGTGGCGACGATGTCGGAGCGGCAGAATAGGGGTTAATGCATTTTTTAAGTGGTGGCGATGTCTGGAGCGGCAGATTAGGGGTTAATAATTTTATTTTATTATTTGCAATGCGGGCGGGCCTCGGTTTAGGGGTTAATAGGTAGTTTATGGGTGTTTAGTGTACTTTGTAGCAGTTTAGTTATGAGTTTTATGGTACAGCTTTGTAGCATAAAACTCATAACTACTGACATTAGATGGCGGTACGGATCTTGTCGGTATAGGCTGTACCGCTCACTTTTTTGCCTCCCCGCAAAACTCGTAATACCGGCACTTTGGGAGTCCCATTGAAAACATACTTTTTTAAAAGTGCGGTACTGATGTTGCGTGACGGTCAAAAAAGTGTGCGGAACAGCTATTCTGACAAGACTTGTAATAGCAGCGGTATCTGGCTGACAGGTAGTAACGAATATTTCATATTCCAACTTTCTTCATGTAGAAGAACATTTTATTTTTATTTTGCATTTACACAAAACCTGTCGTGTGCAAAAATTTAACCAGAGGATATCATGTTCACCCCATTGAATCCAATGGAGCGACAATGTAAAAAAAAAAAACCTATACTCACTTATTAACCCCTTCACAATAAACCTCCTTCTCTAATAACCCCTAAACTGTCACATCCCCCTACTCTTTTAACCCCACTACACTATTAGCCCCTAAACCACCACATCCCCAATGCAAACTACCTCACTACACTACTTAAACCTTAAACTTCCACAACCCCATCGCAAACTACCCCCTAACAAATTAACACTCTACCAGCTAACCCCCCAAAACCCTTAACCTAAGATCCACTAAGTTACAAAAAAATAAAAAAAATATCATTACAAAAAAATATATCAAAATAAAAAAAAACTACCAGTTAAAGCCCTATTCTAAAACTAAAGACCCCTTAAAAAAGCCCCCCCAAAAGGCCTTGTCCTAGTAAAATAAAAAAAATAAAAAACTATCTTTAAAAAAATTCTAAATACCTAATCTAAAAATCCTATCCTAAAAAATGCCCAGAAAAGGTCATAAGTGATTTAGCTCTTTTGTCTCAAAACAAAAACAATTCTAAAAAAAAAACTATACTAAAATGAAACCATCCCCCAAAAACTTATGGCTAAACCTATATAAGGGGGAAGCTTGCATTCCATCTTCAGTGTGCTGTGGTGACAGCATGAAGAAGCATCAAATGGAAGAAAATAAGAGGATCAGATGGAAGAGGACAGTCCTAGAGGGCTGACTCCTTGGATGAAAACCAAAGAGGAGCGCTAAACATGGACCAGATGCTGGGGGGGGGGTGTAGTTTTAGTATATGGTTTACAATTTAATGCAAAATTAGATTAATCACTTATGCCCTTTTCAGGGGTTTTTATAGTGAATAACATCCTCATAGAATTTTTAGTTACCTATTGGACTCTACATATTAAAATAGCAAATATGGTATACATTTCCCCTGTATATATAGTGCTAAAACCTCAAAAATCCATTCCCAAATAGTTAATAGCTACCACTCTTACACCTAGATTACGAGTTTTGTCGCTAATGGTGTGCGGTGCTAACGCGCAGTTTTCCCTCACCGCTCACCTACAGATAACGCTGGTATTACGGGTTTTTAGAAGCCAGCGTTAGCCACAGAAAAGAGAGCGTAGAGCAAAATTTAGCTCCACATCTCACCTCAATACCAGCGCTGCTTACGGTAGCGGTGAGCTGGCAAAACGTGCTCATGCACGATTTCCCCATAGGAATCAATGGGGCAGAGCCGGCTGAAAAAAAACCTAACACCTGCAAAAAAGCAGTGTAAAGCTCCTAACGCAGCCCCATTGATTCCTATGGGGAAATACTTTTAATGTCTACACCTAACACCCTAACATGAACCCCGAGTCTAAACACCCCTAATCTTACACTTATTAACCCCTAATCTGCCGCCCCCGACATCGCCGACACCTGGATAATATTATTAACCCCTAATCTGCCGCTCCGGATACCGCCGCCACTTACATTATACTTATTAACCCCTAATCTGCTGCCCCCAACATTGCTGACACCTACATTTTATTTATTAACCCCTAATCTGCCGCCCCCAATGTCGCTGCCACCTACCTACACTTATTACCCCTAATCTGCTGCCCCCAACGTCACCACCACTAAAATAAACATATTAACCCCTAAACCTAAGTCTAATCCTAACCCCCCCTAACTTAAATATAATTTAAATAAATCTAAATAACTATTCCTATCGTTAACTAGGTTATTCCTATTTGAAACTAAATACTTACCTATAAAATAAAACCTAAGCTAGCTACAATATAACTAATAGTTACATTGTAGCTAGCTTAGGGTTTATTTTTATTTTACAGGCAACTTTGTATTTATTTTAACTAGGTACAATAGTTATTAAATAGTTATTAACTATTTAATAGCTACCTAGTTAAAATAAATTTAAATTTACTTGTAAAATAAATCCTAACCTAAGTTACAATTACACCTAACACTACACTATAATTAAATTAATAACCTAAACTAAATACAATTATCTACAAATTAAATAAATTATCTAAAGTACGAAAAAAACCCCACTAAATTACAGAAAATAATAAAATAATTACAAGTTTTTTAAACTAATTACACCAAATCTAATTCCCCTAATAAAATAAAAAAGCCCCCCAAAATAATAAAAAGCCCTACCCTATACTAAATTACAAATAGCCATTTAAAGGGCCTTTTGCGGGGCATTGCCCCAAAGTAATCAGCTCTTTTACCTGTGAAAAAAAGTAAAATACCCCCCAACATTAAAACCCACCACCCACACACCCAACCCTCCTTTAAAACCCACACAATCCCCCCTTAATAAAACCTAACACTAACCCCTTGAAGATCACCCTACCTTGAGAAGTCTTCACCCAACCGGGCCGAAGTCCTCAACGAAGCCGGGCGAAGTGGTCCTCCAGACGGGCAGAAGTCTTCATCGAAGCGAGGAAGAAGAGGTCCTCCAGACGGGCAAAAGTCTTCATCCAGGTGGCATCTTCTATCTTCATCCATCCAGCGCGGAGCAGCTCCATCTTCAAGACATCCGACGCAGAGCATTCTCTTCAAACGATGTCCAACTGAAGAATGAAGGTTTCTTTAAATGACGTCATCCAAGATGGTGTCCCTTGAATTCCGATTGGCTGATAGAATTCTATCAGCCAATCGGAATTAAGGTAGAAAAAATCCTATTGGCTGATGCAATCAGCCAATAGGATTGAATTTCAATCCTATTGGCTGATCCAATCAGCCAATAGGATTGAGCTTGCATTCTATTGGCTGATTGCATCAGCGAATAGGATTTTTTCTACCTTAATTCCGATTGGCTGATAGAATTCTATCAGCCAATCGGAATTCAAGGGACACCATCTTGGATGACGTCATTTAAAGAAACCTTCATTCTTCATTGGACTTCGTTTGAAGAGGATGCTCCGCGTCGGATGTCTTGAAGATGGAGCCGCTCCGCGCCGGATGGATGAAGATAGAAGATGCCGTCTGGATGAAGACTTCTGCCCATCTGGAGGACCTCTTCTTCCCGGCATCGATGAAGACTTCTGCCCGTCTGGAGGACCACTTTTCCCGGCTTCGTTGAGGACTTTGGCCCGGTTGGGTGAAGACTTCTCAAGGTAGGGTGATCTTCAAGGGGTTAGTGTTAGGTTTTATTAAGGGGGGATTGGTGGGTTTTAGGGTAGGGTTGGGTGTGTGGGTGGTGGGTTTTAATGTTGGGGGGGTATTGTACTTTTTTTACAGGTAAAAGAGCTGATTACTTTGGGGCAATGCCCCGCAAAAGGCCCTTTTAAGGGCTATTTGTAATTTAGTATAGGGTAGGGCTTTTTATTATTTTGGGGGGCTTTTTTATTTTATTAGGGGGATTAGATTAGGTGTAATTAGTTTAAAAATCTTGTAATTCTTTTATTATTTTCTGTAATTTATTGTTTTGTTTTTTTCGTACTTTAGATAATTTATTTAAATTGTATTTAATTGTATTTAGTTTAGCTAATTAATTTAATTATAGTGTAGTGTTTGGTGTAATTGTAACTTAGGTTAGGATTTATTTTACAGGTAACTATTAAATATTTAATAACTATTTAATAACTATTGTACCTAGTTAAAATAAATATAAAGTTGCCTGTAAAATAAAAATAAACCCTAAGCTAGCTACAATGTATCTTAGGGTTTATTTTATCGGTAAGTATTTAGTTTTAAATAGGAATTATTTAGTGAATTGTAGTAATTTTATTTATATTTCTTTTAATTATATTTAAGTTAGGGGGGTTAGGGTTAGGGTTAGACTTAAATTTAGGGGTTAATACATTTAATATAGTTGCGGCGACGTTCTGGGCGGCAGATTAGGGGTTAATAAATGTAGGTAGGTGTCGGCGATTCTAGGGACGGCAGATTAGGGGTTGATAAAATTTAACTAGTGTTTGTGATGCGGGAGCTCGGTGGTTTAGGGGTTAATATATTTATTATAGTGGCGGCGATTTCCGGTTCGGCAGATTAGGGGTTAAATTTTTTATTTTAGTGTTTGCGATGTGGGAGGGCCTCGGTTTAGGGGTTAATAGGTAGTTTATGGGTGTTAGTGTACTTTTTAACACTTTAGTTAAGAGTTTTATACTACGACGTTAGCCCATAAAACTCTTAGCTACTGACTTATTAATGCGGTATCAGCCTTCACAGGAGAGGCTGTACCGCTCAATTTTTGGAAGACTCGTAATACCGGCATTATGCAAGTCCCATTGAAAATATAGGATACACAATTGACGTAAGTGGATTTGCAGTATCTCCAAGTCTGGCCAAAAAAAGTGAGCGGTACACCTGTACCTTCAAGGTATCCAAAAGATGAGGCAGCAGTCGGTTCCTTGTATGCGTAAAAAAACAAATCTTTATTCTTCTGTTTAAAACATCACATCACAGCAAACAGGTAAAAGGAATGCAGGTGGTTGACTAGTTTCGGCAGTGCCGTAATCATAAACCTGCAATCACTTAAGAAGTGAACATATTTAAAGGGATTGCTTAACACAGTGATTGGTCAATGTTAATGGGAGGTTACAACCCCTCCCTTACATATTAACCTCTTACTTGTAAATAACATATTACATTTAAATGCAGCATTTAACATGAAATATTCAAACTGTGGCTCTAGAACATCAATTAAATTGCTTGCCAAATACAAAATACAGATTTACAAAGTGCAATAATCTAGTATTCTTGAAGGCGGACCTGCTGGTTAAAGCCCTATACAATGAATAGGAAACCCTTACAAATAAATACGAAACCTTTCATTTATAACTATGATATATCAAAGTTATATCAGAATTATATATATGTAGGGGAATAGCAGTAATTAATTATTCAACACTCAATAAGCTGTTAATGAATATATTTACAAAAGTATACATATATGAGGATACTAAACTAGTGAGGGCCATCATAATTATACACCTAGTTTAGAAAACATGAATGCCATCAATAATAGAAATATTCTCATAATAACCAGATATTGCTATAAACCTTAATGTATCTTAGCAGCTGTATGGTGATCTATAACACCAGCAAATGCATTTACTATAAAAGCAATTTTTTAGGGAGAACATGAGAAAAACTATTTGATAATGATAGCCATAATATATTTCCTAACACATGTATGTTACAATTGAATATGTTTTAACATATTCAAAGTGCCCATAACAATGTATATTGTATATATAGCCAGTTTGAGAATTTATAGTCTATAAGACAGAAACCAGCATGTGAACTATAATATTACAACAATGTGTGTTTGTTCTCATAGAAACTAGTACCAGTTCGATCACGGTGGAAGATTGGCAGTATTACAAATATGGTCTCGGTGGGCACCAGCCCAGATCACTGGAAAAATACGTAAAGGGTAACGGTGTAGGTAATAGTGGAAATGTCACCTGTACCTTCAAGACTCGTAATACCAGCGTTAGGAAAAAAGCAGCGTTGGGACCTCTCAACGCTTCTTTTTAATGCTAACGCACAACTCGTAATCTAGCTGTTAGACTTCTTAGAGTGGTGTTTTGCTAGAAAAAGGGAATTATGGAATAGCAATATTGTTAAGACCACTCCAGGATTGTGATATTATGTTGAATCTTATTCTAAAACAGTTTGTATAACTATGTAGAAAATATTATAACCAACATCTATCCTAAGACCTTGAAAATATCGTATGGATAATATAAAGAGCCAGTAGGGAGCAAGTTTATAAATTAGAATTACCATTCAGGTAAACTTATCAACTACAGTTAATCACGTAGATTATAGGAAGCAAGTAATTTTCCCAATAGCTGCGCAAGTTACTCTTTGGTCCTGTTATTCACAATACGATAGTATGAAAGAGTATGAAACAACTAGTTAAAGCGCAATCGACTATGTGAATGAAAATGATATCTTTATCCTTAGACCTCTATAGATTAAGATAAGCAAGGGTCTTATAAGTGAGATAACTGACACATATCTGTCTGATATCATGTTTCAGTAAGGTAATATTTAATTATCAAAGTGTACTATTGAATATATGCATTAGTGATGTCGCGAACCTAAAATTTTGCGTTCGCGAACAGCGAACGCGAACTTCCGCAAAAGTTCGCGAACCGGGCGAGCCGCCATTGACTTCAATAAGCAGGCGAATTTTAAAACCCACAGGGACTCTTTCTGGCCACAAAAGTGATGTAAAAGTTGTTTCAAGGGGACTAACACCTGGACTGTGGCATGCCGGAGGGGGATCCATGGCAAAACTCCCATGGAAAATTACATAGTTGATGCAGAGTCTGTTTTTAATCCATAAAGGGCATAAATCACCTAAAATTCCTAAATTGTTTGGAATAACGTGCTTTAAAACATCAGGTATGATGTTGTATCGTTCAGGTAGTGTAAGGGTTACGCCTGCTTCACAGTGACAGACCAGTGACAGGCCTGGCACACACGCTGGCAAGCAGGCAGGCAACTGCTATTAGATTACACTAGCAGACTGATGTTTCACAGTCAAAAAAGTTTTTTTTTAATTTTTTTACACTACTTTTACAACAGATATGAGTAGTGGCACTTAGCAAGTGGGCCTGGCACACACGCTGGCAGGCAGGCAACTGCAATTAGATTACACTAGCAGACTGATGTTTCACAGTAAAAATTAAAAAAAAAAAAATTTTACACTACTGTTACAACAGATATGAGTGGTGGCACTAGTTGGCAAGTGGGCCTGGCACACATGCTGGCAGGCAGGCAACTGCTATTAGATTACACTAGCAGACTGATGTTTCACAGTCAAAAATGTTTTTTTTTTTAAATTTACACTACTGTTGCAACAGATATGAGTGGTGGCACTAGTTGGCAAGTGGGCCTGGCACACACGCTGGCAGGCAGGCAACTGCAATTAGATTACACTAGCAGACTGATGTTTCACAGTCAAAAAAGTTTTTTTTTTAAAAAATTACACTACTGATACAAGTCAACAGATATGAGTGGTGGCACTGCAGGCAGGCAACTGCAATTAGATTACACTAGCAGACTGATGTTTCACAGTCAAAATTACACAGGCAAAAAAAAAAAAAAAAAAAAAAGATGTTCTAGCCCTAAAAAGGGCTTTTTGGGGTGCTGTCCTTACAGCAGAGATCAGATGAGTCCTTCAGGACTGTAGTGGACACTGAATACACTAGCCTAGCTATCAATTTCCCTATAAAATCATCAGCAGCTACACTATCCTTCCTCTCACTAAGAATGCAGGATCAGAATGAATCTAAAATGGCTGCTGTCCAGGAGCTGGGAGGGTCTGGGAGGGAGTGTCTGCTGCTGATTGGCTGAAATGTGTCTGCAGACTGTGAGATACAGGGTCAAAGTTTACTCAATGATGACGAATAGGGGGCGAATCGAACATCGCATATGTTCGCCCGCCGCAGCGAACGCGAACAAGCTATGTTCGCCGGGAACTATTCGCCAGCGAAATATTCGCGACATCACTAATATGCATGTATAGAAGATCCGTCTCTATTACCTTTAAGGATCGAGACATGAAGATTAGAGTACGTATCTGCTATATGATGGAGATTAACTCCATGTTCAATATCCCCATATGGAGGCTTCTATCATGCATATATTATCCATAACTATTATCGTCCAATACTGAAATAAATAATTGTGCAATTGCAATGATATTCACAATAAGGAATAAAGCTGTCTGTTAACATAGTGCAGGAAAGTGTTTACAAAATTACTAACAAACATCGGCATGCTTATACCTCTTCCTATTAAACAAAATGTATGCACATAGCAGCAGAATGTCAAGTTCTAATATACTCTATAAAAAAACACCAACAGATCACACCTTAAGATCTACAGAAGCAGCAATTGTATTATTCAGAGGAACATAATTTAGCACTATACTTCATCTGCATCAGCTCTTTCTATATTCCAGTACGTAGGAGTATATTATAAAAAAAATCTACCAGTCCTCCATAAAGAAATTTCTCGCAGACTGTAAAGTCTCAGATCAATAGACCCTCATAGATTAGAATTAGTCTGGGAGAGAATATAAGTAGTGGTGCTGTCCTCAAATTCTATCCTATACCAGACCAGTTGTGTCCCCTTCCTCTCGCTCCCTGGGGAGATTCAGACAACACCGCTGCCACCAAAAAGTCCAGAGTTATGAAAACTGCTGTTGCAATTATACTGGGCAATTCCAAGTATGGGACAGGATCGGTATGACCGCACAGTTCAGTCTCTGTCCCTAGTGTCATAGCTTGTGGCATCTTTAGTATCCCAATCTGATCAGGAAGCTACTCAGTAAGGCTCCAGTGTTCAAAGAAGGTGTCTTTTGTATAGGGGTCTGGTCTGACACCCTGTTCCAGGAAGTCGGCCACATCTTCCTTGGCAGGGATAGGGAGCTCACAAGAAGCATTTGTTAACGGATCCATCAGCGAATAAGTAGGGTCCCCCCTTAAATGAGACTGCCTGAATTTCAGGAGCTTGAGCCTCAACGGCTCTATAGTGTCAGTAGTCATGTCCAGCGAACTCTCACAAATGGCACTTCCCACACTCGCATTCTCCACAAGAGCTTGGAGACCATCCAGTCTAGCAATAATTTTACACTCCTGTTCTTTCAGAAGATTTTGAAGGATTCTATAGACTTCCTCCATTACTTGTAAACTGAAGGAATATTCCTCGAATATCAGACTGTGTCTACAAGGGCAGCAGTCACTACTACCTCATGGTCATTACAAACGGCTTAGGCCCGGATAAATTTTGTAGTAGATATTCAAAGGCTCATCAAATGGGTCTTTAGATAAGTTGCTTTACCCATATGTGGGTATAGATCAGAAACTTTGATAGAATTGAGTATTTATACCCCCAAATCAATTAGTTTTGCTGGAGCCCATGAATTGCGCGTCTTGTCTCTTCTGTAGCTGGCTCCACCCCTAATTTTTTTTTTTTTTTTTTTAAAAAGGCAAATAATTTTTATACAGAAAACACACTCTTCTAAGAATTCAGAACTAAAATTTACAACCAGGGAATTTCCAGTAGGATACAGTATTTACATTCTAGCTCTCAGAAATGGAATGTAGTAGGAATATTATTCCACAAACACTTTTCATTTAAATTTTTCCAAAATTACACAGACAACGAAGGGAAATATCTGATATTAATAAGTTTATTGATAGGTTTATTGTACCATAGACCCATCACATTGACCCAATTCATTGCAAAGCATTTATACCCCAATTACAAAACAAAAACTTTTATTAAAAAACTGACCAATAATATACAGGAACATAGATGTAAATGCTATACTTGCCTTAGTCGTTGCTGAGTTGCCACCCTAATATCTCCAGGTGCACTAAGTCCAAAGTCTGGTTCATCGGGCAGGAAGATGATAAGCTCTTTAGAGCAGATTTCAAGGATAGTTCCCACAGTGCTATCTCCAGGCACGTTGTCTCTAGACGTAATTTTTCCAGATGCGCTGTTGGAGCCAAAGCCTGTATTGGCAGCTCTAATCCCTTCTCTCATCACTACTCCTGCATCTGAAAGTATGCTAAGCCATAAAGAAGTCACCAGTGGATACGAATGCATGCCAAAAGATAGCACCCAATCCCATGGCATCCCTGCACAGCTGGATAATGTTACACAAGGCCCTATAAGACTTTGAATCCCTTCAGTCCTCACTTGGCTATTCTAGCAACAAGTCATTCATGTCCCCAGTTCCTAGTTACCCTTCAAGGTGTTCCTGATTCTTGTTGCATTTCCTATGCTTTCTACAGTCTTCTGGCTCCTCATACTCTGGCTATCCATTATGACTCTGATTGTGTTTACTCCATTTGGCTTGTCACATCTCTGGACTGATCTCAACCCTGGCCTGGACTTTTACCCCTCTTTTGTCTTCTGTTTTGGATTGTTGTCTCATGGACTGTCTATCTGTTACTGACTTTGGCCTTCTTGATCCTGCTTGCTGCATAGCCCATTTGTGGATCTTCCGACTGAATGTGGCTTTCTCCTGACCTTAAATTCAGATTACCCTTGTAACCTTACCAGCCCTTATGCTTCCTGTCTAGCCAACCTGTTCCACTTCAGGTTTTCTAGCAGAGGTATGTTTAAGAGAGTGATAAATATCTGCAAGTGGATTCCTACTTAACAACTCTCAGGTAATCCTTGCAATTGAAAAGGCACCTTAGTTATTGGTGGAGACTTTAATGTAGTCCTTGACCACTCCCTTGACATTTTTGTATCTCACATTATGCAGCACGATAAAGCATTGAACATTCTTTATGATTGTTTGCAGAGAATGGGAGTGGTTGAAACCTTGCAAGTTCAGCATCCTTCTCAATGTAACTACTCATTTTATTCTCACCTGTGGACTATGTACTTCCGTATAGAATATTTATTTATTGAGCAATTGAGTTTCTACCTTTTACAAAACTCAGAAATAGGTAGCATAATTTGGTCAAATCCAGCTATGATTTCATTGGTGATTGTTCTTATCGACCCCTTGCCAGTTTTTATTGGAGATTGGATGATTTAGTGCTCTGCAACCCCTCACTAAACTAATAGTCATATAAGAATGACCCTTCCAATAATACTATCAGTTTCACAATTATATTCCGCTAGGAAGATCTTCAAACTCTAATCCTACAAGAAACTCAAAGAAAGGCACTATTTCTTAAAGACAACTTCTTCTGTGAAAGTAATAAGGCAGGAAAATAAGTGGCTAGTGCTTAAAAGCTTGTACAAGCAACACATATCTACAAACTTCAACATCAGGATAATTCAATGACACAATATAGTAAGGAGATTACAGACATTTACATTGATTTGTATAGATGATTATATAATATTCCATCCACTTTAACCCTAGAGACTGATGTTCTTATGCCCCAGTATATTAAAAAAAGCAAAATTGCTCAAAATAAATGCAGGAAGGCATACGGCTAGATTTAGAGTTTTGTCGGTAAAGACCCGCGTAGCTAACGCTCCTTTTTTTTCCCCTGCACCTTTTAAACAACGCTGGTATTGAGAGTTCTCTGAAGGGCTGAGTTAGGCTCCAACAAGGGAGCGTAAAGGCATATTTACCGCCACTTCAACTCTCAACACCAGCGTTGCTTACGGTAGCGGCTAGCTGGAAAAACGTGCGCGTGCACGATTCCCCCATAGGAAACAATGGGGCAGTTTGGGCTGAAAAAAAACCTAACACCTGCAAAAAAGCAGCGTTCAGCTCCTAACGCAGCCCCATTGTTTCCTATGGGGAAACACTTTCTAAGTCTGCACCTAACACCCTAACATGAAGCCCGAGTCTAAACACCCCTAACCTTACACTTATTAACCCCTAATCTGCCGCCCCCGCTATCGCGGACACCTGCATTACACAATTAACCCCTAATCTGCCGCTCCGTACAACGCCGCAACCTCCATTATCCCTATGTACCCCTAATCTGCTGCCCCTAACATCGCTGACACCTATATTATATTTATTAACCCCTAATCTGCCCCCCCAACGTCGCTGCTACCTACCTACACTTATTAACCCCTAATCTTCCGACCGGAGCTCGACGCTACTCTAATAAATGTATTAAACCCTAAACCGCCTCACTCCCGCCTCGCAAACCATGTAATAAATAGTATTAACCCCTAATCTGCCCTCCCTAACATCGCCGACACCTAACTTCAAGTATTAACCCCTAATCTGCCGACCGGACCTCGCCGCTACTCTAATAAATGTATTAACCCCAGAAGAGCGGCAGAAGAGGACATCTGGACCAGTAGACATCTTCATCCAAGCGGCATCTTCTATCTTCATCCATCCGGAGTGGAGCGGAGCCATCTTCTTCCAGCCGACGCGGATCCATCCTATTCTACCGACGCCTACTCTCGAATGAAGGTTCCTTTAAATGACGTCATCCAAGATGGCGTCCCTCAAATTCCGATTGGCTGATAGGATTCTATCAGCCAATCGGAATTAAGGTAGGAAAAATCTGATTGGCTGATTGAATCAGCCAATCAGATTCAAGTTCAATCGGATTGGCTGATCCAATCAGCCAATCAGATTGAGCTCGCATTCTATTGGCTGTTCCGATCAGCCAATAGATTGCGAGCTCAATCTGATCGGCTGATACCCAAAAACCAGAGATACTTAACCTAACCTTATCAAAGCTAGAATTCAATGCCTTAAAGGGACACTCAGGTCAAATTACATTTTCATGATTCAGATACAGCATGTAATTTTAAACAACTTTCAAATTTACTTCCATTAAAAAAAATTGTGCACATTCTTTTATATTTACACTTTTACTGAGCATGTGCAAGAATTCACTGACTATACGTATATGCATTTATGATTGGCTGATTGCTATCACATGGTACAGGGGGAGTGGAAATATTCATAACTGGTCCTTTAAGTTCATTATGTTCCCTTCAACTACAAAATGACTCTATTAAATAGCTGGGTACCTACATCTCACTTAACACTCAACTTCTCTTTGAGTTAAACTATACCTCCCTTGTTCCCAATATAAAAAGAGATGTTAAAACTTGGAGAGAAAAGCCACTGTCTTGGTGGGGCAGTATACAATCAGTCAAGATGACAACTGTATCCCAGAATGTTGGGGCTATATGTTGGGTACCAAAGGAGCTGAGACCAATACCATGTATGTACTTAAATGTACGTAGGCACCTATTTACAATGTGGAACTCTATTGTTCAGTCAACTAGGGGATTATCCTCTCAAAGATCTCCAATGTTTACTATCGCTCTAAACTCAGAGATCACAGGAGGCTTAGACAAGGTGTATGAGAAGAAGACTGAATGGGGGTACACTATCCCATTACCAATTTTGTGCAGGAAGGGAAACTTCTACACTACAATAAACTGACAGATATTGCTGAACGTAGGTTATCATCCTAGCTCAAATATGCTCAGCCACCATATAAGCAAGACTTTTTGCGTTCCCTTACTCCTTTGAATCATTGTATCACAAATAAGAATTTATCAAAAATACCTTGTTACTCTAAAGTAAGCTCCTTAGCAATACCAGGATGGTAGGACTTCCCTCACATATTGAGAGATTTTAATATTGCACTGGACCTACCCTCTTGGGGTAGGGTGTTAAATGATACCAGTAAGTCCTCAGTGTCCCTTCAAAGTTTAGAACTGAAGTAAAAGTTGCTTAAATGCTGGTACAAATTCAATATATACTGGTGCAAGTTCCATAGATCAAGGTAGTCTACTTCATATTTGGAGGTTATGTAAACTTATTAAACCACTATGGCAAGCAGTGGAACTCCACTACAAAAATAATCGGAACACAAATTTTACCTTGGCACCTTAGACAGCCCTTTTAAATGGTGTTCCTAACTTTCCTTGTAAGTTAAGACGGTATTTACTACAGATTGGCATAAATAACACTAAATCACATATAGCAAAACACTGGAAAACCCCTACTACCCCCTCTAAGCATTCATGGTTAGAAAGAACCATAGAGTTGTTAGAGCTAGAGGAATATGGATTTCTAAAACATAACTGAATAGCATATATTTCGTGGACACTTGTAATTTTACTAGGAACAATCACTGCCCCGAGGGAGGCATAATTAGTTGTACTCATTTAGGCTTCTTATTGTGTTATGTTTAGGTTATCTAGCTATGATTTGGCATCTCTGCTGAGGGAGCAGCCAAAATACTTAGTTATACAGCTTGACCTCACCTCTCCCCTAATCCTATCAGCCTTTTTGCCTCCTCCCTTCCTGTCCTTCTTCCAGGGATGATGAACCCATTTGCCCATATGTAAAGATACAGTATGTGACATTGTACCTTCATATCTTTTGAGTCCAAATATCTTAGAATTGCCTTGCTTCCATAAATATAGCAACTGAAGAGGATGGCATAACTGTTATATAGCACTGAGTGACTTGTACTAGATTCTTTGTGAGTGTTTTGTTTCTTTTTTTCTTTCTATTATTCTACATTGTTTTTTACTTTTTGTCTGTTTTAACTTGGGCATGTTGGAATTATCTCCAGGAACAAACTATACTATAGCATTCCTCTTACCCAATTTTATAAAACTTAATTTCCGGTTTTATGTTATATGGTTGAGAAAATAGGTCTCTTATTCTCAAGTATGTTCCAATACTGTATTTTTTCTGTATATGCAAATGCTCAATAAGGATTTAAAAATAAAATAAAAACTCCTGATTGGCTCTTCCAAATAAGACAAATGGTAATGGGAGTTTAACCACTGAAAAACAACATAAGTAGATAATGTAATTTTGTATTCAGAACGTTTCCACGCTTAGTTAGTATTTTTGTTTACTTTCGCTATTAAAATTTCTCTTAAAATTCTACTTATTCCACCCCAACTGAAAGGCTATAATATCTCAATCATAGTAAAAGGGACAGTCAAGTCAAACTTCAACTATCATGATATAGGGCATGCAATTTTAAACAACTTTCCAATTTACATTTATCATCAAATTTACTTTGTTCTCTTGTTATTCCGTGTTAAAAGATAAATCTAGGTAGGTTTATTTGCTCATTTCTTAGCCCTTGAAGACCACCTCTCATCTCAGTGCATTTTGACATTTTTTCACAGCTAAACAGTGTTAGTTCATGTGGGCCATGTAGATAACAATGTGCTCACTCCTATAGAGTTATTTATGAGTCAGCACTGATTGGCTTAAATGCAAGTCTGTCAAAAGATTTGAAATAAGGGGACAGTTTGCAGAGGCTTATATACAAGATAATCAGAGAGGTAAAAAGTATATTAATATAACTGTGTTGGTTATGCAAAACTGGGGAATGGGTAATAAAGGGATTATCTATCTTTGTATTTCTTAGATCAGAGCACATTTACAACTGCCCTAGATGACCACAGTAAGGGAAACTGGGTACATGGATTTCCCAAGGCTTTTCATCGCTTCCGTTCAAGTGTAACCGTTGAAAGAAGTAAGCTTTTTGTGTGCACCGTTATGCACATGTTACAATTTGAAAGTAAAAAGTTTGCATGTGATTGAAACCTGATTTACGATAACTAAATATTGCAACTGCGTTTACATATTCTCCCCATAGAAGTCAATAGAGAACGCAAAAGAAAAAACCTTACACAGAACAACAAGGATGAGGCAGCTGCTCTATAAGGAGTGTAAAAATCAGGGGCTTCAAAAAAAAGGTTAAAAGAAATAATCCTTTATTAACTCATTAAAATGCAGGCAGTACAGGGCAAACAAACTCCCTGACTAGTTTCGTGCTCTGTTGAGCACTTAATCATAGGGTGCGTTTGTTAGGTGTTCATAGCCCATTTAAAGGCACAGAACACCTGTATACAATTACATATTAAAAAGCTGCAAAAGATGTTAAAAATACATAGCAAAAATCTGCATTCTACAAACACTATATATGGTTTATGTAAGAAGGAACAAATACATTAATGAACCAATTCCCTGATAAACAAGTGAATAAGTAAGTAAATGGACAAGCATCTCAAGTGGGATCCAAAAGGAAGTCATAGTGCAATCTTTGTTGTAAAACAAACCCCATTAAAGAACAAACGATATTCTCATAAGAATTATTATTGTTATTATGAACTTATTACATATATTGAATATGCTGTAGAACATGTTAGAAAATATTTACACATCCCTCATAGGATAAAGGATACATCCTTGAATATCCCCTATTAAATAACAAAGTCACAAAAATCACATGAAAACATGATATCCCTGTGACTATGTTAAATTAATGTGAGTCCATATATATACCATATCATTACCCCTGAAAAGAGAACATGGATGATATAATATTATGCTTATATTTAATTAATATACATCAACACACATCAATATGAATCAACATACACATATCACTCAAACCCCTGTAAGAGAAAAGGGGAGATACATGCTGATGAATATATTTCTATACCAGACATAAAATACAAAATCTATGTATAATCTGAACAAAAAGCCCATATAGGGGATAGATACATAGAGCCCATTAAGGGGATAGAAAAAAATATATATAAACATAACAATCCATATAGGAGATAGATTAATCAACATGGTAATAAAGCAATGTGTCAATTTAATTTATTCTACAAAATAACTCATATCCCATTCACGGTTTAAACCTAGGGGGGTTATAGTTCTCAACTTGTATATCCAATATAATTCTTGCTTCAGCAAAAGCTTATTCCTATCACCACCCCTTGGTGGAAACATGACACGGTCTATTATCTGAACCCTCATATCAAAGACATTCGTCATGTGCACCAGATTGAAATGTCTAGCTATCGCTGATTCTTTTACATATTCCTTGGTGTCCCTAACGTGTTCCCTGACTCTGGATCTCAGTTCCCCACTGGTTTGACCTGTATATTGCAGGTTACAATATTTGCATTCCAGGAGATAAACCACAAAGGTGGTTCTACAATTGGCATAAAACTTGTGTTTAAATTCTTCTCCTGTCTGGCTACTTCTAAATCCATTCCCAACCTGCACAAAACCACAGGTTATACAGGAACCATGGCCACATTTATAGGTTCCTTTCCTCCTGATCCAATCGCTCCTGTCTGAGTTTTTGGAACAGATTAGGCTAGGGGACAACTTAGATGACAATGTGGGTGCCCTTTTAGGCACAAATTTGCATGAACCAATGATTGGTCTTAAAACATCGTCATTCTCCAATAAGTGTAAATTCTTCCTTAAAATAGAACATACCTGGTAGTATTGTTTCGAGTATTCGGTTGAGAACACTACAGTGTCATGTTTTATAATATTTTGTTTTCTGGTCCCTCTAATCAATTCCTGCTGGGTTTTTTGTCTCACCTCATTGTAGGCTTGATCCAAGAGGTTTTCATCATAACCCCTAGTTTTTAAATGTTCCATAAGGGTTTGAGCTTGTTTATCAAAAAGACTATCTGAGTTAGTGTTTCTCCGTAGTCTCATAAGTTGACCCCTGGGAATAGACCGTACCAGATGCGGTGGGTGACATGATCCAGCATGTAGGATTGTATTCCCAGCTGTCAACTTACGGTACGTGTCACTAATCACCCTACCAGTTACAGTGTCGCCATGTAAAGCAAGATCTAAGAAGTTCACATCGGTCTCATACACATCCCCCACAAACCTTAGATTGAACTCATTCTGACAAACATAATCGAGGAAGTCCTTGTACACAAATGGTTCCTTGACTATGAATATCAAATTGTCAATAAAACGCATATAGAAAACTATGTTTTCTTTAAAAGGGTTATCCTCAGTGTACAGGTAAAGGTCTTCCCACAATCCCACATACAGGTTTGTGAAAGAGGGGGCAAATTTAGCCCCCATTGCAGTTCCACAAACCTGTATGTGGAATTCCCTGTCAAACATAAAACAATTATGTTTCAAAAGAAACTCAATGACTTCACACAATACAAGCTTCACTTCCTCAGTGAATCTTGTATGTTTGTCAAAAAAGTACCTAATGGCCCGTATCCCCATATGGTGGGGTATACTTGAGTAAAGTGCAGTGGCGTCCACCACTACCCACTTAAACTCCTTTTCCCATTTAAGGTTCTTTAACAATTGTAGGAGATATGTAGAGTCCCGCAGGTAACTTTTAAGGCCCCTCATCAGGGGTTGCAAGATAGAGTCTATACACTCTGAGGTGGGCTCTAGCAATGACCCAATCCCCGAGACAATAGGTCGTCCCGGAGGTTGGGTCAGGCTTTTGTGTGTCTTCGGTAAGTAATGGAATATCGGAATCCGTGGATTCTCAGGAATCAAACCTTCCAACTGCTCCCTGGTGAGGAGTCCAATATAAACAGTCTGTTCCAATAGTCTGACCAATTTGGCCTTAAATAAATGCATTGGGTTGGAATCCAACCTCCTATAAGTAGAAGGGTCATTAAGTTGTCTAGTACTCTCTTGCACATAGTCCTTCTTATTAAGAACGACTACGTTACCCCCCTTGTCCGAATTCCTGATAACCAGGTTGGTGTTATTCTCGAGTAATGCCAAGGCTACCTTCTCTTTTCTGGTTAGATTAGAACCTACTGTTTTCCTTTGTTTAATTGTTTTTTCTAGGGCCAAAATTTCTTTTTCTACCCTCTTCTGTTAGAGATTTAAAGCAGGACCCCTAAACTGAACGGGGTAAAACCTGGACGGTTGTTTTACAGGTATGGGGATGTCACTATTTTCAGGACCATATTCACCTTCCATGTCCCTCAAACCCTCTAACAAAATATTATCCACAAAATCAAGAGGTAGATTGTATTCTGTATCAGACCCATGTGTATTATCACTTGTATCATCTTGGGAGATGACCTCCATAGACTGCACATCTGTGTTTTGGATCCCACTTGATTGGGTGTTGGTATTGCACACCGAAAAAAACCTTCTCAGTGTCAACTTACGAATAAATTTGTTGACATCCAACAATGTTTTAAACGCCGAGAAGGTATTAGTCGGGGCGAAACCCAATCCCCTAGACAACAATGTAACTTGTTCAGCTGTTAATTCACTATCTGAAAGATTGAGAACAGTTAGTCCTTCTTGTTCCGCTTGGTCTTTCTTCACGATTTTCTTTGTTCTTTTTCCTGCTCTTCTTGTTTTTTTCCACCTAAAGGGATATCCAAGCTGTCCCTTTCCTTGGTACGTGTCTCCATTTCATCATCCTCAGAGCTCTCCCCGGGACCACCATCCGGTACCTGCAATGACATGGATGAACCAGAAGAAACAGAAGAGGAGGAGAGTAAGGAAGAAGATGAAGAGGAAGAAGAGAGAGAAACAGAAATAGGTGCTGATGCTCCACTATCATCGGACACAGATTCCATTTCAGAATTTTCTGTGGAAGAAAACACCACATGGCGCTTGTTCTCCTTTTTCTTTAATATGGATTTTGGCACCCAATTTGATTTTTCATCTGTGTCAGCATCTTGCTTCGCCTTGTTCTGATTATTTCCAGCTTGATTTTTCTGGTCTTTCCCAAAGCCTCTCTTAGTATGTTTGCCTTTAGGCCTTCGCTGGAATTGTGACCAATTATACACCCTATTATTGGTATAGTCCTCCAGGTCATGGCTGAACTTATTGCCTTTTCTTTCAGCTAGCTCCTCATCCGATTTCTTTATTTTAGATTTCAACACTGCTTTAAATTCTTTATATTTCTCATCAGACTTTAGGGCTTTTAAATCCTTTTTAACAGTAATGATCTGTTCCTTAAGCTTAGTTCTCTTATGGTTCTTGCTTCTGTTAGCAATGTCCATTAATTTTAAGGAACATATGGTAAGTGCTTCATTCCATTCCTCTAATAATTCTGGAACCTCAAGATCAAATGACGTGTATTTCTTGATACGTAACCCTCGTGGGATTCTCTTTGCTTCAATATAGTGCTCAAATGACACCACATCCCACATAAGCCTTAAGTCATTCAATAACAATTTTTCCAATTTGAAAAAGGAGCCTTTAAGAGAGCTGACAGTCACACCTGCAACTTCATTTTTCATGAAAATCTTCTCAAAGAAACTCCTCCTATGCTCCATATTAAAGATAGATTTATTATCGCTTTCTCCTTCCTCCTCCATAGTGTTTGCAAAAGAAGAAATAGCTTAGCCCAAAATGTATTGCCAGAAAAAAGTTTCTGCTTCCAAGCCCTTTTTAAATCTATCTCACTTTATAATGACACAGAAAAATTAATTGCTAATCATGCAAAATTCTAATAAACACTCCTTAACCCTGTGATAGCCTGTGTAAAAAACCTTTGTTGTTGCTCTTCCTATGTATTCAGTTTTAAACAGACGTTACTCCAACATCATAGTGAATGGCAAATGAAAATGGACTTAGATCACACCAGACGTTATTCAAATCATGGGTTATAACTAATGTGTACCCATTGGCAACTGGAATAACACAAATCCCCCTTGCAACAATGGTGTATCACTTAACGTGTTAAACCTTATAAATAAACTGATCACACATGTCCGTTCAAATTGCTTCACTGCTGATATGACCGCAATGGTGAATAAGGCCAATAGTACAATGTATCAAAATTGAAAGTAATAAAGTCTCACCCCTTCAGAAACTCTCAGTATCCACCTCGAGCAGGCCGAAAACACAGCAGACACGACTTTCCAAAGCTCTGGCCGCTGCAAACGCGGAAGTGGCAGTGAGATCCGGGGAGTTGGCAGGGCAAACCAACATGCACAGGCTACAGGGGAGCAAGCTGCCAGAAACGGCCGGTGTAGCCGCAAAAGTACACAGAACAACAAGGATGAGGCAGCTGCTCTATAAGGAGTGTAAAAATCAGGGGCTTCAAAAAAAAGGTTAAAAGAAATAATCCTTTATTAACTCATTAAAATGCAGGCAGTACAGGGCAAACAAACTCCCTGACTAGTTTTGTGCTCTGTTGAGCACTTAATCAAAGGGTGAGTTTGTTAGGTGTTCATAGCCCATTTAAAGGCACAGAACACCTGTATACAATTACATATTAAAAAGCTGCAAAAGATGTTAAAAATACATAGCAAAAATCTGCATTCTACAAACACTATATATGGTTTATGTAAGAAGGAACAAATACATTAATGAACCAATTCACTGATAAACAAGTGAATAAGTAAGTAAATGGACAAGCATCTCAAGTGGGATCCAAAAGGAAGACATAGTGCAATCTTTGTTGAAAAACAAACCCCATTAAAGAACAAACGATATTCTCATAAGAATTATTATTGTTATTATGAACTTATTACATATATTGAATTTGCTGTAGAACATGTTAGAAAATATTTAAGGCTTATGTGGTGTCATTTGAGCACTATATTGAAGCAAAGAGAATCCCTCGAGGGTTACGTATCAAGAAATACCCGTCATTTGATCTTGAGGTTCCAGAATTATTAGAGGAATGGAAAACATACTAAGAGAGGCTTTGGGAAAGGCCAGAAAAATCAAGCTGGAAATAATCAGAACAAGGCGAAGCAAGATGCTGACACAGATGAAAAATCAAATTGGGTGCCAAAATCCATATTAAAGAAAAAGGAGAGGGGATTGGGTTTCGCCCCGACTAATACCTTCTCGGCGTTTAAAACATTGTTGGATGTCAACAAATTTATTCGTAAGTTGACACTGAGAAGGTTTTTTTCGGCGTGCAATACCAACACCCAATCAAGTGGGATCCAAAACACAGATGTGCAGTCTATGGAGGTCATCTCCCAAGATGATACAAGTGATAATACACATGGGTCTGATACAGAATACAATCTACCTCTTGATTTTGTGGATAATATTTTGTTAGAGGGTTTGAGGGACATGGAAGGTGAATATGGTCCTGAAAATAGTGACATCCCCATACCTGTAAAACAACCGTCCATGTTTTACCCCGTTCAGTTTAGGGGTCCTGCTTTAAATCTCTATCAGAAGAGGGTAGAAAAAGAAATTTTGGCCCTAGAAGAAACAATTAAACAAAGGAAAACAGTAGGTTCTAATCTAACCAGAAAAGAGAAGGTAGCCTTGGTATTACTCGAGAATAACACCAACCTTGTTATCAGGAATTCGGACAAGGGGGGTAACGTAGTCGTTCTTAATAAGAAGGACTATGTGCAAGAGAGTACTAGACAACTTAATGACCCTTCTACTTATAGGAGGTTGGATTCCAACCCAATGCATTTATTTAAGGCCAAATTGGTCAGACTATTGGAACAGACTGTTTATATTGGACTCCTCACCAGGGAGCAGTTGGAAGGTTTGATTCCT
Source organism: Bombina bombina (assembly GCF_027579735.1). Classification (NCBI taxonomy): domain Eukaryota; kingdom Metazoa; phylum Chordata; class Amphibia; order Anura; family Bombinatoridae; genus Bombina; species Bombina bombina. Next base: position 1,100,559,344 of record NC_069500.1, read on the forward strand.
GAGAATCCACGGATTCCGATTTTCCATTACTTATTGAAGACACACAAAAGCCTGACCCAACCTCCGGGACGACCTATTGTCTCGGGGATTGGGTCATTGCTAGAGCCCACCTCAGAGTGGATAGACTCCATCTTGCAACCCCTGGTGAGGGGCCTTAAAAGTTACCTGCGGGACTCTACACATCTCCTACAATTGTTAAAGAACCTTAAATGGGAAAAGGAGTTTAAGTGGGTAGTGGTGGACGCCACTGCACTTTACTCAAGTATACCCCACCATATGGGGATACGGGCCATTAGGTACTTTTTTGACAAACATACAAGATTCACTGAGGAAGTGAAGCTTGTATTGTGTGAAGTCATTGAGTTTCTTTTGAAACATAATTGTTTTATTTTTGACAGGGAATTCCACATACAGGTTTGTGGAACTGCAATGGGGGCTAAATTTGCCCCCTCTTTCGCAAACCTGTATGTGGGATTGTGGGAAGACCTTTACCTGTACACTGAGGATAACCCTTTTAAAGAAAACATAGTTTTCTATATGCGTTTTATTGACGATTTGATATTCATAGTCAAGGAACCATTTGTGTACAAGGACTTCCTCGATTATGTTTTTCAGAATGAGTTCAATCTAAGGTTTGTGGGGGATGTGTATGAGACAGATGTGAACTTCTTAGATCTTGCTTTACATGGCGACACTGTAACTGGTAGGGTGATTAGTGACACGTACCGTAAGTTGACAGCTGGGAATACAATCCTACATGCTGGATCATGTCACCCACCGCATCTGGTACGGTCTATTCCCAGGGGTCAACTTATGAGACTACGGAGAAACACTAACTCAGATAGTCTTTTTGATAAACAAGCTCAAACCCTTATGGAACGTTTAAAAACTAGGGGTTATGATGAAAACCTCTTGGATCAAGCCTACAATGAGGTGAGACAAAAAACCCAGCAGGAATTGATTAGAGGGACCAGAAAACAAAATATTATAAAACATGACACTGTAGTGTTCTCAACCGAATACTCGAAACAATACTACCAGGTATGTTCTATTTTAAGGAAGAATTTACACTTATTGGAGAATGACAATGTTTTAAGACCAATCATTGGTTCATGCAAATTTGTGCCTAAAAGGGCACCCACATTGTCATCTAAGTTGTCCCCTAGCCTAATATGTTCCAAAAACTCAGACAGGAGCGATTAGATCAGGAGGAAAGGAACCTATAAATGTGGCCATGGTTCCTGTATAACCTGTGGTTTTGTGCAGGTTGGGAATGGATTTAGAAGTAGCCAGACAGGAGAAGAATTTAAACACAAGTTTTATGCCAATTGTAGAACCACCTTTGTGGTTTATCTCCTGGAATGCAAATATTGTAACCTGCAATATACAGGTCAAACCAGTAGGGAACTGAGATCCAGAGTCAGGGAATACGTTAGGGACACCAAGGAATATGTAAAAGAATCAGCGATAGCTAGACATTTCAATCTGGTGCACATGACGAATGACTTTGATATGAGGGTTCAGGTAATAGACCGTGTCAGGTTTCCACCAAGGGGTGGTGATAGGAATAAGCTTTTGCTGAAGCAAGAATTATATTGGATATACAAGTTGAGAACTATAACCCCCCTAGGTTTAAACCGTGAATGGGATATGAGTTATTTTGTAGAATAAATTAAATTGACACATTGCTTTATTACCATGTTGATTAATCTATCTCCTATATGGATTGTTATGTTTATATATATTTTTTTCTATCCCTTTAATGGGCTCTATGTATCTATCCCCTATATGGGCTTTTTGTTCAGATTATACATAGATTTTGTATTTTATGTCTGGTATAGAAATATATTCATCAGCATGTATCTCCCCTTTTCTCTTACAGGGGTTTGAGTGATATGTGTATGTTGATTCATATTGATGTGTGTTGATGTATATTAATTAAATATAAGCATAATATTATATCACCCATGTTCTCTTTTCAGGGGTAATGATATGGTATATATATGGACTCACATTAATTTAACATAGTCACAGGGATATCATGTTTTCATGTGATTTTTGTGACTTTGTTATTTAATAGGGGAAATTGAAGGATGTATCATTTATCCTATGAGGGATGTGTAAATATTTTCTAACATGTTCTACAGCAAATTCAATATATGTAATAAGTTCATAATAACAATAATAATTCTTATGAGAATATCGTTTGTTCTTAAATGGGGTTTGTTTTTCAACAAAGATTGCACTATGTCTTCCTTTTGGATCCCACTTGAGATGCTTGTCCATTTACTTACTTATTCACTTGTTTATCAGGGAATTGGTTCATTAATGTATTTGTTCCTTCTTACATAAACCATATATAGTGTTTGTAGAATGCAGATTTTTGCTATATATTTTTAACATCTTTTGCAGCTTTTTAATATGTAATTGTATACAGGTGTTCTGTGCCTTTAAATGGGCTATGAACACCTAACAAACTCACCCTATGATTAAGTGCTCAACAGAGCACAAAACTAGTCAGGGAGTTTGTTTGCCCTGTACTGCCTGCATTTTAATAAGTTAATAAAGGATTATCTCTTTTAACCTTTTTTTTGAAGCCCCTGATTTTTACACTCCTTATAAAGCAGCTGCCTCATCCTTGTTGTTCTGTGTACTTTTGCGGCTACACCGGCCGTTTCTGGCAGCTTGCTCCCCTGTAGCCTGTGCATGTTGGTTTGCCCTGCCAACTCCCCGGATCTCACTGCCACTTCCGCGTTTGCAGCGGCCAGAGCTTTGAAAAAAACCTTCCACCTATCGCTCGCACCCAAAGCCGACAGTCGCTTGTGCACTAACCCGACAGGAGTTATTCATATTTCACATTCCAATGTTCTTCACTTACAGGGTAATGTAGTTTTTATTATAAATACATATTTTATATATATATATATATATATATATACTGTATATATCTATTAATTCCTATACCTGTACAGGTATACCCCGCTCATACAGCGGGATATAATATCCTATGGATTATTTATCATTTTTTACAGTATGCACAATAATTTTTAATAATTATTATTAATATTTTTTAATATGTTATATTTAATATTTAAATAACGTCATGCAAGATTAATAATTCTTCATATGCGCTAATCCGACACAGAGTTAGACCTAAAGCATTAATGCCAATGCCTGTTATGCATATTTTACATTCCTATGTTCCTCACAGAGAAAAAATATAGTTTCTATTATTAAATATATAAATATATATATGATAATGTTTATGTAAAATAGATATTTATACCTATATAACAATAGGAATAAATATATTTAATTACATATGTACACACATCTATGCACTCACATACACACATATATATGTCATATACCATATAACTTTTAACCCATATAACTTTTTTATAATATTTATATGACTAATATTTATCAGATTGTGTATAAAATGTGATTGCACTCTCACAATCAACGTTTAAATTCAACTTGTAATACACTCGCTATTTCCAACGTGCGTGAAAAAACAATCTCACTCGCACGTAACAGTTGTAATCTAGCCCTATATTGGGTTGGGGGTTTAATTTTGACATTTTAATTCTGTTTAGTATTTGATTCGTTTTTTTATTGTTGCAGTCAGCCAATAGGATTGAGCTTGCATTCTATTGGCTGTTCCAATCAGCCAATAGAATGCAAGATCAATCTTATTGGCTGATTGGATCAGCCAATAGGATTTTTCCTACCTTAATTCCGATTGGCTGATAGAATTCTATCAGCCAATCGGAATTGAAGGGACGCCATCTTGGATGACGTCACTTAAGTGAATCGTCATTGTTCAAGAAGACGTCGTCAGAAGAGGATGCTCCACATCGGATGTCTTGAAGATGGAGCCGCTCCGCAACGGATGGCTGAAGATAGAAGATGCCGTCTGGATGAAGAATTCTGCCCATCTGGAGGACCACTTCTGCCTGTCTGGAGGACAACTTCTGCCGGCTTCGTTGAGGACTTCGGCCCAGTTGGGTGAAGACTTCTCAAGGTAGGGTAATCTTCAAGGGGTTAGTGTTAGGTTTTTTTAAGGGGGGATTGGGTGGGTTTTAGAGTAGGGTTGGTTGTGTGGGTGGTGGGTTTTAATGTTGGGGGGGTTGTCATTTTTTTTTACAGGTAAAAGAACTGATTACTTTGGGGCAATGCCCCGCAAAAGGCCCTTTTATGGACTATTTGTAATTTAGTGTAGGGTAGGGCTTTTTTTATTTTGGGGGGGCTTTTTTATTTTGTTAGGGGGATTAGATTAGGTGTAATTAGTTTAAAAAATTAGATTAGGGGTTAATAAGTATAATGTAGGTGGCGGCGGTGTAGGTGGCAGATTAGGGGTTAATAAATATAATGTAGGTGGCGGCGGTGTAGGGGGGCAGATTAGGGGTTAATAAATATAATGTAGGTGGTGGCGGTGTAGGGGGCGGAAGATTAGGGGTTAATAAGTATAATGTAGGTGGCGGCGGTGTAGGGGGGGCAGATTAGGGGTTAATAAATATAATGGCTCCAGGAGCGGCGGTTTAGGGGTTAAACACTTTATTTAATTGTTGTGGGGTCCGTGAGCGGCGGTTTAGGGGTTAATACATTTATTAGAGTTGCGGTGGTCTCCGGGAGCGGCGGTATAGGGGTAAACAGTATAGTATAGTGTGGATGTTTAGTGACAGGTTACCAATAAAGCTGTAAACAAGCCGAAGAGCAGCGAGATCGATGACTGTTAGTTAACAACAGTACGCTGCTCATCGCACCTTACTTGGTGTGCGGCTTTTTGACAGCTTTTTTGATAATTTTGGAGAACGTATTCAGGTCTGCGGCAGCGATGTTAGGCGATCTTAGACGAGTGTATTGGCGCCGTCGAATGCAAGTAAGTTGACGGCTTGATAAATAGATGCCAATGTCTTAAAGATCAGCACAGCTATTTTTGCTGTTTAGATAGATAGATGATAGAGTAGATAGACAGACAGATAGATAGATAGATAGATAGATAGATAGATAGATAGATAGATAGAAAGAAAGAAAGAAAGAAAGAAAGATAGATAGATGATTATAGATAGATAGATAGATAGATAGATAGATAGATAGATAGATAGATAGATAGATAGATAGATAGATAGATATTGATAGATATAGATATGCATGCTTCTATGGTCAGCAACATTCTTAGCATGATTTATTTATCTATCTATTTTTCTATCTATCAACCTATTTGCCTGTTAGTCTATCAACACCTCGCTTAAATACATTTACATTTTGCTTACTATCAGGTACAGCTGATTAATAAATTAGCACTTATATACAGAGCCTCATAACACATCATACTAGCTGAAGAATTATTTATGAAGAGGTGCTTAAACAAGCATGGTGAGTGACCAAGTATACATAGCAAGCAGAATTGATTCAAGAACTACTTAATCAGACATTGTGCGGGAAAACTGAAAAGTCCACATCCACTTGTACTTAAGAAGTGAAAAATTAACATTTTGATAGTCAACTTATTATCTGTTGTAGTGCTGGGCAAGTAGGCTAAAGTATTTAAATCAACACAGAAAAGATTTCAATTATTTTCCTGGGGCTTAACTATAAAAGTTACAGTGTGGTGCTTTAAGCATATTATTTAATGGATGAAATTATTTTTCATTTGCTTTACTGTTCTTTAATAGATAATCAGATATTTGTTTCTGTTTTAAAAGAAATAGTTTATATTAATGTTGATTGATATCCTCCAGGTGATATGTTGTGACATTCACTACCCATGTTTTTAAAGTGGGAGAAAATAATATATCACTACGTAGATAGAATATGCAGAACTCAGCAATAGGATATTGTGCATTGACCCTGACAAACACCATTTTATATAAGTCAGTGATCACATTGGCATAGTCTCTGCAGTATTGATTAGTGTACATAAATGAGGTTAGGGAAAAAGGGAAACAGACCATGTTGACCCCATATTTGTAAAACATATAGATCTAGATTACAAGTGGCACGTGAAAGCTTGCGTGGGTGGTGATAAGCAGTTTTGTGACCGCGCTAACTTGCAAACATATAACAAGTTGAAAGCAAGTGTGTGCTCTCAAGCACAAACAAACTTTGCGTGTGTCTGGTAGTGAAGACCTAGAGGCCTATTTATCAAGCCGTCAACCGCAAATACGCTGGAATTCCGCAGCATAATTGTGGAGAGCCTGATTCGTCTCATTTATCAAAGTCTACAGACCGGCAAAAGTTGAAATTTGTGACGTAACATACGATCCGCCGGTCTCAGTCCGACACAGATTGATGCTTACGTCATTACAGATGTTCCGAATTCAAATTTGGCGCTATCTTACTACTTTTGCTAGTTAACAAATATCTAACAGGTACGCTCACCACTATTCCGGCCCAGCTCCTGCCCAGCGTACCTGCTTTTCAATCCGCCGCCCTGGAGGCCACGGATTCCATAGGAATCAATGGGAGTCTGAAAGCAGCGAAAGCTTATGTTCGCTGCTGCCCGATACCCCATTGATTCCTATGGGAGAATAAAAGCAAAGCTTACACCTAACACCCTAACATAACCCCGAGTCTAAACACCCCTAATCTGCCGTCCCGACATCGCCACCACCTACATAAAAGTATTAACCCCTATCCCGCCGCTCCTGGACCCGCCGCCACCTAAATAATGTATTGACCCCTATCCCGCTGCTCCCGGACCCTGCCGCCACCTAAATAATTTATTAACCACCATCCCACCGCTCCTGGAGCCCACCGCAACTAAATAAAGCTATTAACCCCTAAACCCCTGGCCTCTCACATCACTACCACTTACTAAACCTATTAACCCCTAAACTGCCAGTCCCCCACATCACCATAAACAAAATTAACCTATTAACCCCTAAACCTAACAACCCGCTAACTTTACATTAAATATTAAATCATCCCTATCTTATAATAAATTAAAACTTACCTTTAGAATTACATTAAACTATATTAAACTAATAATTAATCTACCCTAACTGTTATACTAAAATTACATTAAACTATATTAAACTAATAATTAACCTACCCTAACTGTTATACTAAAATTACATTAAACTACAAATTAAATTAAATATATTATATAGTTAAAAACCTAACCCTACTCAAATAATTTAAATCTACTATTAAAAATTACAAAAAACTAACAACTAAGTTACACAAAATAACAAACACTATGTTACAAAAAATAACAAACACTAAGTTACACAAAATAACAAACACTAAGTTACAAAAAAAAATAAACACTAAGTTACACAAAATAAAAAATTAATTATCAAATATTTAAACTAGTTACACCTAATCTAAGAGCCCTATGAAAATAAAAAAGCCCCCCCAAAATAAAAAAAACTCTAGCCTACAATAAACTACCAATGGCCCTTAAAAGGGCCTTTTGCGGGGTATTGCCCCAAAGAAATCAGCTCTTTTACCTGTAAATAAAAATACAAATACCCAAAGGGGCGGAGCTAGTCGCAGACAAGTATGGCCGCAAACTATTAGAGCTCCGTGCTAAGAATATCAGAAAGGGGACAAAACATCGGAGTGGATGCCCTAAAACTTCCATCTAATATTGACAAAGTCTGCTGATCACATCTAGAGGGAAGTCAGTGAGGTGGGGGACGGTAATCGTCTCAGAAACTGACATTGCTGCTCAGGGCCTACACAGCCTAAAACCAAAGACTGCATGATATAGATTTCCGGCAAGCACGCAACATAGTGAACACAAAGACTTTGAAGGATTCCTCACCCCCCCCCCTTCGCCCAACTACTACAGGGGCCGGTAAGCGAGACATGGAGGCCACATTACTTTCACTTATTAAAGGCCTGAGTGACAAAATGAACGATCACTTTACCCAGCTATCACAGCAGATTTGTGAATCCTGTCGCACACACGATGGCAGCTGCAGTTCTCGAGACAACGACTTGCTGTCCCCGGCATCATCTACTGAGCCCTCAGCACTCTGTAACACTGATGCAGTCCGGATTTGGAGGCCGGAGGATTTCTCACTAATCAGCGGTGAGAGCTTTGCTCCTACGATGGCGAGAGTGCAGGAGGGAGAGAATGGGACTAATCACAGCATAAGCTGTTGGCGGTATGTGGCCAGGATCCGACTACTTACACCAGACGGGAAGGTGCTACCTTTGAATGTTAGACAGTATATATGTGAGTTAAAGCAGCTAGATCGCCCACAGCCGGTTCAGCTTTACACTATCCATACCTCTCCCTCAGAAACGCAAGATGCTAGCTTCAATATGAGAGCTTTCAGAGCTGCTTCAAATTTATGGTCAGCAAGGTACTTTTTAGACACTTACTACACCCTTGACTTGGCTGCAGGCTGCTGCTCTCTACCATCTCAGATAATCACAAAAGAAGCCAGATGGGATTCAGAGCTTGAATATAATTCTAAGTCCCTAGTCTGTGGCAAAGGGTGAATGACCGGTATACCTAATTACTATATATGGGACAGCTAATTCCTATATTGAACTCCAACTACTTAAATCTATCTATTTAATACTACAGTTCCCTTAAAGTTTCACTCTGGTTTGTTTGACAGTACAGCACAGTCCATTATTGTTTGGTATTAGTAAGTTAGAAGTTACGCAGTTTAATAACCTCATAACAGCTATTTTTTACCAAGGTTTATACATAGGCAAGGGTTTATATTGCTATTCTCTTCCTTGCATATCACTATTTCTGGAAGGCCTTTCGTAATAGATTTAAAGTTAGTGTTAGTGGTTGTCCCCTATACATATTGATTCTGTATGCATCTTTCCCTCAAAACCCTCTGTCACTAACTCCATTTCATATTACTAGGTAGGGGAATTAGGATGAGCCTTACCTCTGCTCTCTAAGTATAGATTTATGGCAACCAGAACACATGCTAATAAATCTTGGTTAAGTTTACTATAAACAGATCTATGCTACATGCTTGATATTAGGCTACTTTACATTGCTTTTATGTAAGGTTTTACAATTGAGCTTCTTGCAGGCTCAGCATACATTTGAGCTCACTTCCATGTTACCATGCCATGCACAGTGCGCCTGTTCCATCCTACTCCTGCATTTAGAGTATATATTGTAAGTTTACTAATGGAGGTTAGGTTAGCTATATAATGCTGCAGTTCTCACCTCGGTTTGTCACACCCCTATGTATTACATTATTTTTAAAGTTTTATTGTATATATGTAGTACTATTAATACTCAGCTCTCTTCAATGCATTGCACTTTCTAGGAGCTCAGATAGTCTGGAGGTGCATGATGACAGCAATAGTGATGTCTCGAATTGTTCGCCGGCGAATAGTTCCCGGCGAACATAGCTTGTTCGCGTTCGCAACGGCGGGCGAACATATGCGATGTTCGATCCGCCCCCTATTCGTCATCATTGAGTAAACTTTGACCCTGTATCTCACAGTCTGCAGACACATTCCAGCCAATCAGCAGCAGACCCTCCCTCCCAGACCCTCCCAGCTCCTGGACAGCAGCCATTTTAGATTCATTCGGAAGCTGCTTTCTTAGTGAGAACAGGGACAGCTGCTGCTGATTTAATAGGGAAATTGATAGCTAGGCTAGTGTATTCAGTGTCCACTACAGTCCTGAAGGACTCATCTGATCTCTGCTGTAAGGACAGCACCCCAAAAAGCCCTTTTTAGGGCTAGAACATCAGTCTGTTTTGTTTTTTTCCTGTGTAATCTAATTGCAGTTGCCTGCCTGCCAGGCCCACTTGCCCAGTGCCACCACTCATATCTGTTGTAACAGTAGTGTATATTAAAAAAAAAAAAACTTTTTTGACTGTGAAACATCAGTCTGCTAGTGTAATCTAATTGCAGTTGCCTGCCTGCCAGCGTGTGTGCCAGGCCCACTTGCCCAATGCCACCACTCATATCTGGTGTAACAGTAGTGTAAATTAAAAAAAAAAAAACTTTTTTGACTGTGAAACATCAGTCTGCTAGTGTAATCTAATTGCAGTTGCCTGCCTGCCAGCGTGTGTGTCAGGCCCACTTGCCCAGTGCCACCACTCATATCTGGTGTAACAGTAGTGTAAATTTAAAAAAAAAAATGTTTTGACTGTGAAACATCAGTCTGCTTGTGTAATCTAATTGCAGTTGCCTGCCTGCCAGAGTGTGTGTCAGGCCCACTTGCCCAGTGCCACCACTCATATCTGTTGTAACAGTTGTGTAAATTTAAAAAAAAACTTTTTTGACTGTGAAACATCAGTCTGCTAGTGTAATCTAATTGCAGTTGCCTGCCTGCCTGCCAGCGTGTGTGCCAGGCCCACTTGCCCAGTACCACCACTCATATCTGGTGTAACAGTAGTGTAAATTTAAAAAAAAAAACTTTTTTGACTGTGAAACATCAGTCTGCTAGTGTAATCTAATTGCAGTTGCCTGCCTGCCAGTGTGTGTGCCAGGCTCACAGTGTATACTGTGCCCACTTGCCCAGTGCCACCACTCATATCTGGTGTACCAGTAGTGTAAATTTAAAAAAAAACTGTGAAACATCAGTCTGCTTGTGTAATCTAATTGCAGTTGCCTGCCTGCCAGCGTGTGTGCCAGGCCCACTTGCCCAGTGCCACCACTCATATCTAAATATATAAAAGTATATTATTATAAATGTGTTAGTTATGCAAAACTGGGAAATGGGTAATAAAGGGATTATCTATCTTTTAAAAAAAATTCTGGTGTAGACTGTCCCTTTAAACGGGGAGTTTGGTCTGTCACTGTGAAGCGGGCGTAACCCTTACACTACCTGATCGATACAACATCATACCTGATGTTTTAAAGCACGTTATTCCAAACAATTTAGCAATGTTAGGTGATTTATGGCCTTTATGGCTTAAAACCAGACTCTGCATCAACTATGTAATTTTCCATGGGAGTTTTGCCATGGATCCCCCTCCGGCATGCCACAGTCCAGGTGTTAGTCCCCTTGAAACAACTTTTCCATCACTATTGTGGCCAGAAAGAGTCCCTGTGGGTTTTAAAATTCGCCTGCCTATTGAAGTCAATGGCGGTTCGCCCGTTCGTGAACAGTTGCGGAAGTTCGTGTCCGCCGTTCGTGAACGCAAATTTTTAGGTTCGCGACATCACTAGACAGCAACTGAGGTGGCATAGCCTATAACAGAGATAGAATGGAATAATCAAGTGGTAGTATAAGAGATATGGATAATGAGCCATCCTTTACTATTACACTATTCTCTAAGTCCATATATATACAGTACTTGCTTTACTACTTTTAAGCTTTGAAACTATCCTGAAACCATACTATTATACTAACTTGTGAGTCATATCCATATATTTGTGCGCTCTTTCAACACTACCTTTCAGGAGGGTGGGCGATAGACCCAAGAGGGATGGCAATTTTTGTTTCTAAAAATTTAAGAAGGTGCACATTATTGCATATTTACCTGTTTTTAAGGTCATCTAATTTTTGTTGCAAAAGAAAAGTTTTTATCTGACACATATGTATTCTTTAATTCAGAAATTCTATTTTCTGCTCTTATTATTCTTGCAGAAAATTGTTTTAGATCAATTCCCTTTTAAAAATGATCATTTTGGGTTGATATAAATCTTGGATTGGTTGTACAATAGTTTTATTTCCTTCACTACCTATAGGTTGGTCACCAATTGCACCCTGTCCTAAAGGTTCCCTGACTGATTTGGATCTTTTATCTCCTGCTTTTATTCTATGTGCCATGGTATTAAAGGGACAATGAACCCGATTTTTTTCTTTTGTGATTCAGATAGAGCATGCAATTTTAAGCAACTTTCTAATTTACTCCTATTATCAATTTTTCTTTGTTCTCTTGCTATCTTTATTTGAAAAAGAAGGAATCTAAACTTTTTTTTTAGTTCAGTACTCTGGACAGCACTTTTTATTGGTGGATTCATTTATCCACCAATCAGCAAGGACAACCCAGGTTGTTCACCAAAAATGGGCCAGCAGCTAAACTTACATTCTTGCATTTCAAATCAAGATACCAAGAGAATAAAGAAAATTTGATAAAAGGAGTAAATTAGAAAGTTGCTAAAAATGTCATGCTCTTTCTGAATCACGAAAGAAAAAAATTGGGTTCAGTGTCCCTTTAAAGTTTAGATATCTATCAATAAACAGGAGGCTCTAAGCTTAATAATTAGAATCAAAAAGCTAAAACTGGGCTCTCTGAACAAAAGTTTCAAAATATGCGGGGAGGCCTGAGCCTTTAATGGGCAAAAGATTGCAAGGGTTAAAATTCTTAATATAATGCTTCTAAACCCATGCAGATTAAGTTCTAAACTTGTTATAGTAAAAAAAAATGTAGTGCTTAAAGCATAATGCAAGCATTCAAAACTATAGAGTTAAAGAACAATAAATTCACAGTTCATTCTCACTCAATGAAAACAGCTATTGTTTAAACTTTTCAGAAAACAAAATGAGATATTGTAAACCTTAACGCAAGTAACATGTAAATATATATAATAGTAAATATCCAGAAAAGTACAGTATACAAATAGCTTTACAGTTGTAAGAAAATGTCCAAAAAACAACAACACTGCAGGTACAACCAGCATGTCAAGTTAGAGGGTCTATATTTATAATTAGCAACTATTAGCAAAGTAACAGAAGTAGGAAAATAATGACCCCTCTAGTCAACAAATATTTATAAGCAGTGTCATTAAAAACATTGTTATAAAATGTAAATACAGTAAGTTGAGTCAGGTAGTAAAAGATCTCTGTGAAGATAAAGAAAATATAAACTGTCAACAAGTTTCAATAGGGAAAAAAAGTTATATAAGTAGCGTAATACCAATTGTATGAAATGATAGCTTTCAGTAGAATGTCACAAATCTCTTACCAACTTGACACAAAATGTAAAGGTATATTCCATAAGTGGTAGCAGGAGATGTCCAACATTCAGTGCTTGTAGTGTATTACGTTAGGAAAATGGGAGCCAGATGGAAGTGCTAATAGCCACCACAAATGCCCCGAGTTATACATTTCTGTTGTAAAGAATAAATCTAGGCACCTAATTTCTGGCACCTATTTATTTCATTCATCACAAAATAATCCAACAGTGCAGTGCATATATGATCACCTCTTGTCAGAAGACAAATTGACAATCACCTGTTCTCTGATGTGGGAGAATCAGAGGCTGAATGGACGCTAACCTAGCTGCCAGCTTGGATAACTAGAACCTCCTGCTTCTTCCTCCACTCTGTCAGAGGTAAGTAAGTGCCTCTGCTGAATCTCCATTGTACAGAGACAAATTTCAAAATATGGGGCGCACTGAAATTGGTGCTTTAATCAATTTGTGGCTGCCTTTCAGCAGACTTCAAAGATGACTGTGGTTGGTTGCAGTGTTTTGCGCCTTTTCTATTACCAACTTCGGTGGCAAGGACCAAGGTAAATTCCTCCACACAATTACAGTCACTCACCCTTCTGCTCCAAAAGTTCTGCTCAATCAGCAAAAATAGGGGTATAGCCCGTAATTAGCCATCCAGAGGTCACTCAGTACCAGTACTTGCCTCTGAAGGGGGGGAAATAGATGTTCCATTTCCAGCCACAAAATGTAAATTATTATTATTATTATCAGTTATTTGTAGAGCGCCAACAGATTCTGCAGCGCTAAAGACATGGGTCTAATGTGCAAGGTAACATTTATAAGGATCAAGTGGGTAGAGGACCCTATTGAGAGTTGCACTGTTGTAGTCAGCTCTTATGAAGGTGATCTGCAAACAGTTGGGCTCATAGGCTTACATGCTAAGTGAGTTCAGGGAATAACAAAGGAGGAGAGAAACTGGGTTAGAAAAGTTTAGTGTAGGTTGAAAATTTCAAAACTATGGGAAAGGTCTTGTGGAGCAAGGCAGAGAGTTTCACAAAATAGGTGCCAGTCTGGAGAAATCCTGTAGACAGGAATGTGAGGAGGTAACAAGAGAGGAGAAGAGGAGGAGGTTGTGAGCAGAGTGAAGGGGATGGGAGGGAGAGTATCTGGAGACAAGGTCTGAGATATAGGGGGGAGAAGTGTAACTGAGGGACTTGTATGTCAGAGTCAGAATATATAAAAGGGTACCTTGCATTCAATATTCAGTGTGCGGCTGGAGACAGCATGAAGAGGAACTCTGTGTCAATTGTCTGAAGAGGAGGACCAACATCATCAACGCCATCTACGCTGACCTCGCCATTGACACCATGTTCAAGATAGAAGATTAAGCGCTGCCAGGATGAAAATGGGGATCTGTCCATCATCATTGTTGAGTGCCAATTTTGAGGTTAGACTTGGGTTTTTTCATTTTTTTGTGTGTTTTTTTAAGATTAGGGATTTTTTAAAATTTTATTTTGGCAGAAAAAGAGCCGAATGCCCTTTTAAGGGCAATGCCCATCCAAATGCCCTTTTTGGGGCAATGGGTATTTTAGTTTTTTTTAGTTAGGTTATGTTTTTATTTTGTGGGGTTCAGGGGTGGAGGGTTGTAATGTTTGAGGGCTTGGTGTGGTTTTTCTTGCACAAAAGAGCTGATCGCTTTAGGGCAATGCCCTATAAAAGGGCATTTAGGGGTATTAGAATAGGAATACTTTTTCTTTTTTTTTGGTCATTTTTTATATAGGTGTAGATTTTGTCATTTTTTTGTAATGGTGGGTTTTTTCTGTAAATGTTAGTTTTTTTATTTTTTGGTAATGTTAGGTTTTTGATTTATTGTAATCTATTATTTTTTTTAAGTAATGTTAGTTTTTATTTTAGGGTAAGGTTAGGTTTTAATTAAATTTTACAGGTAAGTTTTTATTGTTTTAAAGGTATTTTTGATAGTTTTAATTTAATTTATGTGTATTTTAATTGGGGTTAAGTTAGGGGGTGTTAGGTTAGGGGTTTAGATGTTATTTTACTACTGTGCGTTGTGGGGGGATGGCATTATATGAGTTAATAGTTCAGTTAGTTTGCGTTGTGGTGGGATGGTGGTTTAAAAGTAAATAGTTTATTTTCAAATAGTACAAAAGAGGAGGATTGAATATACTGTTTTATCAATCAAAGATGGACCAAAGACTGCACAGTGGTTTCAATGCTTTATTACTTAAATATACACATTGAGCTTGATAGCAATGGGCCGTCTATTCTCCACCCATATTTCAAATAGTAAACACATACACAAAAATTAAAAAGCATAGGAGGCAAAGAGAAGCAAAAATGTTGTAAAAATATATCACACCATAATACAAATCCTGATACTGCAGTATGCTGCTAGGAAAATCATGACATTCTTTCGTAATACAATAACCTCACTGGCTGACATGAAACAAGAAAGAAAATCAAATATTTCAAATCCTAAGCTTTATGCATAAAGCAAATGAATTAGTAGTGGGGTCCCAGAGTAGAACAGCAAAAATGTAAACGTTCCAGAAGTCCTAGATTTGCAAACCAGGCACTCAAGTGGTATTGATGTAAAGAACTTCTTATTACAATACAGTCAAATCGATGTTAAGTTGGCGCTATGCGCTGATGACTGTGTAACTTGTAACTTTATACAATTTCATCTGTAAAATTTTCAAGGGTAGTATCCACTTTGTATCAAGTGTGAGATAAATAGAAGATACAACATGGTATCAGCAGTCTTTTCAACAGCTTTAACACAGACTTCTCACGGGTAGCAAGACTTTATGGCCAAACCTCGCCTGTAATACACAGACGCTTCGTCCTCCACTAGACAGGGTTAGAACAACTGTGGTGTTTCACAGCATGTATGGTTCTTTTTTGGGGTTGGCGTCTTCACTTGCTGTTTGTGCTGCAGTGCATCGAAACACCACACCTGTTTGTCAATTCAGCGTGGTTGCCTGCTCCGCCTATTCGTAGCTCTTATATCATCAGTGACTCATCAGACATGACGCGTTTCACCCCTCCCACAAAGGGCTGAAGTCGGGGCCTCATTAGATGTAACTTCATAGGGCAGACCTGCTATTTATTCAATCGTATGTCCGCAGTACCGCCTTCATTCACTAAGAAATTTTCAAAGTTCTGTGACTGCTACTTTTAGTTGCTCACAAAGTAATGTGTATAGGTTACCATTATTGAAACTGAATGCTTAAATGTAACCAACTTATGGCTAACACTTACACACTGCAGTATCAGCCAGATACATTAAAGAAACATTACAGTTTCTTTAATCATTACTATAATCTGGGTTAACACATTTACCTAGCTACATAAAAATTCTCAACTCTCATAAAGACCACTTTATGCACAAGAATGTGCATTTAAAAATGAGCCTTTTGTGTGGCTTAACTGAATATAGATAACCTTTACCAGAAAAATTGTTTTCCATGTGTTACATATACACTTTAACATGGAGTTGCTACACTAGGTATTGAAATCCTTTACTTTTAAAACTTCATATATATACATGTCTGGAATTATTTAGTACAATTTACAAGGACATAGTCACTCTATCAAACTACTATATCCATTACAGGAAACAAGAGTACATTATCTTCTCATTTAGGCCTGTGGGACTAAGAGTGTTTAATCTATGAATCCATCTAGATTCATGTTGTAAAATTATTCTATCCAGATTTCCACCACATCTACTTAATCTCAATTGCTCTATACCCATAATCTGTAATTTACTATGATCAGAGTTGTGGCAGGATTTAAAGTGTCTTGCCACTGGGCTATCTTTGTCTTCATTTTTAATGTCACCTCTATGTTCACGTACCCTATTTTTGTGCTCCCTTGCTGTTTTACCAACATAATATTTAGGGCATGAACAGTTGAGTAGGTAAATGACATTTTTTGATGTACAAGATATCCTGTCTCTAACAAAATGTGGCTTACCTCTAGTAGGTGTATGGAAGGTGGTGGATCTCTTTATATATGTACAATATACACAATGCCCACAGGGTACACTGCCCACTTGATTGCGTGCTGCTGATAACCAATTGGTACCTTTTTGGTATTTCTTTTTTATACTCACTGTGTACCAACTTATCTTTTATATTATCTTTTATATTTGGTGCCCTCTTTGCAGTTAGTAATGGGTAATCTAAAATACAGCCAGAGAGGGACCCATCGCTTGATAAAATATATCAGTGGGTATTCAGACTACCTCATAACATTTTCCAATGTGAATTATACTGTGTAACTAACCTGGCATGATTCTCATCTTTCAATGCATCTTTCATACTGTTTAAAAGATCATTCTTGGCTGTATGGTGAGCTCTAACCCATGCTTTCTTCACTTGATTTTTAGAGTAACCCCTAGAGATAAATCTCTCAGCGATTTGTTTAGCTTGTTCTTCAAAAGACTTTATTGAAAAACTACATCTTTTGAGTCTCAAAAATTGTCCAATAGGGAGTCCATTTTTCTGAGACTGTGGATGATGACTTTCCGCATGTAATAAACTATTAGTAGCTGTTTTTTTACTGTGAACAGTGGTATGAATCTCATTCCCTTGTTTGTATATGTTGAGATCTAGAAATGTAGCTTCATCTCTGCTCACATTGAATGTAAGAAATAAATTAAAATCATTTCTATTCAGAACATTCACAAAATCAGAAACTGATTGTTCATCACCTTTCCATAGGATAAAGATATGATCCACAAACCTCAGTCATGGGGCGACATGTTTCTCTATCCATGCATATAAATCATTAAATACAACTTTATTCTCCCAGTAACCTAAGTTTAAGCACGCATAAGTCGGTGCGCATGTTGCACCCATGGCTGTGCCTCAACTTGCCTATACAATTTGACATCAAAGCAAAAAATTTTATTATTGAGAATAAAATTTAGAAATTCCAGTACTAGAGTAGTGTTGTCACAATACTCATTTCCTCTTATTTCCAAAAAATATTTCGCTGCATTTAGACCAGCTTGGTGAGGAATTAAGGAGTAAAGAGACCCCACGTCCATAGTCGCCAACAGCATATCTGAGTCTACTGCAATTTTATCAAGTTTTTTAAGGACATCTCCTGTGTCATGAACATAAGATGATAATGATTCTAAAAATGGACATAAAAAGTAATCAACGTACTTACTTATGCCCTCAGTAGGCCCACCAATGCCCGATATTATAGGGCGTCCTGGAGGATGCTTAAGGTTCTTATGCACCTTAGGGATGCAATAGAATGTGGGTAAGACAGGAAACTGATTGTTCAAAGCTTAATATTCTTTCATAATTATTAAACCATAATCTCTTGCTCGATTTAACATGAATATTAATTCATTACATGACCTGTCATAGTTATGATGAGTAACTGCTTCATATTGCTCTATGTTAGAGAGCTGTCTCTTAACCTCTTGAACATATGTTTCTTGATCAAGGATGACAATGTTGTCTCCCTTATTCAATGGCTTAAACACCAAGTCTTTTCTTTTAGTGAGTTCTTCTAAAGCTATTCTTTCTTGTCTACTCAAATTGTCACTAACTAGTCCTGTGATCCCAATTCTATTCACATCTGCCTCTATTCATTTAACAAAGGTTTGGATACTTGACGACAAAAACAGCTGAGGCATAAACTTTGATTTAGGTTTAAATCCTGATTTCATAGGATATACGTTTTGTGCCTTAGTTATATCTTGATCATCGAGTAAAGAAACCAAATCCTCCACTGCAGTAGCATCAGAAGCCAAAATGCTTGGGTCAGTGGTGGCCTTATTTTTCCAAATTTTTTTTAACAAAATTTTCTTTGAACTCAAATTTATCTAGGGGATGATTTGGACAAAAAGAAAGACCTTTTTTGAGCAATTCAACATGAGCCAGATTTAAGTTGGCTGAGGAAAGATTAATCACTGTTAATTCATTTGTATCTTGTAATCCATCCTCAGTCATTCCAATTAAATCTGTTAGCTCTTTTGATTTCTCGTTGTCATTCGGTTCATTTGATTGTATCTGAAGCTCCCTCCCCGACCTCTCTGTCTCGGTCTTCTGTATGATTGACCATCTCCCCCTCTTCCGTCGCCCCCCCCCCCTCCTTGTCCTCCTCCTAAAGGGAGCCTTGTTTGAAGGGTTTCTCTAATGTTCTGAGGTTGTGTATCTAGGTCAATATCAGAGTTGTCCGTCCCAGAGTCATAAGATGCTCGTGTCATGTTATTATTTCTATATATATAGATTTTTCCACCTTTAAAGTCATCCTTATCTCTCATCATTTTACGCCTTTTTCTGAATTTTATCTCACTTTGTAATTTTTCTAAGCTCTTCTGCATATCTTTATTTAATTGTTCAAAGGCTGGGCCTAAGGCATACAAATTAACTTTTTCATACATTGCAACCGTTTCAGATTTACATTGTTCTAGGCGTTTCTCATCCTCATCAATCATTACTTGCATAAGTTCTAATGTACACTTTGTAAGAATTGCATTCCATTTGACCATAAAGTCATTGTTTGCATCTTCTCCCCTTAGACATACTCCTGGATCTAATTTTATTCTAAGGCCTCTTGGAATGAGGTCATCTTTCACATAATTTTGTAAGCTAACCAATTCCCATTTTACTTTTAATTCCTTTACAGCCTTCTTTTTCTACTCTTTAAAAGCAGAGAAACCATCACTACTTTTTTCATCTATATTTGTTTCATTTATAGTTATCACCGGTTTAAAGGCTTCACTAATATCAGTTTCCCACCTATCATCAGAAAGTTTAAAAGCCATACTGCACTTAATTTAAGCACTCAAAGGGTGTAGAGTAATAGACTCACCCAAAAATGGTATCAAGCCCAATAACCGTATAACCAATTTTACTAGTAATTAGATAGAGGTGCACTCACAATAGAAACAGTGTAAAAATACCAACTGTTTAAGGGAGAATAAACAAAAAATATAAAAATAGTGGTGCTATTAATCTAATGCGTTAACTCAAAAGTGCCAGCAGTCCTTGAAAATAATATACAAATAGTACAAAAGAGGAGGATTGAATATACTGTTTTATCAATCAAAGATGGACCAAAGACTGCACAGTGGTTTCAACGCTTTATTACTTAAATATACACATTGAGCTTGATAGCAATGGGCCGTCTATTCTCCACCCATACTTCAAATAGTAGACACATACACAAAAATTTAAAAGCATAGGAGGCAAAGAGAAGCAAAAACGTTGTAAAAATATATCACACCATATTACAAATCCTGATACTGCAGTATGCTGCTAGGAAAATCATGACATTCTTTCGTAATATAATAACCTTACTGGCTGACATGAAACAAGAAAGAAAATCAAATATGTCAAATCCTAAGCTTTATGCATAAAGCAAATGAATTAGTAGTGGGGCCCCTGAGTAGAACACTGAAAATGTAAACGTTCCAGAAGTCCTAGATTTGTAAACCAGGCACTCAATTGTTAAAAAACATGCACTGGTATTGATGTAAAGAACTTCTTATTACAATACAGTCAAATCGATGTTAAGTTGGCGCTATGCGCTGATGACTGTGTAACTTGTAACTTTATACAATTTAATCTCTAAAATTTTCAAGGGTAGTATTCACTTTGTATCAAGTGTGCGATAAATAGAAGATACAACATAGTATCAGCAGTCTTTTCAACAGCTTTAACACAGACTTCTCACGGGTAAGACTTTATGGCCAAACCTCACCTGTAATACACAGACGCTTCGTCCTCCACTAGACAGGGTTAGAACAACTGTGGTGTTTCACAGCATGTATGGTTCTTTTTTGGGGTTGGCGTTTTCACTTGCTGTTTGTGCTGCAGTGCATCGAAACACCACGCCCGTTTGTCATTTCAGGGTGGTTGCTTGCTCCGCCTATTCGTAGCTCTTTTATTTTTATTTTTTTAACTGCATATAGCAACCAATATCCTATATAATAAATGGCCAAGTATGTTTGTCAGATGCAGTCATGCGCAGTAGAGACTGCACGTGACAAACATACCTGGCCGTTTGGATCCTGACACTCAGCACTCAGCACAGAGCAAGGCTGAAGCGGAGTGTCAGGGAGCGTGGCCAACGGGAGCGTCGATGGGGGCATGACCGGGCGTCGTGAGGGGCGTGGCCGGGCGCTGCGAGGGGCGTGGCTGGGTGCAACGAGGGGCGTGGCCGGGCGGGTGTCACTGTGATCGGGCATGGCTGGGCGGGGTGCCGCGATCGGGGCGTGGCCAGAGAGGCAAAGGCTTTCAATTAAGACAGAGCCAGAGAGGTAGTAGGAGAGGGGGGGAGAAGGGCCAAAGGGGGGGTAAGATCCAAAGGGGGGGTAAGAGCCAAAGGGGGGTAAGAGCCAAAGGGGGGTAAGAGCCAAAGAGGGGGTATTAGCCAAAGGGGGGGAGAGAGCCAAAGGGGGGGAGAGAGCCAAAGGGGAGGGAGCCAAAGGGGGGGGGGGGAGAGCCAAAGGGGGAGGAGAGAGAGCCAAAGTGGGGGAGAGAGAGCAAAAGGGGGGGAGAGCCAAAGGGGAGTGAGATAGCCAAAGAGTGGGGAGAGAGAGAGCCAAACAGGAGAGAGAGCCAAAGAAGAGAGAGAGCAAAAGAGGGGAGAGAGACAAAGAGGGGGGAGAGAGAGCCAAAGTGGGGGGAGAAAGAGCCAAAGAGGGGGGGAGAGAGCCAAAGAGGGGGGGGGAGAGCCAAAGAGGGGGGGGGGAGCCAAAGAGGGGGGGGGGGAGACAAAGAGGGGGGGAGAGAGCCAAAGAGGGGGGAAAGAACAAAAGAGGGGGGAGAGAACAAAAAAGGGGGGAGAGAGAGCAAAAGAAAGGGGGGAGAGAGCCAAAGAGGGGAGAGAGAGAGCAAAAGAGGGGAGAGAGAGAGCAAAAGAGGGGAGAGAGAGCACAAAGGAGAGGGGGGATAGAAAGCAAAAGAGAGGGGGGAGAGAAAGCAAAAGAGAGAGGGGTAGAGAGAGCAAAAGAGAGGGGGGAGAGAGCAAGGGTTGGGACCGCTGTACTGCAAAAAAATGGCCCATGTACACGGGCTTTAGTACTAGTATATTATAAAGCACAATACATTACACAAATTCCAGTCCGTAATTAAAGGAAAACCATTCGATGTTTTACTTCGCTTCCAACTTGAACAATATGGATAAACATAAATTATTCAGCCTTATAATATCATTATAGAACATAAGTTAAACATCTATTATAGGTATGCAGAGTCAGCCTTAACAGTATTTTCTATCCCTTACTATGAATATATCAAAACTTCGAATATATTTCCCTTCCAGGGCCTAATTCAAACAAAATATAGCCCTGGTAAGAAAAGCCCTGTATACCCAAATTACTAAATTAATTTAGGACTTTATTTGGTGGTAATTACTTGATAACTTATAAATATAGATTGTCTGTTAAGGCTAATTACATAGAATCCCCAAAGCTTCTTGCCAAGGTTTCCCCAATATATCCCAACTAGTTAATTTAGGGCCTTCTTCGGTTATATTCCACTATAGTCTTAAAGTGTAAACAGGCTATTATACAAATGGGGCCAGGATTCAGTTTTTTACATGGGGTTCTAAAGTATCAATAAAGTCTCCCCATTTTTTTTTTAAACTCCTTAATTCTTACATCCTTTTCATACAACACATCAAATATTTCTATATTCAATTGATCTAACATGGCCGTATGAAATTCCTTCATACTAGGGCCTCTTTTTAATAGCCATCTTTTCATTATACATTTTCTTCCCAACAAAATTATCATAGGCACAGCCATGGGTGTGACATGTGCACCGACTTATGCATGCTTACACCTAGGTTACTGGGAGAATAAAGTTGTATTTAATTATTTATCTGCATGGATAGAGAAACATGTCGCCCTATGGCTGAGGTTTGTGGATGATATCTTTATCCTATGGAAAGGTGATGCACAATCAGTTTCTGATTTTGTGAATGTTCTGAATAGAAATTATTTGAATTTACTTCTTACATTCAATGTGAGCAGAGATGAAGCTACATTTCTAGATCTCAACATATACAAACAAGGGAATGAGATTCATACCAACGTTCACCGTAAAAAAACAGCCACTAATAGTTTATTACATGTGGAAAGTCATCATCCACAGTCTCAGAAAAATTGAGTCCCTATTGGACAATTTTTGAGACTCAAAAGATGTTGTTTTTCAATAAAGTCTTTTGAAGAACAAGCTAAACAAATGGCTGAGAGATTTATCTCTAGGGGTTACTCTAAAAATCAAGTGAAGAAAACATGGGTTAGAGCTCGCCATACAGTCAGGAATGATCTTTTATACAGTTTGAAAGATGCATCGAAAGATGAGAATCAAGCCATGTTAGTTACACAGTATAATTCACATTGGAAAAAGTTACGAGGAATTTCTGAATACCCACTGGCATATTTTATCAAGTGATGCATCCCTCTCTGGCTGTATTTCAGATTACCCATTACTAACTGCAAAGAGGGCACCAAATATAAAAGATACGTTGGTACACAGTGAGTATAAAAAAGAACAAGGTACCAATTGGTTATCAGCAGCACGCAATCAAGTTGGCAGTGTACCCTGTGGGCATTGTGTATATTGTACATATATAAAGAGATCCACCACCTTCCATACACCTACTAGAGGTAAGCCACATTTTGTTAGAGACAGGATATCTTGTACATCAAAAAATGTCATTTACCTACTCAAATGTCCATGCCCTAAATATTATGTTGGTAAAACAACAAGGGAGCTCAAAAATAGGGTACGTGAACATAGAGGTGACATTAAAAATGAAGACAAAGATAGCCCAGTGGCAAGACACTTTAAATCCTGTCACAACTCTGATCATAGTAAATTACAGATTATGGGTATAGAGCAATTGAGATTAAGTAGACGTGGTGGAAATCTGGATAGAATAATTTTACAACATGAATCTAGATGGATTCATAGATTAAACACTCTTAGTCCCATAGGCCTAAATGAGAAGATAGAGTACTCTTGTTTCCTGTAATGGATATAGTAGTTTGATAGAGTGACAATGTCCTTGTAAATTGTACTAAATAATTCCAGACATGTATATATATATATATATATATATATATATATATATATATATGAAGTTTTAAAAGTAAAGGATTTCAATACCTAGTGTAGCAACTCCATGTTGAAGTGTATATGTAACACAAGGAAAACAATTTTTCTGGTAAAGGTTATCTATATTCAGTTAAGCCACACAAAAGGCTCATTTTTAAATGCACATTCTTGTGCATAAATTGGTCTTTATGAGAGTTGAGAATTTTTATGTAGCTAGGTAAATGTGTTAACCCAGATTATAGTAATGATTAAAGAAACTTTAATGTAGTGTTTTTCAAAAATGTATCTGGCTGATACTGCAGTATGTAAGTGTTAGCCATAAGTTGGTTACATTTAAGCATTCAGTTTCAATAATGGTAACCTATACACATTACTTTGTGAGCAACTAAAAGTAGCAGTCACGGAACTTTGAAAATTCCTTAGTTAGTGAAGGCGGTACTGCGGACATACGATTGAATAAATAGCAGGTCTGCCCTATGAAGTTACATCTGATGAGGCCCCAACTTCAGCCCTTTGTGGGAGGGGCGAAACACTTCATGTCTGATGAGTCACTGATGATGTAAGAGCTAGGAATAGGCAGAGCAAGCAATCACACTGAATTGACAAACGGGTGTTTCGATACACTGCAGCACAAACAGCAAGTGAACCCCAAAAAAGAACCATACATGCTGTGAAACCACACAATCACAGTTGTTCTAACCCTGTCTAGTGGAGGACGAAGCGTCTGTGTATTACAGGTGAGGTTTGGCCATAAAGTCTTACCCGTGAGAAGTCTGTGTTAAAGCTGTTGAAAAGACTGCTGATACCATGTTGTATCTCCTCTTTATCGCACACTTGATACAAAGTGGATACTACCCTTGAAAATGTTACAGATTAAATTGTATAAAGTTACAAGTTACACAGTCATCAGCTCATAGCGCCAACTTAACATCGATTTGACTGTATTGTAATAAGAAGTTCTTTACATCAATACCACTTGAGTGCCTGGTTTGCAAATCTAGGACTTCTGGAACGTTTACATTTTTGCTGTTCTACTCTGGGACCCCACTACTAATTCATTTGCTTTATGCATAAAGCTTAGGATTTGAAATATTTGATTTTCTTTCTTGTTTCATGTCAGCCAGTAAGGTTATTATATTACGAAAGAATGTCACGATTTTCCTAGCAGCATACTGCAGTATCAGGATTTGTATTATGGTGTGATATATTTTTACAACGTTTTTGCTTCTCTTTGACTCCTATGCTTTTACATTTTTGTGTATGTGTCTACTATTTGAAATATGGGTGGAGAATAGACGGGCCATTGCTATCAAGCTCAATGTGTATATTTAAGTAATAAAGCGTTGAAACCACTGTGCAGTCTTTGGTCCATCTTTGATTGATAAAACAGTATATTCAATCCTCCTCTTTTGTACTATTTGTATATTATTTTCAAGGACTGCTGGCACTTTTGAGTTAACGCATTAGATTAATAGTGTAGCACCACTATTTTTATATTTTTTGTTTAAATAATTAATTTAGTTAATTTGCGTTGTAGGGGGATGACGGTTTAGGGGTTAATAGGTTAATAGTTTATTTAGATAGTTTGCATTGTGGAGGGATGACGGCTTAGGGGTTAATAGTTTATATAGTTTGCAATGTGGGGGATAGAGGTTTAGGGGTTAACAGTTTTATTTAGTCTTTGCGATGTGGGGGGATGGCGGACTAGGGGTTATTTAGCTGGAGGCTTATGGTAGGGTGTTAGTTTTTTTTTTTCACTTTTTTTCTCCATTGATTTATATGGGGTACTTTGTAAAATGCACACGGTGCTAGTAAAAATGTGGCATAGATGAGTATCTTTCAGCAAAATATTATGGAAAGTATTTCTTTAATGTTATAGATGAGATATTGGAAATCCAGGAGCTAAATGCATTCATCCACAGGACATAAAGCATTTTAAATCTAGACCTTCACACACTCCATACTACTGGCTTTTTATTTGCAGTCAATCCCTAAATTTAATTTATGCCTTTTCATGGAAACTTTAAACCAATTAACTGGATGAGGCTTTCCACATCTCCTCATACATGGGGCATGGTTTAGTTGGTCTATGGGTGCCATAAGATTTGTGTTGTGGGAGATCATACAACCAGCACACCAGCTGAAATGTAAGAAGTTATTTGTTTTAGGGTTAAATTAGTGGTGATGCTTTGAGTAAAGGTTTTTTGATTGCATATAGGCTATGGTTTATTTGATAGAAACACAAACTGTAATGAGCACAACACCAAAGCTTAATTACTGATCTTCAGTCCAGTGTGCACACTGAAAATTGGTCTCTGTTCACCCCTATTCCCAGACAAACAACACAATACAAGAGCACGATACCATTAAAAATAGACCTAAAGTCCATTTAAAGGGATACTAACCCCACATTTTTTTCTTTCATGATTCAGATAGAGCATGCAATTTTAAGCAACTTTCTAATCTACTCCTATTATTAATTTTTCTTTGTTCTCATGTTATCTTGATTTGAAAAAGCAGTAATAAAAGGTTAGGAGCCGGCCCATTTTTAGTTCAGCACCTTGGTAGAGCTTGCTGATTGGTTTGCTACATTTAGCCACTAATCAGCAAGTGCTACCCAGGTGCTTAACAAAACATGGTCCGGCTCTAAAGCTTACAGTACTGCTTTTTCAAATCAAGATAGCATGAGAACAAAGAAAAATTGATAATAGGAGTAAATTAGAAAGGTGCTTAAAATCTCATGCTCTATCTGAATCATGAAAGAAAAAAATTGGGTTTAGCATCCCTTTAATTTAGGCATAATAATGCATAATACAGTGACGTTTCTGGCTAAAGACAAGCCCTTAATCATGTTAACATTTTATGTCATGCTAACATTTTATGTCATGTTTAAGGACTTGTCTTTACCCCAAAACCCCGCTATATTCTGCATTTTTCTGCCTAAATAAAGAAACTTTAGGGCCATTTTTAATGGATTAGTGCTGTTGCATTGTGAAGTTTGTAGGGTCTATTTGATATCACTCTAATCTAATGAACGGGACAGTGATTCCACTGTGTGTAATATATTTAGAAGTATAAATAGTCTAATGTTTATTTGTACATGATTAAACTTATGGCAAAATCCCACAAAACAATTCTAATAACTAAATCGGTTTCAGTTAAATAGAAAATCTGTAGGGACACTATTGAAGAAAAACATAAGGTAAGAATGACAAAGGCAGAAACCAAATGAGACGCTGTTTAACTAAATTAAAGTGAAATTGAATGTCTAGGAAAGTATACAGTAACACTTTTAGGGACAGGGTGACAGACAAGATTAGGAAACAAATTGGCACTAAACATTCACCAGGACATAGACAGATACTGATAACTACTGTATTTAGTTTGAGTTGAGAGAGAAGAGATGGAGATAAAGGAACAAATAACATCTAGTCAAAAATAAATATTTAGTAGAGAACCTTTTTAAAACAAATGTTAACATATTTTAAATAATAATAAAAATAACAATAATTATAATAAAAATAAAATAAAGGATACCACATATTTACTGGACACAATGTAAAAAATATTAAGTCATGACTTTGATCCCTGCATTCTTAAATTGTTAATTTTTATTTATTTTTAAGAAAATAAATAAGACTTTAAAGGGACATGAAACTCCAAATGTTTTTTTCATAACTCAGAATGAGCATAGACTTTTAAACAACTTTCAAATTCACTTATATTCTCTAATTTGCTTTGTTCTCTTGCTTTCCTTTGTTTAAAAAGATACCTAAAAAGGTTCAGGAGCTGGGAGCTATCTTCAAATTGGTGGCTGCACACATATATGCCTTTTGTCATTAGTTTACCAATGTTTTCATCTAGTTCCCAGTAGTGCATTGCTGCACCTTCAAAAAAGGATATCAAGAGAAAGAAGTGCAATTGATAATAGAAGTAAACTGAAAAGTTGTTTAAATGACATGATCTATCTAAATCAGGAAATAAAATGTTGGGGTTTATTGTTCCACTTTATTGTTCCTTTAAGTCCATTGCAAGACTGCCCTACTTCTTCAGTTATTTTAAACAAGCCCCCTCATGCCAGCTATATGTCTAAACAAGGCCCGATTGGCCTGTCAGGACACCAGGATACTCCCACTGGGCTGTAGCAGCTGGGCTAGCTGGCTACAATTTAAGTGGGTGGTGCTACTGTTAAGGAAATGCAGCGGTATCACCTTCCTTCTCCTCTGAGCTATACGTATTACGCTTACAAAGTAATTGCTTGAAAGTTTTATTTCCTAGACCATGTACAATTTAGTGGCCCTCCTTTGAATAGTTTCTAGTGTCTAGTTAAATTACGCTGTGAGTACACACACTGCTTTGAGTGTTTTCTGCAGATCACACTATGGGTGATCATTTCCAACAACAATTTGTAATGTTTTATTACAAAATAATATAATTTAATTCTGAAAAAAAATATTGGGGGAAGGATTACCCCAGATGGTAATATAAAATGAAAAATCATATATATAAAAAAATTCTACACCATACTTTCATTATTTATTTTGTCCCCTCTTCCTGTAATTCCAATTCAGTTCCTGTTAAAAATGGAAGTACAGAACAAAGCCATTGACTGCACACTCTAGTGACCTATTTATAACTGTGCCTAATTGGCCACAGCAGAGAAAGTAACCTAAATTACAACATGGCATCTCCAATTAAACAATTTATATTATTAACAATGTTTATTAAAACAATAGACATTAAAACTTTACAGTTATTTTGTCACTATTTAAACAACTAATGAAACGTTAAAAAAAACATCTACATGTTATTCTCAGACTAATTTTTCTTTGAAAGTATCATTCTATATAGGTTTTATGTCGTATTTAATGTCCCTTTAAGGCTGCTTCACAGTCTCCTCCTGGCACTGACATTGTGGTCCACCCTTATTGTTTATGCCTGTGACCTGTATCCTGAGATCTGCTGTATTGTTGATCTCCTGGCTCTTGAACCTGACATGTCTTCTGACCTTTCCTTTGGAATATCCTTGTGCTTGTTGTGAGATTGGACTGATTCCTGGTTTTATAACCACTGGCTTGAATCTAGATTTTTCTTTTGTTTTGTGCTTAATAACTTCTGCCAGTGTACTCCTGACCTATTCCTCTCCTAAACCCTGGTGAGAGCATTAATACAGTTCTCAGCCCAAGTGTGGTCACTACAGTCCTCAGTCCAGGTGCAGGCACTCTAGTACTCAGCCCCAGTGCGGACACTCAAGTCCTAGGCCCAGGAGTGGGTACTCCAGTCCTTTGCCCCTGTGCGATACAGACCCTTTTCCAGCGTATGCTCAACTGTCAAGGTACAGTCCCTGTTCCAGTTTCCCTGTCTCCTAGTCCTGTATGTAAACTCCAAGTCCTGTGTCCGGTGTTCAGCTCTACAGAGTCCAAGTCCTGTGTCTAATGTTCAGCTCTACAGACCCCAAGTCCTGTGTCCAATGTTCAGCTCTACAGGCTCCAAGTCCTGTGTCCTATGTTCAGCTCTACAGGCTCCAAGTCCTGTTCCCTGTGTACCGCTCCACAGAATCCAAGCTCTGTGTCCAGTATTTGGCTCTACAGTTTCCAGTTCCTGTTCCAGTACAATAAACTTGCCTAGTCTGTTTTATTTGTCACGCCGAAGAAAGAAAATGACACAAAAGGGAGTGTTAGCTCTGTTCCAGTTGGTGTAAATGACAACCATTCCAGTCACCTCTATTACTGGGCTCCAAACCCCTAACCCAGCTCCCCTGAGCATGACAAACTGTTTTCATATACGTTTTTTAGTCATTTTTAGAATTTTGTTTAAACATCATAGTGTTCGTTTCCATTGAATCATTAAAAATGGAGCCGTAATCTACCAAAATTGTTGACAGCTAAAAGTAGTTTGCGGTTCCATTTAAAGGGACATGAAACCCCAACATTTTCTTTCATGATTTAGGTATAACATACAATTTTATACAATAAACCATTCTAATTCCATTATCAAATGTGCTTAATTCTCTTGGTATCATTTGTCGAAGGAACAGCAATGCACTATTGGTTTCTAACTGAACACATGGATGAACCAATGACAATCGGTCTATATATGCAGTCACCAATCAGCAGCTATAACCTAGGTTCTTTGCTGCTTCTGAGCTTACCTAGATAAACTTTTCAACAAAGGATAACAAGAGAAGGAAGAAAAATTAAATAATAGAATTAAGTTGGAAAGGTGTTTAAAATTGTATGCTCTGTCTAAATCATGAATGTCTAATTATGACTTTACTGTCCCTTTAAGTACAAAGTTTCCATTTAAATCTTTTACAAAATGAGTGCAGTTACTCTTTTTGTGTATGAGTAAGTTAATGTTCCATTAACACTTCCAACCTACATCGGATTAATCAAAAATTGCTTTATAACAAGTTTGTTGCTATGGTAACCAAACCGTCCATTATAAAAGTTTAGTGCCTGCACTCACTTGTGATCACCTCGAGAGAGAGAGAAAAACATTGGAGTTAGTATCAGTGGTTTGAGTTTGTTTTTTTATTGTGCTAGCTAAAATTGGAGAGGTTTAAAGTTTCTAGTTAGGTTTAGTTATGGGCCTCTAATTAACAAAGTCTGGCGGACCTGATCCGACAGTGCGGATCAGGTCCGCCAGACCTCGCTGAATACGGAGAGCAATACGCTCTCCATATTCAGCATTGCACCAGCAGCTCACAAGAGCTGCTGGTGCAACACCGCCCCCTGCAGACTCGAGGCCAATGGGCCGCTAGCAGGTAGGTGTCAACCTGATTGTACTCAATCGGGTTGAATTCCGGCGATGTCTGTTCAGAGCAGGCGGACAGGGTTATGGAGCAGCGGTCTTTGTGACCACTGCTTCAAAACTGCTGTTTCTGGCGAGCCTTCAGGCTCGCCAGAAACACGGGGCATCAAGCTCCATTTGGAGCTTGATAGATAGGCCTCATGGTCTAGTTAGTGTAGTTAGTTTGGGGACAATATTTAGGGGGATATGTATCAAGCTTTCAACTATGTTGCTTTTGCAGGCATCAATACGCTCGCCTAACATCACGGCCGCGTATCTCAATACGCTCTCCTTATTTATGAAAAAAGCCGGCAAAAAGACGCGCACCAAGTACTGGGAGATAAGCATCGGACTGTTGTTAACTAGCAGTCATAGATCTCATGTCTATTCAGCTTTTTCCAAACTTTATTTATACCCTGTCACTAAACGCCGCCACTATACTAAAATGTTTAACCCTTATCCTGCCGCTCCCCGACACTGCCGCAACCTAAATAAAGTTATTAACCCCTATCCCGCCACTCCTGACACCGCCGCAACCTAAATAAAGTTATTAACCCCTATTCCGCTGCTCCCCGACACCGTCGACACTAAATAAATGTATTAACCACATCACCACCACTAACTAAACCTATTAACCCCTAAACCGTCAGCCCCCCACATCGCAAAAAACTAAATTCAGCTATTTACCCCTAAACCTAACAACCCACTAATTAATTAAAATTACAACATCCCTATCAAATAAATTTAAACTTACCTGTAGAATTAAAATAAACTAATTTAAACTATTAATTAACCTACCCTAACTATTATACTACAATTAAATTAAACTACCAATTAAATAAACTAAATTACATATTATAGAAACCTAACCCTACTCAAATTATTTAAATATACAATTAAACATTATTAAAAGTACTAAATTACCAAAAATAAAAAAAAACAAAGTTACAAAAAAAACAAACACTAAATTACGAAAAATAAAAAAACACATTATTAAAAATAAAAAAGAATTACACCTAATCTAATAGCCCTATCAAAATAAAAAAGCCCCCCCAAAATAAAAAAAACCCTAGCCAACAATAAACTACCAATGGCTCTTAAAAAGACCTTTTGTGGGCATTGCCCCAAAGATATCAGCTCTTTTACATTGCAAAGAAATACAAGCACAACCCCAAAAGTTAAACCCACCACCCAACCAACCTCTAATCTAAAATAACCTAAGCTCCCAATTGCCCTGAAAAGGGCATTTGTATGGGCATTGCCCTTAAAAGGGCATTTAGCTCTTTTACATTAAATTGGTAATTTAATTGTAGTATAATAGTTAGGGTAGGTTAATTAATAGTTTAAAATAGTTTATTTTAATTCTACAGGTAAGCTTTAATTTATATTAAGATAGGGATGTTGTAATTTCAATTTAATGTTAGGGAGTAGTTAGGTTTAGGGGTTAATAGCTTAATTTAGTTTTTTGCAATGTGGGGGGCTGACGGTTTAGGGGTTAATACGTTTATTTATTGGCGGCAGTGTCGGGGAGCGTTGGAATAGGAGTTAATAACTTTATTTAAGTTGCGGCGATGTTGGGGAGCGTCAGGATAGGGTTTAATAACTTAATTTAGGTTGCAGCGGTGTTGGGGTGGCAGATTAGGGGTGTTTAGACTCAGGGTTTATGTTAGGGTGTTAAGTGTAAACGTTACTTGTTTTCTACCATAGAAATCAATGGGTTATATTTCTTTGTCTTGAAGCATTGAACATAAGCTTTCGCTGCTTTCAGACTCCCATTGATTTCTATGGCATCCGCAGCCTCCAGGGTGGCGGATTGAAAACCAGGTAAGCTGGGTCGGAAAAGACCTGTTAAAAGTTTGATAACTGGGAAAAAGTGTCAGATAGAGCCAAATGTGTATTCGGAACAGCTGTAATAACGTAAGCATCGATCTGCATAGGATTGAGATCGCTGGTTCGTATGTTACGTCACAAATTTCAACAATTACGATGCGGAATTCCGGCATATTTTAGGTTGACAGCTTGATAGATAGGCCTCGTAGTGTAAGGATAGTTAGGGAACAGGTAGATTTAGTAAAGCAGTTTGGGAAGCTAGGAACAAAAGAATTTGATTAGAGTTAGGGAGGATAAAGGAATGGATATGTCTTTATAGTTTAAATTGTCAGGGCTTTCCATTAAAATGTGATTTTTCAGATGCCCTTATTTTTGGCCTGGAATTATATTTCTGGCTGAAATTTGGCATTTATATCCAGACATTTGATTAAGTATTTTGGCAAAATAGCATTAAACACTTGGGGTATCCCACTTTATTGCTGGCCCTTGTTGTAAGCACTTGGGTAAATTCACTGCTAGCAAGTGAAATAAAATCCAGTCACTTCTGACATGAAATAATCACATGCAGTTTTATAAAACAGTTTATTGCACATATTTGCTAACCGGAGGCATGCAATAATGAAAAACTTTTAAAGGTTTGTAAGTGTTCTCATACAATACTGGTAACTCACTACTGCACGTATTGATGAAGTACATCAGGAATTCCTTACACATAAGATCACATAGAACTAGTGACAGCATGTGTATCTGCCCTAAGCATTACTAAGAATACATTCAAACTAGTCTAAAACATTTAATAGTTTGTAATGTACATCTTTGTTTATGGGTAAGCATTTATATTTATATTATATTTCAGACAGGGGATTAGAAATGATTTATACTATTGTATGCTACAGAAGGCCAAATAAAAGAAAAAAGGGGAGAAAGAAACTATAGAGACTATAGAACCCATGAAAGGGGGGGCAAAAGACAGTGGTAATAATAACTACACACGTGTAAATATGCCGAAATTAGTATTGTAAGGTGCAATATGCTGTTCAGGGCAATATAGTAAACCAAACACAGGAGTGTATTATTAATGTACTCACTATATTTATTATATATTATAAACCCTCAAGCTTAGAGCAAACCTGGATGTATGGATAACTTGGAATATGTAAACACATAAATAAATGAGAATGAGCAAATGAAAATAAAAATAAGAATAAAGCTGTATAGGGCTGGAGCTACTGTGATACGTACAATGTATGGAAATCCAATATTAATGGGAACATGATTAGAGAAAATATATTAATAGATGTTAATAGAAACATGCTGAGAGAAGCATGCTAATAGAAGAATGTGTACCTCTGAGAGTGTCCAGGCTAAAAAATAAAAGATATGACCCAGGGTTATTCCCAATAATTGATAAGGTCAAACCTTGAATTAAGACCCTGTGGTAGTCTGGATCTTAATTGGAAAATCCAATAAACCTCACGTTTTGCCAGGACCTTCTCAAGATCGCCACCCCTAAGGGGGGCCTTGGCTTTTTCTATGGCAGTCCATCTGAAAGAATTCAAGTTGCTATCATGTTTGGTTGTGAAATGTTGTACCAAGGGGGTGGTGGGGGTGCCTCTGGTTAGTGTAGATATGTGTTCCCTACTACGGGAGTTAATGGCCCTTGAGGTGAGCCCCACATATTGGAGATTGCATTGAGTACAAATGATAAAGTAAATGACATTTGTGCTAGTACAATTTAGGCATGACTGTATTGGATAAACTTGGCCAGTTACTGCAGATCTAAATTCAGATGTAATCAAAGCATAGTCACAGGGCTTACACTTCCTGTGGCCACATCTGAACATACCCAGATGTGTAAGTCAAGAACTTGATTGTTGAGGGGTCTGCCTTAATTGGGTAGGGGACAGGATGGAAGCAAGAGTGGCACATTTTTTGTAGGAAAATCTAATTCCTTCCCTGACTGTATGTGTAAGTTTATCATCCACGGCCAAAAGTGGGAAATGTTTTCTCACAATGTTGCAAATATCTGAGTATTGTGGACTAAAACTATTTACAAAATAGACAACCTAGTTGTATTTTTAGGTTTGTCTTTTAACATAGATTCTCTAGAAATGCAATCTACTTGGCGTTTAGCCTCATTAATGTGACTCTTAGTAAAGTGCCTCTGTTTAAGTCTGTTCTGGAGCAGCTTAGCTTCCTGCATGTAATCCTGCTGTCTACTGCAATTTCTCTTTAACCTCATGAATTGGCCTCTTGCCACAGCATTTGAGGTGTTCTTTGGATGGCAGCTAGAAGCATGCAGGAGTGAGTTGCCCAAGATAGGTTTACGATAGACTTGTGTGATAACAGACCGATCTGAGTTGCCTGTAAGAGTTAGATCAAGATAGTTGATACTTGTGGGATCTGAAATATAGGTAAAGCTGAGCCAGATAACAAAATTGGCTATATCATGAAGGGGACCAGACCATATCAACAATAGGTCATCTATATATCTTTTAAAGAAGTATATATTAGACCTGAAAGGGTTACCATCTCCATAAATGCTTTCAAATTCCCATCTACCAAGATACAAATTGGCATATGAGGGGGCAATTTTGGCCCCCATGGCAGTATCACATTTCTGAAGATAGTATTTCCCTTTGAAAAAGAAAAAAATGTGAGTTAGAAGGAACTCTAACACATGGATAATAAAAGACTGAAATTCTTGAGTGTAGTTCCTGTGTGTATCAAGGAAATATTTAACCGCCATAATTCCTTTAGAATGTGGTATAGAAGAGTATAGGGAAACAGCATCCACTGTAACACAAATGTAACTATCTTCCCATTTAAACTCTGCCAACAAGTTAATTATGTGCTTTTTATCCCTAGTATAGGAAGGTAGGGTGTTCACTAAAGGCTGTAGGATAGCATCCAGCCATAGTGAAAGTCTCTCAAGAAGTGAGTCTATCCCACTCACAATGGGACAACCTTTAACATGGGATTTTTGGACCTTGGGAAAGAGGTGGAACAAGGGAATCCTGGGGTAAGCTACATTAAGGAATGATGCTGTCTGGTCATTCAGAAACCCATGCTCCACACCATCGTCCAAAATATCCATCAGATCTCTCCTATAATCAGTGGTGTCAGGGTTTTTCCCCTGTTGTGTTTGCCATGTGCTGCTGGCAGCCATTTTACTCACCTCTCTTCCTGACCTGGTGCATTGTGGGGGATTCTGCTCATTTCCTGCACTTCCTTTTATGGCCAGACTGGTGTGCATCATCCATGTGAGACAGGATGCAGTCTCAGAATTGTGATGTCATCAATTATTATTTAAAAGGCCTCTGTTCAGTATGCTTTGCCTTTGCGTTGTCTCAGACCTGTTTGTGAGAGTTCCTGTGTATTACCTGGCTGCCTGACGTCCTTCCTGGTCCCTGATCCCTGGCTTGTTCCTGACTCTGCTGTTTTCCTTGTTCCTGATTCCGGCTCGTCTGACTATTCGCTTTGGCTCCTGACTCGGCTCATCTGACTACCAGCTCTGGTTTTGACTCCTGGCTTGTTATTTGACTTGTGGACTTTTTTATTATTTTTTGCTATTATTAAAAGTGTGATTATTTTTGCACTTCTCATCTCAGTCTGATTCCTGGCACCCTGACATTACGCAAAGGCCATGAATCCTGATGCTGCTAATTATCCACCTTTACCTGCCATCATTTCCAGGATGGATGTACAGGATCACCGCTTGGATCAATTTGCACTAGCCCTGCAAACCCTGCTGACTCGCACTGCACATTTGGAACAAAGTGTCCCGCAAGTTATGGCTGCTCCTGTTTCTGCTGCTTCACCTGTGCCTACCAGGAGCATGTCCGGTTCTGCACCTCTACCTCAGCGATATGGAGGTGATCCTATTCAGTGCAGAGGGTTTTTGAACCAGGTTGGCATTTACTTTGAGATGTTACCTCAGGCGTTTCCTTCTGACAGAGCTAAGGTGGGATTTCTCATCTCGTTACTCTCTGACACAGCTCTTGCCTGGGCTAATCCCTTGTGGGAGACTAATAAACCTGTGATTTCAAATTACCCTGAATTTGTGGCCTCCTTTCGAAGGGTATTTGATGTTCCGGCTCACTCCTCCTCTGCTGCTAAACGACTCATGTCCATTCAGCAAGGTACAAGATCTGTTGCTCAGTATGCTATTGAGTTCCGTACGCTTGCCACAATGGTAGGTTGGAACAATGAAGCCCTTGTTGCCGCCTTCTTTCATGGGCTCTCTGATGCGATTAAAGATGAAGTTGCTGCCAGAGAGTTACCAGAAGATCTCGAGGCATTGGTGTCTTTTTTGATCCTAATTGATATCAGACTCAGAGAGAAGCCCTCTTTCAAGGAGCGCTTGCGGAAGCCTCCTGTTCCATTGTCTCCTACATGTTCGTTCCCACCCATGCCTCCCATGCCTCTTGGTCCCGAGTCACCAGGTACTGCTGAGCCGATGCAGTTGGGATTCACGCGTCTCTCCGTGGCGGAGAGGGCCTGTAGGAGGAGGGAGGGGCTCTGCCTCTATTGTGGGTTACAGGGCCACCTTTTGAAGTCTTGTCCTACACGGCTGGGAAACGCTCACACCTAAGGTCCTGTCGAGGGCAGATCTTGGGTGGTTTATCCTTGTCCCCGGAACCACTTAAGAAAAAACCTTTGGTCACGGTTGTCCTTTCCTGGGTGGACTCGTCCATAGTCACTCAGGCTCTTGTTGACTCCGGTGCTGCGGGCTATTTCATTGACAGTGCTTTTGTATCAAAGCACTCCATTCCTGTTTTGCCTCGGTCCGTTCCACTTGCTATTGAGGCCATTGATGGCAGGCCCCTTCAGCCCCCACTCGTTACTCACAAAACTGCTCCGTGGCTGTTGGGGCTCTCCATTTTGAAACCCTCCAGTTCCAGGTGATAAACTCTTCACATTTTCTGGTTTTTCTGGGTTATCCCTGGCTCCAAAAGCACAATCCCAGTCTCAACTGGCGCAGGTCCGAAATTTTGTTGTGGTCCCCGCAATGTATTTCCACTTGTCTTCGGAAACCAGTTAAAGTATTGTGCACTTCTTCGGTATCTCAATTGCCAGAGGAGTACCGAGACTTACTAGACGTGTTTGACCGTGTTTGACAAGGTGCGTGTCGGTACGTTGCCTCCTCACCGGTCTTACGATTGTGCCATAGACCTGCAACCCGGAGCCACTCCTCATTGTTCCCTCTGTCTATTGTAGAGAATTGTGCTATGGAGGAGTATGTTGCCGATGCTCTGTCGCAGGGAATCATCCACAAATCCTGCTCTCCTGCAGGGGCTGGCTTCTTCTTTGTGAAGAAAAAGGGTGGCGAGTTAAGACCATGTATCGACTATAGGGGTCTTAATCGTCTTACCATTAAGAATGCTTACCCTATTCCGCTCATTACGGAACTCTTTGACCGCCTCAAGGAAGCTACGGTCTTTACTAAACTTGATTTGAGAGGAGCGTACAATCTCGTTAGGATTAAGGAGGGCCACGAATGGAAAAGCATTTAACACCAGGAGCGGGCATTATGAGTATCTTGTAATGCCCTTTGGCCTATGTAATGCTCCTGCTGTTTTTCAGGAATTTATTAATTATGTCCTACGAGATATGTTGCAACAGTGTGTTGTGGTGTACTTAGATGACATCCTCATATACTCACCCACACTTGAGGCTCATCGTTCTGATGTTACACAGGTTCTTCAGAGACTACGTGAGAACGGCCTGTTTTGTAAACTCGAGAAATGTGAGTTCCATCAGACTCAAGTAACCTTCCTAGTTTATGTTATCTCCTTTGCATGGTTCTCCATGGATCCTGACAAGTTATCTGCAGTTCTGCAGTGGCCTCGCCCAGTTGATCTTCGGTCTATTCAATGTTTTTTGGGGTTCGCCAATTACTATAGAAAGTTTATTAAAAACTTTTCTTCCTTGGTCAAACCTATCACAGACATGACCCATAAAGTGAATGATCCACTCCATTGGTCACCTACTGCCATTAAGGTCTTTGATAGTCTTAAGACTGCCTTTGCTGCTGCTCCAGTTCTGGCTCATCCTAACCCTGTCCTGCCTTTCATTCTTGAGGGCGATGCATTTGAGACTGGAGTAGGTGCCCTCTTGTCTCAACGTCCTATGCCTGACGGTTCCTTGCATCCGTGTGGTTTCTTCTCTAAGAAATTGTCTCCAGCGGAGTGCAATTATGAAATTGGCGACAGGGAATTACTGGCCATAATTTTGGCACTTAAGGAACGGAGGCATCTTCTCGAGGGTACTAGCGTGCCAGTGCTCATTCTTACTGACCACAAGAATTTAACTTATCTATCTGAAGCAAAACGTTTGTCGCCCCGACAGGCCAGATAGACGCTATTTTTGTCTCGGTTTAATTATGTGGTCTCCTACCTGCCTGGTAGTAAGAATGTTAGGGCTGATGCCCTCTCGACAATTTTCGCCTCTGTCCCAGGAGGAGTCTGTACCTACTCCTGTTATACCTCCTGACCATATTTTGGCTACCATACGTACTAATTTGACTTCTCCCTTGGGGGAGGAGATCCTGGCTGCACAAACCAATGCACCTCCTGAGAAACCTAGTAGTAAGTGTTTTTTTCCTGAGAATTTTCTAACTAAACTTTTGTGCACTTACCACTATCCTAAAGCCGCAGGTCACCCAGGCAAGAACCAAATGATTTGGTCTGTCACTCGACAATTCTGGTGGCCAGGTCTTCATTCTGATGTTGCTGCGTATGTTGCCTCCTGCTCAGTTTGTGCAGTTTGTGGGTCTTCTTCAAACTATTGCTAATGGTGAGCATCCTTGGACACATCTTTCCATGGACTTCATTGTCGAGCACCCTGTTTCCAATGGCAATACTGCTATCCTTATGGTGGTTGACCGTTTTTCTAAAATGTCACATTGCATTCCCTTGATGAAGCTGCCTACTGCTCAGGAGCTTGCTTCAATTTTTGCCCGGGAGGTCTTCTGTTTACATGGGTTACCTAAGGAGATAGTGTCGGACCGGGGTAGCCAGTTTGTCTCCAGATT
Source organism: Bombina bombina (assembly GCF_027579735.1). Lineage (NCBI taxonomy): Eukaryota > Metazoa > Chordata > Amphibia > Anura > Bombinatoridae > Bombina > Bombina bombina. The sequence continues at coordinate 1,100,598,949 of NC_069500.1, forward strand.
TTGGCTTTCCTTTTGTGCTCAAATGGGGATCCAGCTTTCCTTCTCCGTGGCATATCACCCTCAATCCAATGGAGCTGCGGAACTGTCTAATCAAGCTCTGGAACTGTTCCTCCGTTGCTATGTCCCAGATCACCACAATAATTGGTCTGAACTGTTACCTTGGGCAGAGTTTGCTCGTAATAGTGCTATTAATGCTTCCTCCAAGTTATCCCCGTTCATGGCGAATTATGGGTTTCAACCATCGTTGTTGCCTGATTCATTCATGTCTCAGGGTATTCCGACTTTGGAGGAGAATCTCCAGCAACTCCGTTCCATGTGGGTGCAGATTCAGGATTGCCTTCATCGTTCTCTGCAGAGCCAAAGTTCCACGCTGATCGTAGGCATCTGCCCGCACCTTCCTACCAGGTTGGTGAGAGAGTTTGGCTGTCCTCCCGCAACTTGAACCTTTGTGTGCCTTCCAATAAATTGGCTCCCAGTTATGTTGGTCCTTTTCGAATACTCCGACGGGTTAATCCTGTGGCCTACGCTCTTGACCTTCCTCCTGCTATGCGCATCTCCAATGTTTTTCATGTCTCCCTCTTGAAACCATTGGTTTGTAATCGGTTTACCACTGTGTTGCCTCGTCCCCGTCCTATCTTTGTTGACAACCATGAGGAGTATGTGGTCAGCAGCATTATTGACTCTCGTATGTCCAGTGGCTGTGTACAGTATTTGGTTCACTGGAGGGGCTACGGTCTGGAGGAGCGTTCTTGGGTTCCCTCCTCTGATGTATATGCTCCCGCCCTCCTCCGTGCCTTCCATGCCCGTTTCCCTAATAAGCCTTTTGTCCTCCCGTGAGGGAAGGGTTGTTGTTGGCTTTTTTATAATTTTTTGCTATTAATAAAGGTGTGATTATTTTTGCACTTCTCGTCTCAGTCTGATTCCTGGCACCCTGACAAGTGGTGGGATTAGTGGTCAATACAGAGTAATCGTGTCAATTATTAAGTTGGCGTAGGGCTATTGCCACATAATCTGTATGGTTCATGACAACAACGGTGCCACTTTTGTCCACTGGACGTATGACTATATTAGTATTTTGTTTTAGTAATCTCATAGCCTCTCTTTGTCTTTTGGGCAAGTTTTGGGTAAAGATACTTGGATTGTCTTTTAGGACCTGTAAGTCCTTCTCAACCCTAGAATGAAAAGTCTCTATTATTTGACCCCTACTGTGAATAGGGTAAAATGTAGATTTATCCTTAAAGGTGGCACCAGTGTTTATAGAACCTGGATCATTATGGGTTTCAAGGTATAAATGTTGGAGACTGTTAACATCACAGACCTCAGATCAGGTATACTGGTGGCAGGTAAGCTAAGGGGTAATTATTTTTTTTTTTTTTTTTTTTTAAATAATTTTTATTGAGGTTTTGTACAGTAAACAAAGAACATTGATCGCCTTTTAACAAAAAAAAAACATAAAAATAGAAATAAAAGTAGAATAGTGGAAAATATTTCAACAGTTATAAAATAAACAATAGCTAGGCTAGTGAAACCTCAATTTTGCAATACAATAGCATGATAGGCTGACTAGTTAGGAGCCCAATTTTTAGACCAAATGATCTAGGAATATGAAATATAGCTGATAGTCAGATGGGCATCTCTTTATGAGCTTCAAAGAGAAAATAAATGGATATATAGCAAAGGAGGGGGATTTCGGAATAGTCAATAACAATCAGCAGGTAAGCACCGCTTAAAATATAAGTTATTGAGCTAGCGTGCATAGATTAGCACCTAATTTTAAAGATATTATAAGTACTAAGCAATGATGGAGGAGTTTTAGCAAATGTTTAAGCAGTGTAGTATACATCTAATAAGAAGTAGATAATATAAAAAGATTAATAAATTATGGCTTGGGAAAGGCAGAGGCTATTAGTGCGCATGTTTTGGTATGGTCAGACTAGGGAGTATATGGGGTAGTAGGAGGAGTATGCAGTGTGGGTGATTTAATGGCAGAGGGTGAGGAGTTAACTACTAGGGCTAAGTACTAAGTATGGAATATAGTAGGGTGATGGGAACAGATTACTAAAGCAGCAAGGGTCCGTATTGTACAATGAGACCAGGCTCCATAATTGGCCGTACAAGAAATTTAATTGAGATCCTCATGGGGTACCAGGATATGATTACATAAGCAACCTATATGCTTTTGACCTATAGAATAAATATGCAAATGTTTTTTGCACTGGATACATACTATATGTCGGCCATCAGTAACCACAACATAAACATCCATTTGCATTTAAATACAAAAGGTTATTCTATAGGTAGACTATACAGAAAAGAATATACACAAAGATTACACTTCTGCATATGCTAGGTTACAATAAATAAAAACCTAACTGAGGGTTAGTTTAAAAAATAGAGCAGGCATTGCTAATATCAAGAGTAATACCAATGTTAAGGGCAGTTTATGATATGCAGAATATCCAATAGGCAGACACAATCAAGTAGATTGCTATATCAAAGGGTATATATTGAGGTCAACTGATTCTAATGGGTAGACGGTACGGGAAGAATTGCTTTTTTCTATTGCATTAGCGATTTAAAGTAACAGGACTTAAAGTCGAAACTTTCAAAAACTGATTAACTAATCCAACTTAAAGTATAGTTTAGAAAAAAACAAAAAAAAAACAGACTATTCCCAATAGGAGAGGGCATCTAAAATTTTACCCGGAGCTAGTGCAGGGGCATGAAATTAGACCAGAGGGAGGGGGAAACACTCCTAAAGATATCTTCTATCATGCAGTATTAGGATTGAACCTATTTAATTATCAAATAGAGTTGAATAGAGCCCTCATATGTTTGTCTAAATAAGCGGATGAGCGTGTATGTGTAATACTATGTTGAAGACAAGGTAACTGAGTCCATCTATATATTAGCTAGTAAGTACAAGCAGTCAAATCATATACCTCAGGAGATGAGTTCCTTAATCTAAACAATGCAAGTGTGAGTTATGCAAAAGCGGAAAGGCTAGGATATCGTCAGTGAAACGGAAGTTTACAGATATATAGCTATTTACTTACCCAATATGAAATATCTCTCTATCTGAGAATACAAAAACTGCCAAGAGAAGGTTAAGTACTCCCCTATGTAGGCTAAATATAAAGTTGGATATGGCTACTACTATTAACATAATGTGTACTCTATAAGTGGAAAAGAGTTTTAAAGAGGTGAAGTATATAGATACCATAACTGGAGGACAGGAACGACTAACATTAAAAAGGTAAACAACAGTATATGTCCAGTAACAGTCCATCCTTGTCACAGCATTATATATAGACCAACAATTACTGAACAGGCATAGGTATAATAGGTTGGACTAATGTAAAATATATACTGTTCATAGATAAAAGAATAAAATTATCACCACCCTAAGCATCAAGTCTGGATGTGGCAGAAAGGAAGCCTCTCTGCATAAGGGTAGGGTATAGTTTAGGTCACCCTATTCCAGAGCGATGTCCATACGATGAGTAAAAATGTTTGTTCAGATTGTCAGATTGGCTCAATTTGCCGGACAGGAATGGTCTCTCTATCCAGCGGATCTCCCCATCAGTTGTATGTCCCTTAGAGGAAAGAGAAGCAAGGACTGATCCTCCTCTAAGGAGGTCTGTCGCATCTCCCCGGTCCGAAGCCAGAGGTAAGTGTCTAAGTATCCAATCTTCATCGGGACCATAATTAGGAGAGACTAAAAGCTGGGTACGCTGTGAGCATAATTGCCGGAGTGACTCCTCACAGCCTGTTAATGCACAGCTCATCTGTGTAAGACTCCGTGGGACCTTGGTGTGGGGGGATGGGATGTAAGTAGAGCACCACGCCATTGCGTCTACACTGCAACCTCCTGCAACCGAGCCTGGGTCCTGTATAGACCTCCCCTTCTGGAGTAGTGAGTACGTATTAGCGGTAAGTGTTTTCTCTGGTAGCACCCGGACCTCCAAGTCGTTGTTAGTTCGGAGTAGGACGCCATCTTGCTTGTGCTGTCCTCTAATATTAGCCATGAGATCGTTAAATCTGCTGTCTAACTTACTGTAAAGTTCCTTCAGTAAGGTAAGGATATCTGAGTAGGAAGCCTCCATCATTAATTGGTAGTGGGATAGTGTTGTTTAGTCCGGTGGCCCGGGGGGGAGTTAGTACAGTTGAAGATAGAAGGCCGGCATCAATCTTGACATCTGATGTAGTACTGTAAACCGCACTGGAATTTGTTGATACTTATATGCTTCTTAATGGCTAGGATCTTAAAAGACCATATGTCAGTAGATAGGAGCTTATTCAGTAGGATTTGAGAAATATTTAAAGTAATTCTCATAGTGGTTCCAGAGCTATTAAGATGTGCGACTTATCATGTCCGCCGGTTAGCCACGCCCCCGGCTAAGGGGTAATTCTTGATCAGAGGGGGTAGTTGCAAAGTGCTTTTTTAGATTAATATTCCTAATGAGACGATTAACATCTACCATTGTCTGGAATAAATCAAATTGGACAATGGGAGCAAAACCCAAACCTAATCTCAAAAGTTCAATTTGATCCTGACTCTGAATAGAGGACAAATTTTGGACATTATTCATTTGTATTTTGTCTGTATGTGATTCCCTCTCAGTTGGTATCTCTCTTGAGTCCCTGCGTTTGCTGTTACTGTGCCCCCTATACCCTGTGGTATATGGCCCAAGGGAAAAACCTGATCCAATATAGATTGTTCACAATTGCTATGACTGTTAGTGTGAATTTCTGCTGTGGTTAATGTTGTATTTGTAGGGATGTATTTGGAGGTATTGGTCCCTGTATGTGATTTTTCTTTGGGAATTTCCCCCAAAAGTGTGCCCACAGTATTTGAAGTTGCCAATGTTGGTGTCTTTAAAATGCTTATCTGTTGATTAGTCAGAGTGTTTGTGTGGGTAAGAGTACCTATATCTTCTTCATTAGCTGATTGATTCTCATCTGATGACCTGTCAGATTTGTCAGTGTCACTGTCTGAAAATGTAACTGATTTGGATTGTCTATTGCGATGTCTACGATAACCCCTGTGATTTTTAGACTTAGGTAAATTGCGTCTATATTCATTACGTTGTTTCTTACTCCATATATAAACGGAGTCTTTTTGATAGTCAGTTTTATCTGTGCAAATTTCAAATGCTTGTTTTCCATAATAAGTAATTTACCTCTGGCTAAAGAGGCCTGTAAGATGTTGTCAAATTTGGGGAAATCCTGGCTGCATTTGTTTAATTCTAAGTGGAGTGTGTCTATTTCAGTTTTAATCTCATTAAGAAGTTTTGTTCTATGTTTAATGAGTAATAACATGAGTTGTAATGAACATTCAGAAAAATACATTATTCCAAGCATTTACAAAATTCTTATCGTTTATATCCACTTCAAAAGTGGGGAACTTATAAATCCAAGACCCCTTGGGATCATTTTAGCTTTAATATAGGATTGAAATGTCCAAATGTCCCATTGAGCTTTATTCTCTCTGAATAGTAAATTATCCATAGTATCAAACAAAGTACTTAGTGACAAAGTCCCTTTGTCATCTGATAAAATCTTCTCACAGTCCATACCAGGATTGGCTCGTGCTGTTGCAGGCATAAGGGAAAAATATTGTGGTTGCACTGGACCCTCCATGTCATATGTTGTGTATAACAGGAGTTAATACTATAAATTAGGTAATGTTCCTCATATAAAGTTCCTATAGAAAAACTGCAAGCTTTAATGTATAGGGATTACCAGGTATCACCAGTAAATACCCAAATGTGTAAAGAAAGAAGTCAAGGTGGTAAACCCCTATATTCCTATATGATAGCCATCTGAAGCAACCGGGACTTTAATCAGACACACTCACCCTTCTATGGTTCTTCTACACTTGGTGTCATTCCCGTTCGAGTCAGCGGTCAGAGGTGTACAGGTACGCACTGAAACCTGGAGAATCTGTGTCCAAACAAATCGGTGGGATGCCCGACAGCAGCGTCCTCTGCTGATCTCTATGTTCCGCCTCTATCTGCATTTCCCTCCCAGCGGCACTCGATTGAGGATCCCACGTGATGCTGATGTGTGGGGGTGTGTCCCAATCTCCGTCCGGCACTTGCAGGTAGAATGAGGATGAAAGTTGGGGACTCATACACTGGTAATTGCAGCAACAAAAGTAGAAAGTATGACGTCCCAAAGGCACAATTGGAGAATAAAATTATGTTTATTGATTCAGCTTAAAAACAGAGCTCCAGGACAGAACAGTGCAAGCAATGTTAAAAGCAGAGAGAGCGTGGCACCAATGGCTTACATGTTTCGGCGAAGAGCCGTAATCATAGCCTGTGGTGCCACACATGTGTTAACAATTTAAAAGGAGTTACCTAACTGATAGGCTAAAAAACCTAATGAAAGAATACAATATAACACGCCCACTTCTGCAATCCTTGTATAAGGAATTAACCCTAGGTGCAACAGACAGGGGAATAGAAATGATGTATACTATTGTATGCTACAGAAGGCCAAATAAAAGAAAAAAGGGGAGAAAGAAACTATAGAGACTATAGAACCCATGAAAGAAGGGGGGGGGGCAAAAGACAGTGGTAATAATAACTACACACGTGTAAATATGCTGAAATTAGTATTGTAAGGTGCAATATGCTGTTCAGGGCAATATAGTAAACCAAACACAGGAGTGTACTATTATTGTACTCACTATATTTATTATATATTATAAACCCTCAAGCTTAGAGCAAACCTGGATGTATGGATAACTTGGAATATGTAAACACATAAATAAATGAGAATGAGCAAATGAAAATAAAAATAAGAATAAAGCTGTATAGGTCTGGAGCTACTGTGATACGTACAATGTATGGAAATCCAATATTAATGGGAACATGAATAGAGAAAATATATTAATAGATGTTAATAGAAACATGCTGAGAGAAGCATGCTAATAGAAGAATGTGTACCTCTGAGAGTGTCCAGGCTAAAAAAATCAGGTAAAGATATGACCGAGGGTTATTCCCAATAATTGATAAGGTCAAACCTTGAATTAAGACCCTGTGGAAATCTGGATCTTAATTGGAAAATCCAATAAACCTCACGTTTTGCCAGGACATTCTCAAGATTGCCACCCCTAAGGGGGACCTTGGCTTTTTCTATGGCAGTCCATCTGAAAGAATTCAAGCTGCTATCATGTTTGGTTGCAAAATGTTGTACCAAGGGGGTGGTGGCGGTGCCTCTGGTTAGTGTAGATATGTGTTCCCTACTATGGGAGTTAATGTCCCTTGAGGTGAGCCCCACGTATTGGAGATTGCATTGAGTACAAGTGATAAGGTAAATGACATTTGTGCTAGTACAATTTAGGCATGACCGTATTGGATAAACTTGGCCAGTTACTGCAGATCTAAATTCAGATGTAATCAAAGCATAGTCACAGGGCTTACACTTCCTGTGGTGACATCTGAACATACCCAGATGTTTAAGCCAAGAACTTGATTGTTGAGGGTCTGCCTTAATTGGGTAGGGGACAGGATGGAAGCAAGAGTGGCACATTTTTTTTATTATCCTTGTGTTAGAGTTCCTTCTCACAATGTTTTCTTTTTCGAAGGGAATTACTATATTCAGAAATGCGGTACTGCCATGGGGGCCAAATTTGCCCCCTCATATGCCAATTTGTATCTTGGTAGATGGAAATTTGAAAGCATTTATGGAGATGGTAACCCTTTCAGGTCTAATATATACTTTTTTTTTAAAGATATATAGATGACCTATTGTTGATATGTCTGGTCCCCTTCATGATATAGCCAATTTTATTATCTGGCTCAATTCAAACGAGCTAAACCTCAGCTTTACCTATATTTGGGATCCCACAAGAATCAACTATCTTGATCTAACTCTTACAGGCAACTCAGATGGGTCTATTATCACACAACTCTATCATAAACCTATCTCGGGCAACTCACTCCTGCATGCTTCTAGCTGCCATCCAAAGAACACCTCATATGCTGTAGCAAAAGGCCAATTCATGAGGTTAAAGAGAAATTGCAGTAGACAGCAGGATTACATGCAGGAAGCTAAGCTGCTCGAGAACAGACTTAAACAGAGGCACTTTACCAAGAGTCACATTAAGGAGGCTAAATGCCAAGTAGATTGCATTTCTAGAGAATCTATGTTAAAAGACAAACCTAAAAATACAACTAAAGATTTTAAGGGTGTCTATTTTGTAAATAGTTTTAGTCCACAATACTCAGATATTTGCAACATTGTGAGAAAACATTTCCCACTTTTAGCCGCGGATGATAAACTTACACATACAGTCAGGGAAGGAATCAGATGTTCCTACAAAAAATGTGCCACTCTTGCTTCCATCCTGTCCCCTACCCAATAATGGCAGACCCCTCAACAATCAAGTTCTTGACTTAAACATCTGGGTATGTTCAGATGTCGCCACAGGAAGTGTAAGCCCTGTGACTATCCTTTGATTACATCTGAATTTAGATCTGCAGTAACTGGCCAAGTTTATCCAATACGGTCATGCCTAAATTGTACTAGCACAAATGTCATTTACCTTATCACTTGTACTCAATGCAATCTCCAATATGTGGGGCTCACCTCAAGGGGCATTGACTCCCGTAGTAGGGAACACATATCTACACTAACCAGAGGCACCGCCACCACTCCCTTGGTACAACATTTTGCAACCAAATATGATAGCAGCTTGAATTCTTTCAGATGGACTGCCATAGAAAAAGCCAAGGTCCCCCTTAGGGGTGGCAATCTTGAGAAGGTCCTGGCAAAACGTGAGGTTTATTGGATTTTCCAATTAAGATCCAGACTTCCACAGGGTCTTAATTCAAGGATTGACCTTATCAATTATTGGGAATAACCCTGGGTCATATCTTTACCTGATTTTTTAACCTGGACACTCTCAGAGGTACACATTCTTCTATTAGCATGCTTCTCTCAGCATGTTTCTATCTATTCTATTAATATATTTGTTCTAATCATGTTCCCATTAATATTGGATTTCCATACATTGTACGTATCACAGTAGCTCCAGCCCTATACAGCTTTATTCTTATTTTTATTTTCATTTGCTCATTCTCATTTATTTATGTGTTTACATATTCCAAGTTATCCATACATCCAGGTTTGCTCTAAGCTTGAGGGTTTATAATATATAATAAATATAGTGAGTACAATAATAGTACACTCCTGTATTTGGTTTACTATATTGTCCTGCACAGCATATTGCACCTTACAATACCAATTTCAGCATATTATTATTAACACTGTCTTTCCCCTCCCCCTTTTAGGGGTTCTATAGTCTCTATAGTTTCTTTCTCCCCTTTTTTCTTTTATTTGGCCTTCTGCAGCATACAATAGTATACATAATTTCTAATACCCTGTCTGTTGCACCTAGGGTTAATTCCTTATACAAGGATTGCAGAAGTGGGCGTGTTATATTGTGTTTTTTTCATTAGGATTTTTAGCCTATCAGATTTTATGTAACTCCTTTTAAATTGTTCACACATGTGTGGCACCACAGGCTATGATTACGGCTCTTCGCCGAAACATGTAAGCCATTGGTGCCACGCTCTCTCTGCTTTTAACATTGCTTGTACTGTTCTGACCCTGAGCATGTTTTGCTCTGTTTTTAAGCTGAATCAATAAACATCCTTTTATTCTCCAATTGTGCCTTTGGGACATCATACTTTCTACTTTTGTTGCTGCAATTACCAGTGCATGAGTACCCAACTTCCATCCTCATTCTACCTGCAAGTGCCGGGCAAAGATTGGGACACCCCCCCCCACACGTCAACATTGACGCATCACGTGGGATCCTCAATCGAGTGCCGCTGGCCAGCAACTGCGGATAGAGGCGGAACAGAGAGATCAGCAGAGGACGCTGCTGTCGGGCATCCCCCCATCTGTTTGGACACAGATTCTCCAGGTTTCAGTGCGTACCTTTACACCTCTGATGGGTGACTCGAACGTGAAAGACACCAAGAGGCCTATTTATCATATGTCTGTCGGACCTGATCCGACAGTGCGTATCAGGTCTGACAGACATCGCTGAATACAGAGAGCAATACGCTCTCCGTATTCAGCATTGCACCAGCTGCTCACAAGAGCTGCTGGTACAATGCCGCCCCCTGCAGACTCGCGGCCAATTGGCCACCAGCAGGGATGTGTCAATCAACCCGATCGTACTCGATCGGGTTGTATTGTGGCGATTCCTGTCCTTCTCATCAGAGCAGGTGGACAGGGTTATGGAGCAGCGGTCTTTAGACCGCTGCTCCATAACTTGTGTTTCTGGCGAGTCTGAAGACTCGCCAGAAACACAGACCCTCAAGCTCCATATGGAGCTTGAAAAATTGGCCTCCAAGTGTAGAAGAACCATAAAAGGGTGAATGTGTCTCATAAAAGTCCCGGTTGCATCAGACGGCTATCATATAGGAATATAAGGGTTTACTACTTTGACTCTCCCCTTAAAATAACACCCCAAAATAAAAAACCATAAACTAATGCTAAAGGTTACTATAAATATAGCACTTAGAAGGGCTTCTTGTAGGGCATTGCCCTAAAGTGACTTATCTCTTTTTCACATTAAAACTAAAACCCCATTCTACAATAAAAGTAACCCCCCCCCCCTAAAAAAAAAGCCTAATCTAAATAACCTTAAACCTAAAAATAACCGTATACTAAAAAAAGATTTGGTTGGGCATTGCCCTAAAGAAATTACAGCTATTTTGCTGCCCAAAAAAAGAAAAACCTTTTCTAAAAAAAAAACTAATCTAAAAAAAAGGTTTCCCGGAAGAAGGCATTTAGTAAGGCATTGCCCTAAACTTATTTAAGCTCTTTTTCAAAAAAATAAAATAAAAGCCCTTTTCTAAAAAATCCTAAACTGAAAAAACTAATCTAAAAAAAGCTTGCCCTGTAAAGGGCATGTAAAATTAACCAATAGGATGAAAGCTTCTATTGCCTTCCACAATTTTCTTTTTACTTTCCTCACCAACAATCTTTATTTATCCTTCATCTCCCTGAATATTCTGTTATAGAATATTCTCAAGCATGAAATAAAAAAGTACCTCTAAGCCTTTTCTGCTGTTTATGATAATATTATCTCCACCATATTATTTTCTCCATATAAAACCCTGATCCAATTTTCTTTCCTGCCTTTATGGGTATATTGCTTCCTCAGGAGCCAGGAACAGGCATGAGCTAATAAGTTAACTTTCCAATTCATTCCCTCTGCTCCATAGCAAATAATGAACTGATCCCACTCCTCAGCAGCTCACTGTACTGGAGAAAACAATTTTAATTGTGTATGTGTGTCTGTATGATAGAGTATGTCTGCATGAATACATATAAGAAGCTTTTAGACAGTCAATAAGTCACTGAGGCACTGATATATAAAGGTACTCCATTTTGGAGAGAAATTGCATTTCAGACTTCACAGGGGCTGAACTCACTTAATATTGAAAAGAAAAAGGGCAGAACTCTCCAGCACAGTGAGATCTCTCTCATTTATGTATGTGAAGCAGAGATAAGTTTTATGCAATATAGAACTGCATGATATGAGAGTTTTGTTACACTTACACTTTGTACATTGCATTTTATATTACTATATATTTCAGATTGGGTCATTTCAGTATGATAGCATTTAAGCTTTGTACTTTCTCGTTTATATTTTAATACATTTAGATTTAGATCTAGCAGTGATTTTACAAATTCTGATTATGTTTTGAAAGTTTCTGTATCACTTTAACAAATTAGGATCACATGTTGTATATTTCTGTGTAGCTATTACAAATTACATTGCACTTTGAATTTGCTGCATTGCAAACTAAAACTGACAGGTTTAGGAAGTGGGAGGGACAGGGCAGTTCCCAGGGTATGTCTAAAGCTCTCTCACATGTCTTGTGAAATTTTGTAAGTATTTTAAACAAGCCAGTCTCACTGATTTGTTTTGCCAGCAGTATGCAGAAGAAGTTTGCTCAAAATTCACAATACACTTATTTTAACTAACAGAAAAGTAGTATATACTAAAATAAGGACAAAAGTAAGCTAAATTGTATTGAAAACATTACAGTTTAATGTGTATTTACTTACGTGAATTGCGTATCCTATTTTTTCAATGGGACTTGCATAGCACCAGTATTACGAGTCTGCCAAAAAGTGAGCGGTAGACCCTCTCCTGTCAAGCCTGGTACCGCATTTTAAAGTCAGTAGTTAAGAGTTTTACACTACAACGCCGTAGCATAAAACTCTTAACTAAAGTGCTAAAAAGTACACCCATAAACTATCTATTAACCCCTAAACCGAGGCCCTCCCACATCGCAAACACTTAAATTAATTTTTTAAACCCCTAGGGCTCCATGTACTAAGCCGTCAATTCATCCGTCATTTTAGACGCGGATAAACTCGCCGTTACTCGCCGCGGGCGAAATGGTGTCCGCTGTCACTATGTACTAATAATCCCCCAATAAATAGACAAGTCTAGCCCGCCGCGAGCAGTGGCGGATTATTGATAAATTTGACGCCTCGCTCGCCGCGACTAAGCTGATGTACTTAACTTTCAGTTGAATTGTCTGGCCAATTATTAACACGTGACATGCAAGGTGTCACGAACATCATAGTAGTCGCGGGAATAGAATTTTGCTCCTATAAAAGTTCAACTTATCTAAACAACTTTATTATTGTTCAAAAATTTTTGAAGAGTGATAACAGAGCGTTATTTTTGTAATATTTATTTACAATTTGGATATGGCTTCATCTGGATCTGATAATATATAAATATTAATATAAAAATAATTATAAAGATTTACAACTATACAATACAAATTTAAAATATAGATTACTCTTTAATTACAGTCGACAAATTTGGCGCAATTTATGTACATGGAAATGAGAGACAAATTAGACGCCAGTTATGCTGTACAATGCTGATATTACTGCCTTTTATATATGTCTAGACTGGCGTCTAGATTGACTTTCCTATTGTTTTGTACCTTGCCCGCCACCTAAAAGGTGGCGAGGCAAAAATAACGAGGTGGGAGCGGAAATTGTAGCGAGCGGACAAATAGATTTTTTAGTACATTCGTTTTTGGCGAGTTGGTGGTCAAATGTGTCTAATTACAGTGAAAAATGGAGAGGTAGCGAGGTTTGGCGGATAAGTACGCTCGCAATTTTAAAGATGCGAGTTTGAACATAGTTGACGACTTTGTACATATCAGTTTGCGAGTTTTGACGCGAGATTTGTTGCGGGTAGCTCGCTGACTGCTTAGTACATGGAGCCCCTAATCTGCCAAACCGGACATCGCCGCCACTATAATAAACATATTAACCCCTAAACCGCCGCACTCCCGCATCGCAAACACTATTTAAATATTATTAACCCCTAATCTGCCGGCCCTAACATCGCCGACACCTACCTACATTTATTAACCCCTAATCTGCCACCCCCAACGTCGCTGCCACTATATTAAATGTATTAACCCCTAAACCTAAGTCTAACCCTAACACCCCCTAACTTAAATATAATTACAATAAATCTAAATAAAATTACTAAAATTAACTAAATTATTCCTATTTAAAACTAAATACTTACCTATAAAATAAACCCTAAACTAGCTACAATATAACTAATAGTTACATTGTATCTAGCTTAGGGTTTATTTTTATTTTACAGGAAACTTTTTATTTATTTTAACTAGGTACAATAGTTATTAACTATTTAATAACTACCTAGTTAAAATAAAGACAATTTTACCTGTAAAATAAAACCTTACCTAAGTTACAATTACACCTAACACTACACTATAATAAAATTAATTACCTAAACTAAATACAATTAATTACAATTTAAAAAAATTATCAAAAGTACAACCCCCCCACTAAATTACAGAAAATAATAAAATAATGAAAAGATTTTTAAACTAATTACACCTACTCTAACCCCCCTAACAAAATAAAAATGCCCCCCAAAATAAAAAAAGCCCTACCCTACACTAAATTACAAATAGCCCTTAAAAGGGCCTTTTGCAGGGCTTTGCCCCAAAGTAATCAGCTCTTTTACCTGTAAAAAAAAAGTTCAAAGTTCAAATACCCCCCCAACATTAAAACCCACCATCCACACAACCAACCCTACTCTAAAACCCACCCAATACCCCCTTAAACAACCTAACACTAACCCCTTGAAGATCACCCTACCGTGAGATGTCTTCACCCAACCGGGCAGAAGTGGTCCTCCAGACGGGCAGAAGTCTTCATCCAGACGGCATCTTTTATCTTCATCCATCCAGCGCGGAGCAGCTCCATCTTCAAGACATCCGACGCGGAGCATCCTTCTCGGCTGACGAGTAAAGATGAATGAAGGTTCATTTAAGTGATGTCATCCAAGATGGAGTCCCTTCAATTCCGATTGGCTGATAGAATTCTATTAGCCAATCGGAATTAAGGTAGGAAAAATCCTTTTTGTTTGTAAAAACCCGTAATACCAGCGCCGTCTGCAAGTGAGCGGTGAGCATAAACTGCTAGTTAGCACCGCACCCCTGTTAACGCAAAACTAGTAATCTAGGTGTTAATTAACATGTCAAATGTAATGTGAACATTATTCTGTATTCAAAAAAGGACCATATAATTCGCATAGGCTAGTTTGTGTCATAATAAAATTGTCCTACAATATCACTAGTGGTGTCCTAAGAATTATTTAATTAATAATAGTGGAATATTATTTCAATATGAGTGTATATGTATCAAAGTAATAAATGAAATAATGCTAACCATAATTGTGCTAATTCTATAATCATGTGTGATATATTTGTCCCTTCTAATAAAAAATAAAATGAAGTGTGATGTGTTAATCTATTACCTAATTCATCAACTAATGTGATATTAAAAAAAAATATAAAGTGTATTAGTTGTATATTTATGTGCCATAACTGTGTCAAATTCTAATAAGATGAATACAACTAGATATGTGAGTGAATTGTAAATATAAGCCACAATAGTGGTGGCTATTTGTATTATTTTTTACATTGGAATAAAGAACTTAACATCATTTCTAAGTGACTGTGAATATAGAGGTGTGATCCAAAGATATAGTTCACTCAATTGGAGCGGGGTCTAAGTAGGGGATTACTATACTTCACAAATGACTGAGAGGAAGCGACTTTTATAAATAATAATAAAATGATGTCCCATGACTAACGCCTAGATTTAGAGTTCTGCGTTAGCCGTCAAAACCAGCATTAGGGGGTCCTAACGCTGGTTTTTACCGCCCGCTGGTATTTAGAGTCAGTCATTAAAGGGTCTAACGCTCACTTTGCAGCCGCAACTTTTCCATACCGCAGATTCCCCCTACGCCAATTGCGTATCCTATCTTTTCAATGGGATCTTTCTAACGCCGGTATTTAGAGTCTTGGCTGAAGTGAGCGTTAGAAATCTAACGACAAAATTCCAGCCGCAGAAAAAAAACAGGAGTTAAGAGCTTTATGGGCTAACGCCGGTTCATAAAGCTTTTAACTACTGTGCTCTACAGTACACTAACACCCATAAACTACCTATGTACCCCTAAACCGAGGTCCCCCCACATCGCCGCCACTGTATTAATTTTTTTAACCCCTAATCTGCCGACCGCACACCGCCGCCATCTACATTATCCCTATGTACCCCTAATCTGCTGCCCCTAACACCGCCGACCCCTATATTATATTTATTAACCCCTAATCTGCCCCCCCAACGTCGCTGCTACCTTACCTACAATTATTAACCCCTAATCTGCCGACCGGACCTCACCGCTACTATAATAAAGTTATTAACCCCTAATCCGCCTCACTGCCGCCTCAATAACCCTATAATAAATAGTATTAACCCCTAATCTGTCCTCCCTAACATCGCCGATACCTAACTTCAAGTATTAACCCCTAATCTACCGACCGGACCTCACTGCTACTCTAATAAATGTATTAACCCCTAAAGCTAAGTCTAACCCTAACCCTAACACCCCCCTAAGTTAAATATAATTTAAATCTAACGAAATAAATGAACTCTTATTAAATAAATTATTCCTATTAAAAGCTAAATACTTACCTGTAAAATAAACCCTAATATAGCTACAATATAACAAATAATTACATTGTAGCTATTTTAGGATTTATATTTATTTTACAGGCAACTTTGTAATTATTTTAACCAGGTACAATAGCTATTAAATAGTTAATAACTATTTAATAGCTACCTAGTTAAAATAATTACAAAATTACCTGTAAAATAAATCCTAACCTAAGTTACAATTAAACCTAACACTACACTATCAATAAATTAATTAAATAAAATACCTACAATTATCTACAATTAAACCTAACACTACACTATCAATAAATTAATTAAATACAATACCTACAAATAAATACAATTAAATAAACTAACTAAAGTACAAAAAATAAAAAAGAACTAAGTTACAAAAAATAAAAAAATATTTACAAACATTAGAAAAATATTACAACAATTTTAAACTAATTACACCTACTCTAAGCCCCCTAATAAAATAACAAAGCCCCCCAAAATAAAAAAATGCCCTACCCTATTCCAAAATAAAAATAGAAAAGCTCTTTTACCTTACCAGCCCTTAAAAGGGCCTTTTGTGGGGCATGCCCCAAAGAAAACAGCTCTTTTGCCTGTAAAAGAAAAATACACCCCCCCCAACGTTAAAACCCACCACCCACATACCCCTAATCTAACCCAAACCCCCCTTAAATAAACCTAACACTAAGCCCCTGAAGATCTTCCTACCTTATCTTCACCACACCGGGTATCACCGATCCGTCCGAGGCTCGGAATTAAGGTAGGAAAAATCTGATTGGCTAATTGAATCAGCCAATCAGATTCAAGTTCAATCCGATTGGCTGATCCAATCAGCCAATCAGATTGAGCTTGCATTCTATTGGCTGATCAGAACAGCCAATAGAATGCGAGCTCAATCTGATTGGCTGATTGGATCAGCCAATCGGATTGAACTTGAATCTGATTGGCTGATTCAATTAGCCAATCAGATTTTTCCTACCTTAATTCCGATTGGCTGATAGAATCCTATCAGCCAATCGGAATTCGAGGGACGCCATCTTGGATGACGCCCCTTAAAGGAACCTTCATTCGTCGTCTAGTCGTCGGAAGAAGAGGATGGATCTGCGCCAGAGGTCTTGAAGATGGAGCCGCTCGTCATCAGATGGAAGAACATAGAAGATGCAGCTTGGATGAAGATGTTTGCCGGTCCGGATGTCCTCTTCTGCCCGGATAGGATGAAGACTTCTGCCCAAAGATGGACTTCTTCAGCCTCCGCTTGGATCAGGACTTCAGCCGGAGGATGGACGTCTTCAGCCCCCCGCTTGGGATTGGATCAAGACATCGGAGCCTGGACGGATCGGTGATACCCGGTGTGGTGAAGATAAGGTAGGAAGATCTTCAGGGGCTTAGTGTTAGGTTTATTTAAGGGGGGTTTGGGTTAGATTAGGGGTATGTGGGTGGTGGGTTGTAATGTTGGGGGGGTATTGTATGTTTTTTTTTCCAGGCAAAAGAGCTGAATACTTTGGGGCATGCCCCGCAAAAGGCCCTTTTAAGGGCTGGTAAGGTAAAAGAGCATTTCTATTTTAATTTTAGAATAGGGTAGGGCATTTTTTTATTTTGGGGTGCTTTGTTATTTTATTAGGGGGCTTAGAGTAGGTGTAATTAGTTTAAAATTGTTGTAATATTTTTCTAATGTTTGTAAATATTTTTTTATTTTTTGTAACTTAGTTCTTTTTTATTTGTTGCACTTTAGTTAGTTTATTTCATTGTATTTATTTGTAGGTATTGTATTTAATTTATTGATAGTGTAGTGTTAGGTTTAATTGTAGATAATTGTAGGTATTGTATTTAAGTAATTTATTGATAGTGTAGTGTTAGGTTTAATTGTAACTTAGGTTAGGATTTATTTTACAGGTAATTTTGTAATTATTTTAACTAGGTAGCTATTAAATAGTTATTAACTATTTAATAGCTATTGTACCTGGTTAAAATAAATACAAAGTTGCCTGTAAAATAAATATTAATCTTAAAATAGCTACAATATAATTATTCGTTATATTGTAGCTATATTAGGGTTTATTTTACAGGTAAGTATTTAGCTTTAAATATGAATAATTTATTTAATAAGATTTAATTTATTTCGTTAGAATAAAATTATATTTAACTTAGGGGGGTGTTAGTGTTAGGGTTAGACTTAGCTTTAGGGCTTAATACATTTATTAGAGTAGCGGTGAGGTCCGGTCGGCAGATTAGGGGTTAATACTTGAAGTTAGGTGTCGGTGATGTTAGGGAGGGCAGATTAGGGGTTAATACTATTTATTATAGGGTTATTGAGGTGGGAGTGAGGCGGATTAGGGGTTAATAACTTTATTATAGT
Source organism: Bombina bombina (assembly GCF_027579735.1). NCBI lineage: Eukaryota > Metazoa > Chordata > Amphibia > Anura > Bombinatoridae > Bombina > Bombina bombina. The sequence continues at coordinate 1,100,617,385 of NC_069500.1, forward strand.
AGCAGCGAGGTCTGGTCGGCAGATTAGGGGTTAATAAGTGTAGGAAGGTGTTGGCGACGTTGAGGGGGGCAGATTAGGGATTAATAAATATAATATAGGGGTCGGCGGTGTTAGGGGCAGCAGATTAGGGGTACATAGGGATAACGTAGGTGGCGGCGGTGTACGGAGCGGCAGATTAGGGGTTAATAATAATATGCAGGGGTCAGAGATAGAGGGGGCGGCAGATTAGGGGTTAATAAGTGTTAGGGGTGTTTAGACTCGGGGTACATGTTAGGGTGTTAGGTGCAGACTTAGGAACTGTTTCCCCATAGAAAACAATGGGGCCGTGTTATTAACTGAACGCTGCTTTTTTGCAGGTGTTAGGTTTTTTTTCAGCTCAAACTGCCCCATTGTTTCCTATGGGGGAATCGTGCACGAGCACGTTTTTTAAGCTGGCCGCGTCCGTAAGCACCGCTGGTATTTAGAGTTGCAGTGTCGGTAAATTATGCTCTACGCTCCCTTTTTGGAGCCTAATGCAGCCATTCTGTGAACTCTAAATACCAGCGGTATTTAAAAGGTGCGGGGAAAAAAAAGCACGCGTAGCTAACGCACCCCTTCTAACGCAAAACTCCAAATCTAGGCGTATGTTAATTAATTTATAATGGACTATGTATAACTAAATGTTAAAGTGAATTATAAATAATAAACCACATGAGTGCTAGCTGTTTATATTATTATTATTGTCTATAAATTAGAGTGAAAGGCTATACTATCTTAAACTAAATTCAAGGTTATCTATGCATATATAAGTGTGATCCAAAGACATAGTTTGCTAATAGGAGCAGGGTCTAAGTTGGAATAAGTGAATACTAGAATATAAAGGAGTAAACTATACTCCACAAATGACTATGGGGAAGGGACTTGGTGGCCCCCTGTCAGGGGTATGTATATATGTTGCTATCTGACCTATACAACAGATCAAAAAATAATGCATAAGAGACCATAGGTCCCAACAGTTAATGAAAAATTATTTTCTAATTCTATACACCCTCAGTGGAAATAAGGGGTGGGGATGATTAGAACTGAATAAAAAGATTAACGTGTGACCAATGCCTTTACATTACCCATATAGTTCCCATATGTGAACTCAATCGCTCTATGAGAACTTACTTCTCCTAAAGTTCAAAATAACCAGAGAGCGCCAGTTGAAGATGGGCCCCTAAAACATAGTACACAATAGAACATCAAAAAAACATAGTACACATTATAGGGGGATATTTATCAAGCCGTCCACCTGAAATACGCTGGAATTCTGCAGCATAATTGTGGCGAGCTTGATTTGACCTAGTTACCAAAGCATACAGACTGGAAAAATTTGAAATCTGTGACATAACATATGATCCGCCGGTCTCAATCCGACACAGATCGATGCTTACATCATTACAGATGTTCCGAATGCACATTCGGCACTATTTGACACTTTTTAAAAGTTATCAAATAGTTAACCTGTATGCTCGCGACTATTCCGGCCCAGCGTACCTGGTTTTCAATCCGCCACCCTGGAGGCCGCGGATGCCATAGGAATCAATGGGAGTCTGAAAGCAGCAAAAGCTTATGTTCACTGCTGCCAGATATCCCATTGATTTCTATGGTAGAAAACCAGTAACATTTACACCTAACACCCTAACATAAATCCCAAGTCTAAACACCCCTAATCTGCTGTCCCGACATCGCCGCCACTAAATAAAATCTATTAACCCCTATCCCACCTCTCGCCGACCCCACCGCAACTAAATAAAAGTATTAACCCCTGTCCCGCCGCTCCTGGACACACCGCAACTAAATAAGAGAATTAACCCCAATCCTGCCACTCTCAGACCCCACCGCAACTAAATAAAAGTATTAACCCCTAAACTCCTGGCCTCCCACATCACTACCACTAACTAAACCTATTAACCCCTAAACCGCCAGCCCCCCACATCGCCGCTAAATAAAGCTATTACCCCCTTAACCTAACAACCCGCTAACTTTACATTAAAATTACAACATCCCTATCTTATAATAAATTTAAACTTACCTTTAGAATTAAAATAAACTATATTAATTTATTAATTAACCTACCCTATTATCCTACAATTGAATTAAACTATATTAAACTATTAATTAACCTACCCTAACCAGGGCCGCCACTATAAATTATGGGGCCCCTGACTTAACCATTGATCAGGCCCCCCCCTCCTTTGACATGTGCAATTTTTGACCAAGTGACTAAAACATTTATGCACTTTATTCTTAAGTGTCTATTTAAACTTGGAAATGTTGTAAAGGTAGTAACATACACACAAACAGACAAACTCATACACTGAAACACTCACACATAAGTATTCACATATAGACACTCTAGCAGACACGCAAAGAAACACACTCAGACAAAAACACCCAAACACACACTCAGCACTTGTTTACATTGACCTGACAAGTAATGAGGTAAACTAGAGTTTTGTATAAAAAGGAGATTTAGAAAACAAAATATGGGGTTATGATTATCTTTTTGTAAAGGAAGATGCCAACTAAATGATGACAACAGCATGCAGTGGCTGAAAGGAAGGACCCTGAACTGCCTAAACAATAATTTAAAGGTTACATGGTGGAGTGGTGACTTCCGGAAAGGTCTCATTAGTCTCAAAGTCTGTAGAAAGATGTGAATAATCAGTAGTAAGGTCAAAATGTCATAAAAAGGAACAGACAATGGACACACACACAAACTCAAACTTGCACATACACCCAAGAAAACACAGACAGAGACAGTCTCAGAAAACACACAAAAACACACACACACACACACAGACACCCACAGAAAACACACAAAGACATATACACACAGAGAGACAACCACATAAAACACAGAAAGACATACCTACACACACCCTCAGAGACATCCACAGAAAACACACAGAAACATACAAACACCCTCACAGAGACACCCACAGAAAACACACACCCTCACAAAGGCATACACAGAAAACACAGACATACATACACACACACCCTCACAGATACATCCACAGAAAACACAGACATACACACCCACCCTCACAGAGGCATCCAGAGAAAATACACAAAGACAAACATACACGCACACTCACAGAGACACCCATAGAAAAAGCTCAAAGATATATGCACACACCCTCACAGACATTCACAGAAAATGCACAAAGACATACACACCCACCCTTACAGAGAGACCCACAGAAAAAAAATACATACACACTCAGAGAGACACAAACCAAAGCACGAAACATAAACACAGACACCCACAGAAGCACTCACAGGAGGAAACATTTATGCACCTTGCATCCCCTAAATCAACAGTGTGTGACATGCATGATAAAAAAATTGCAGAAATTAAGAGATCACTTTTTAAAGAATCATCACCTAGATTACTAGTCTTGCGTTAGCCTTAAAATGCAGCGTTGAGAGGTCCCAACGCTGCTTTATAAAGCCCGCTGGTATTACGAGTCTAGCAGGTACAGGTGTACCGCTCACTTTTATTCCGCGACTTGAGCTTACCGTAAATCCCCTTACGTCAATTGCGTATCCTATCTTTTCAATGGGACTTGCATAACGCTGGTATTATGAGTCTTGGAGAAAGTGAGCGGTAGACCCTCTCCTGTCAAGACTCCTACCGCATTTAAAAGTCAGTAGTTAAGAGTTTTATGGGCTAACGCCGTAACATAAAACTCCTAACTAAAGTGATAAAAAGTACACTAACACCCATAAATTACATATTAACCCCTAAACCGAGCCCCCCCCCCCACATCGCAAACACTTAAATAAATCTGCTGACCGGACATTGCTGCCACTGTAATAAATATATTAACCCCTAAACCGCCGCACTCCCGCCTCGCAAACACTAGTTAAATTTTATTAACCCCTAATCTGCTGTCCTTAACATCGCCGACACATACCTACATTTACTAACCCCTAATCTGCCGCCCCCAACGTCGCCGCTACTATATTAAATTTATTAACCCCTAAACCTAAGTCTAACCCTAAGTCTAACTCCCCAAACTTAAATATAATTTAAATAAAACAAAATAAAATTACTACAATTAAATAAATTATTCCTATTTAAGAATAAATACTTACCTATAAAATAAACCCTAAGCTAGCTACAATATAACTAATAGTTACATTGTAGCTATCTTACACCTAGATTACGAGTCTTGCATTAGCCTTAAAAAGCAGCGTTGAGGGGTCCCAACGCTGCTTTTTAACGCCCGCTGGTATTACGAGTCAGGCAGGAGAGGGTCTACTGCTTACTTTGTTTCCACGATTTTAGGTTACCTGCGTATCCTATCTTTTTAATGGGATTTTCCTAACGCCAGTATTACGATCGCCTAAAAAAGTGAGCGGTAGACCCTCTCCTGTCCAGACTCCTACCGCCTTTAAAAGTCAGTAGTTAGGAGTTTTATGGGCTAACGCCGTAACATAACACTCTTAACTAAAGTGCTAAAAGTACACTAACACCCATAAACTACCTATTAACCCCTAAACCGAGGCCACCCCCCACATGGGAAACGCTTAACTAAAATGTTTAACCCCTAATCTGCCGACCGGACATCGCCGCCACTTTAATGAATATATTAACCCCTAAACCGCCGCACTCCCGCCTCGCAAACACAAATTTTATTTACCCCTAATCTGCCGTCCCTAACATCGCCGACACCTACCTACATTTATTAACCCCTAATCTTCCGACCCCAACGTCGCCGCTACTATATTAAATTTATTAACCCCTAAAACTAAGTCTAACCCTAAGTCTAACCCCCCCTAACTTAAATATAATTTAAATTAAACTAAATAAATTTACCATAATTAAATAAATTAATCCTAATTAAAACTAAATACTTACCGATAAAATAATAAACCCTAAGCTAGCTACAATATAACTAATAGTTACATTGTAGCTAGCTTAGGACTTTATTTATTTTACTTGCAAGTTTGTATTTATTTTAACTAGGTACAATAGTTCAGTGTTTTTCAACCAGTGTGCCGTGGCACACTAGTGTGCTGTGAGAGATCCTCAGGTGAGCCACGGCAGACTGACAACAGTGTGACATATTTTTTAAACTTTGCTTGTTTTTTACTCCCAGTGCAGGGGTAGTTTGTAGGAGGCATGGCATAACAGCACAATACATACTGTATGTGTGTGTTTGTGTGTATGTGTATATAAATATATGCTGTATTAGGCTACAATGTGTGATTTTTTTTAAATTTTGGGATGGTGGTGTGCCACAGGAATTTTTAATGTAAAAAAGTGTGCCACGGCAAAAAAAAGGTTAAAAATCACTGCAATAGTTATTAAAGTTATTAACTATTTAATAACTACCTAGTTAAAATAAATACAAAAGTACCTGTAAAATAAACCCTAACCTAGATTACAATTACACCTAACACTACATTATAATTAAATTAATTTACTAAAAAACCTACAAGTAACTACAATTAAATAAAATAAACTAAAGTACGGAAACCCCCCCCCACTAAATTACAGAAAAAAATAAAATAATTACAAGAATTTTAAACTAATTACACCTAATCTAATCCCCCTAATAAAATAAAAAAGCCCCCCAAAATAATAAAAATCCCTACCCTATACTAAATTACAAATAGCCCTTAAAAGGGCTTTTTGCGGGGCATTGCCCCAAAGTAATCAGCTCTTTTACCTGTAAAAAAAAATACTATACCCCCCCAACATTAAAACCCACCACCCACATACCCAACCCTTCTCTAAAACCCACCCAATCCCCCTTAATAAAACCTAACACTAACCCTTTGAAGATCACCCTACCGTGAGATGTCTTCATCCAGCCGGGCACAAGTGGTCCTCCAGAGGGGCAGAAGTCTTCATCTGATCCGGGCAGAAGAGGACCTCCAGACGGGCAGAAGTCTTCATCCAGGCGGCATCTTCTATCTTCATCCATCCGGAGCGGAGCAGGTCCATCTTGAAGCCAGTCGACGTGGAGCATCCATCCAGACCGATGACTACACGACGAATGACGGATCCTTTAAATGACGTCATCCAAGATGGCGTCCCTTGAATTCCGATTGGCTGATAGGATTCTATCAGCCAATCGGAATTAAGGTAGGAAAAATCCTATTGGCTGATCCAATCAGCCAGAAGGATTGAGCTTGCATTCTATTGGCTGATTGGAACAGCCAATAGAATGCGAGCTCAATCCTATTGGCTTATTGCTTCAGTCAATAGGATTTTTCCTACCTTATCCTATCAGCCAATCGGAATTCAAGGGACGCCATCTTGGATGACATCATTTAAAGGAACCGTCATTCATTGTGTATTCGTCGGTCTGGATGGATGCTACACGTTGGCTGACTTCAAGATGGACCCGCTCCGCTCCGGATGGATGAAGATAGAAGATGCCGCCTGGATGAAGACTTCTGCCCATCTGGAGGTCCTCTTCTGCCTGGATCGGATGAAGACTTCTGCCCCTCTGGAGGACCATTGTGCCCGGCTGGGTGAAGACGTCTCACGGTAGGGTGATCTTCAAGGGGTTAGTGTTAGGTTTTATTAAGGGGGGATTGAGTGGGTTTTAGAGTAGGGTTGGATGTGTGGGTGGTGGGTTTTAATGTTGGGGGGGTATTGTATTTTTTTTTACAGGTAAAAGAGCTGTTTACTTTGGGGAATTTCCCCGCAAAAAGCCCTTTTAAGGGCTATTTGTAATTTAGTATAGGGTAGGGATTTTTATTATTTTGGGGGGCTTTTTTATTTTATTAGGGGGATTAGATTAGGTGTAATTAGTTTAAAATTCTTGTAATTATTTTATTTTTTTCTGTAATTTAGTGGGGGGGGTTTCTCGTATTTTAGTTTATTTTATTTAATTGTAGTTAATTGTATGTAATTTAGTAAATTAATTTAATTATAGTGTAGTGTTAGGTGTAATTGTAACTTAGGTTAGGGTTTATTTTACAGGTAAATTTGTACTTATTTTAACTAGGAAGTTATTAAATAGTGAATAACTATTTAGTAACTATTGTACCTAGTTAAAATAAATACAAAGTTGCCTGTAAAATAAAAATAAACCCTGAGATAGCTACAATGTAAGTATTAGTTATATTGTAGCTAGCTTAGGGTTTATTTTATAGGTAAGTATTTAGTTTTAAATAGGAATTATTTATTTAATTGTAGTAATTTTATTTAGATGTATTTAAATTATATTTAAGTTAGGTGGGGTTAGGGTTAGACTTAGATTTAGGGGTTAATAACTTTATTATAGTGGCGACGACATTGGCGGCGGCAGATTAGGGGTTGATAAGTGTAGTTAGGTGGCGGCGACATTGGGGGCGGCAGAGTAGGGGTTAATAAATAAAAAGTAGGTGTCGACGATGATGGGGGCAGCAGATTAGGAGTTCCTAGGGATAATGTAGGTGGCAGCGGTGTCCGGAGCGACAGATTAAGGGTTAATAATATAATGTAGGTGTCGGCGATGTTGGGGGCGGCAGATTAGGGGTTAATAAGTGTAAGATTAGGGGTGTTTAGACTCGGGGTTCATGTTAGTGTGTTAGGTGTAGACATAACTTTTGTTTCCCCATAGGAATCAATGGTGCTGCGTTAGAAGCTGAACGCTGCTTTTTTTGCAGGTGTTAGGTTTTTTTCAGCCGATTCTGCCCCATTGATTCCTATGGGGGAATCATGCACGAGCACGTTTTGCCAGCTCACCGCTACTATAAGCAACGCTGGTATTGAGGTGAGATATGGAGCTAAATTTTGCTCTACGCTCACTTTTTTGCGGCTAACGCCGGGTTTAAAAAAAACCATAGTACCAGCGTTGTCTTAAGTGAGCGGTGAGAAAAAACTGCTCGGTAGCAACACACCCCTGTTACCGCAAAACTTGTAATCTCGGTGCATATTTGTAAATGTGCAAACAAAAATAATTCTGTGAATTCAAAATTGTACATTAATGATCTGGGTAGATGGCTAGATGAAGAAAACATAATTTATGTAAGAACTTATGAAGTTCTTACATAAATTATGTTTTCTTTCATGTAATTGGCAAGAGTCCATGAGCTAGTGACATATGGGATATCAATACCCAAGATGTGGAGTCTTCCACTCAAGAGTCACTAGAGAGGGAGGAAATAAAAATAAAAACAGCCATATTCCGCTGAAAAAATTAATCCACAACCCAAAACAATAATAAGTTTATTTCATCTTTGAAAGAAAAAATATTAAATCAAAAGCAGAACAATCAAACTGAAACAGCTGCCTGAAGAACTTTTCTATCAAAAACTGCTTCCGAAGAAGCAAATACATCAAAATGGTAGAATTTAGTAAATGTATGCAAAGAGGACCAAGTCGCCGCTTTGCAAATCTGATCAACTGAAGCTTCATTCTTAAAAGCCCACGAAGTGGAAACTGATCTAGTAGAATAAGCTGTAATTCTCTGAGGAGGGGCCTGACCCGACTCCAAATAAGCTTGTTGAATCAAAAGTTTCAACCAAGAAGCCAAGGAACTAGCAGAAGCCTTCTGACCTTTCCTAGGACCAGAAAATAAAACAAATAGACTAGAAGTCTTCCTGAAATCTTTAGTAGCTTCCACATAATATTTCAAAGCTCTTACCACATCCAAAGAATGTAAGGATCTTTCCAAAGAATTCTTAGGATTAGGACATAAGGAAGGGACAACAATTTCTCTACTAATGTTGTTAGAATTCACAACCTTAGGTAAAAATTGAAAAGAAGTCTGCAAAACTGCCTTATCCTGATGAAAAATCAGAAAAGGAGACTCACAAGAAAGAGCAGATAGCTCAGAAACCCTTCTAGCAGAAGAGATAGCCAAAAGGAACAACACTTTCCAAGAAAGTAGTTTAATGTCCAAAGAATGCATAGGCTCAAATGGAGGAGACTGTAATGCCTTCAGAACCAAATTAAGACTCCAAGGAGGAGAAATTGATTTAATGACAGGCTAAATACGAACTAAAGCATGTACAAAACAGTGAATATCAGGAAGTATAGCAATCTTTCTGTGAAATAAAACAGAAAGAGCGGAGATTTGTCCTTTCAAGGAACTTGCAGACAAACCCTTATCCAAACCATCCTGAAGGAACTGTAAAATTCTAGGAATTCTAAAAGAATGCCAGGAGAATTTATGAGAACACCATGAAATGTAAGTCTTCCAAACTGTATAATAAATCTTTCTAGAAACAGATTTACGAGCTTGTAACATAGTATTAATCACTGAGTCAGAGAAACCTCTATGACTCAGAACTAAGCGTTTAATTTCCACACCTTCAAATTTAATGATTTGAGATCCTGATGGAAAAATGGACCTTGAGATAGTAGGTCCGGCCATAACGGAAGTGGCCAAGGCGGGCAACTGGACATCCGCACCAGATCCGCATACCAAAACCTGTGTGGCCATGCTGGAGCCACCAGCAACACAAAAGACTGTTCCATGATGATTTTGGTGATCACTCTTGGAAGGAGAACTAGAGGCGGGAAGATGTAAGCAGGATGATAACACCAAGGAAGTGTCAGTGCATCCACTGCTTCTGCCTGAACATCCCTGGACCTGGACAGGTATCTGGGAAGTTTCTTGTTTAGATGAGAGGCCATGAGATCTATCTCTGGAAGACCCCACATCTGAACAATCTGAAAAAACACATCTGGATGGAGAGACCACTCCCCTGGATGTAAAGTCTGGCGGCTGAGATAATCCGCCTCCCAATTGTCGACACCTGGGATATGCACCGCAGAGATTAGACAGGAGCTGGATTCCGCCCAAGCAAGTATCCGAGATACTTCTTTCATAGCTTGGGGACTGTGAGTCCCACCTTAATGATTGACATAAGCCACAGTTGTGATATTGTCTGTCTGAAAATAAACAAATGAACGTTTCTCTCTTTAGCAGAGGCCAAAACTGAAGAGCCCTGAGAATTGCACAGAGTTCTAAAATATTTATTGGCAATCTCACCTCTTGAGATTTCCAAAACCCTTGTGCTGTCAGAGATCCCCAAACAGCTCCCCAACCTGAAAGACTCGCATCTTTTGAGATCACAGTCCAGGTTGGCCGAACAAAAGAAGCCCCTTGAACCAAACAATGGTGATCTATCCACCACGTCAGAGAGTGTCGTACATTGGGATTCAAGGATATTAATTGTGATATCTTTGTATAATCCCTGCACCATTGATTCAGCATGCAAAGTTGTAGAGGTCTCATGTGAAAACGTGCAAAGGGGATCGCGTCCAATGCTGCAGTCATGAGACCTAAAACTTCCATGCACATAGCCACTGAAGGGAATGACTGAGACTGAAGGTGCCGGCATGCTGCGACCAATTTTAAACGTCTCTTGTCTGTTAGAGACAGAGTCATGGACACTAAATCTATCTGGAAACCTAAAAAGGTGACCCTTGTCTGAGGAATCAAGAAACTTTTTGGTAAATTGATCCTCCAACCATGTTTCCAAAGAAACAACACTAGTTGATTCGTGTGAGATTCTGCAGTATGTAATGACTGAGCTAGTACCAAGATATCGTCCAAATAAGGAAACACCGCAATACCCTGTTCTCTGATTACAGATAATAGGGCACCCAGAACCTTTGAAAAGATTCTTGGAGCTGTTGCTAGGCCAAATGGAAGAGCAACAAATTGGTAATGCTTGTCTAGAAAAGAGAATCTCAGAAACTGATAGTGTTCTGGATGAATCGGAATATGAAGGTATGCATCCTGCAAGTCTATTGTGGACATATAATGTCCTTGCTGAACAAAAGGCAGAATAGTCCTTATAGTCACCATCTTGAAAGTTGGTACTCTTACATAACGATTCAACATTTTCAGATCCAGAACTGGTCTGAACAAATTTTCTTTCTTTGGTACAATGAATAGGTTTGAATAAAACCCCGAACCTTGTTCCTGAGGAGGAACTGGCATGATTACCCCTGAAGACTCCAGGTCTGAAACACACTTCAGAAAAGCCTGAGCTTTTACTGGATTTACAGGGATGCGTGAGAGAAAAAATCTTCTCACAGGAGGTATTACTTTGAATCCTATTTGATACCCTTGAGAGACATTGCTCTGAATCCAATGATTTTGGACAGATTTTATCCAAAAATCCTTGAAAAACCTTAATCTGCCCCCTACCAGCTGAGCTGGAATGAGAGCCGCACCTTCATGCGGACTTAGGGGCAAACTTTGGTTTCCTAAATGGCTTGGATTTATTCCAATTTGAGGAAGGCTTCCAACTGGAAGCAGATTCCTTGGGAGGAGGATTGAGTTTTTGTTCCTTATTCTGACGAAAGGAACGAAAACGGTTAGAAGCCTTAGATTTGCCCTAATGTTTTTTATCCTGAGGCAAAAAAACTGCTTTTCCTCCAGTGATAGTTGAAATAATAGAATCCAACTGAGAACCAAATAAATTATTACCTTGGAAAGAAAGAGATAGTAATCTAGATTTATATGTCATATCAGCATTCCAAGATTTAAGCCACAAAGCTCTTCTAGCTAATACAGCTAAAGACATGGATCTAACATCAATTTTGATAATATAAAAAATGGCATCACAAATAAAATGATTAGCATGTTGCAGTAAACGAACAATGCTAGATATGTCAAAATCCAATTCATGTTGCGCTAAATTTTCCAACCAAAATGTTGATGCAGCCGCAACATCACCCAAAGAAATAGCAGGTCTGAGAAGATGACCTGAATATAAATAGGCCTTCCTTAGATAAGATTCAAGCTTCCTATCTAAAGGATCCTTAAAGGAAGTGCTATCTTCCATAGGAATAGTTGTACGTTTAGCAAGAGTAGAAATAGCCCCATCAACTTTGGGGATCTTTTCCCAAAACTCTATAGATTTTGCTGGTAAAGGATACAATCTCTTAAACCTTGAAGAAGGAATAAAGGAAGTACCTGGCTTATTCCATTCCCTAGAAATCATATCAGAAATAGCCTCAGGAATGGGAAAAACACCTGGGGAAACCACAGGAGGTTTAAAAACAGCATTTAAACGTTTATTAGACTGAACGTCAATAGGAATGGTTACCTCAATATCCAAAGTAATTAACACTTCTTTTAATAAAGAACGCATATACTCTATTTTAAATAAATAAGTAGATTTGTCAGTGTCAATATCTGAGGAAGGATCTTCTGTTTCAGATAGATCCTCATCAGAAAAGGATGAATTATTATGTTGTTGGTCATTTGAAATTTCATCAGCTAAATGAGAAGTTTTAAAAGACCTTTTACGTTTATTAGAAGGTGGAAATGCAGACAAAGCCTTCATAATAGAATCAGAAACAAATTCTTTAAAATTTACAGGTATATCATGCACATTAGAAGTTGAAGGAACTGCAACTGGCAATGTACTATTACTGATAGAAACACTATCTGCATGTAAAAGTTTATCATGACAACTATTACAAATGACATTCGGTGGAATAATTTCTACAATTTTACAACAAATGCACTTAGCTTTGGTAGAACTGATATCAGGCAGCAATGTTCCAGCAGAAACTTCAGAGACAGGATCAGATTGGGACATCTTGCTCAATGTAAGAGAAAAAACAACATATGCATATCGCAGGAGCTCTAAGTCGAAGCAGCCATCTACCAGCGTGGCCAAGTAAATTTGTTTTTTAACATTTTTTATTCTGTCTCAATATTTTGAAAAATAATAACTCTGATTCTGATTTTTTTTAACTGTTCACATGTAGGAAAGTAAGTCAGAGTACCCTCTTTCAAGTGATTTTTCCACGATTTTAGGTTACCTGCGTATCCTATCTTTTTAATGGGATTTTCCTAACGCCAGTATTACGATCGCCTAAAAAAGTGAGCGGTAGACCCTCTCCTGTCCAGACTCCTACCGCCTTTAAAAGTCAGTAGTTAGGAGTTTTATGGGCTAACGCCGTAACATAACACTCTTAACTAAAGTGCTAAAAGTACACTAACACCCATAAACTACCTATTAACCCCTAAACCGAGGCCACCCCCCACATGGGAAACGCTTAACTAAAATGTTTAACCCCTAATCTGCCGACCGGACATCGCCGCCACTTTAATGAATATATTAACCCCTAAACCGCCGCACTCCCGCCTCGCAAACACAAATTTTATTTACCCCTAATCTGCCGTCCCTAACATCGCCGACACCTACCTACATTTATTAACCCCTAATCTTCCGACCCCAACGTCGCCGCTACTATATTAAATTTATTAACCCCTAAAACTAAGTCTAACCCTAAGTCTAACCCCCCCTAACTTAAATATAATTTAAATTAAACTAAATAAATTTACCATAATTAAATAAATTAATCCTAATTAAAACTAAATACTTACCGATAAAATAATAAACCCTAAGCTAGCTACAATATAACTAATAGTTACATTGTAGCTAGCTTAGGACTTTATTTATTTTACTTGCAAGTTTGTATTTATTTTAACTAGGTACAATAGTTCAGTGTTTTTCAACCAGTGTGCCGTGGCACACTAGTGTGCTGTGAGAGATCCTCAGGTGAGCCACGGCAGACTGACAACAGTGACATATTTTTTAAACTTTGCTTGTTTTTTACTCCCAGTGCAGGGGTAGTTTGTAGGAGGCATGGCATAACAGCACAATACATACTGTATGTGTGTGTTTGTGTGTATGTGTATATAAATATATGCTGTATTAGGCTACAATGTGTGATTTTTTTTAAATTTTGGGATGGTGGTGTGCCACAGGAATTTTTAATGTAAAAAAGTGTGCCACGGCAAAAAAAAGGTTAAAAATCACTGCAATAGTTATTAAAGTTATTAACTATTTAATAACTACCTAGTTAAAATAAATACAAAAGTACCTGTAAAATAAACCCTAACCTAGATTACAATTACACCTAACACTACATTATAATTAAATTAATTTACTAAAAAACCTACAAGTAACTACAATTAAATAAAATAAACTAAAGTACGGAAAAACCCCCCCACTAAATTACAGAAAAAAATAAAATAATTACAAGAATTTTAAACTAATTACACCTAATCTAATCCCCCTAATAAAATAAAAAAGCCCCCCAAAATAATAAAAATCCCTACCCTATACTAAATTACAAATAGCCCTTAAAAGGGCTTTTTGCGGGGCATTGCCCCAAAGTAATCAGCTCTTTTACCTGTAAAAAAAAATACTATACCCCCCCAACATTAAAACCCACCACCCACATACCCAACCCTTCTCTAAAACCCACCCAATCCCCCTTAATAAAACCTAACACTAACCCTTTGAAGATCACCCTACCGTGAGACGTCTTCACCCAGCCGGGCACAAGTGGTCCTCCAGAGGGGCAGAAGTCTTCATCTGATCCGGGCAGAAGAGGACCTCCAGACGGGCAGAAGTCTTCATCCAGGCGGCATCTTCTATCTTCATCCATCCGGAGCGGAGCAGGTCCATCTTGAAGCCAGTCGACGTGGAGCATCCATCCAGACCGATGACTACACGACGAATGACGGATCCTTTAAATGACGTCATCCAAGATGGCGTCCCTTGAATTCCGATTGGCTGATAGGATTCTATCAGCCAATCGGAATTAAGGTAGGAAAAATCCTATTGGCTGATCCAATCAGCCAGAAGGATTGAGCTTGCATTCTATTGGCTGATTGGAACAGCCAATAGAATGCGAGCTCAATCCTATTGGCTTATTGCTTCAGTCAATAGGATTTTTCCTACCTTATCCTATCAGCCAATCGGAATTCAAGGGACGCCATCTTGGATGACATCATTTAAAGGAACCGTCATTCATTGTGTATTCGTCGGTCTGGATGGATGCTACACGTTGGCTGACTTCAAGATGGACCCGCTCCGCTCCGGATGGATGAAGATAGAAGATGCCGCCTGGATGAAGACTTCTGCCCATCTGGAGGTCCTCTTCTGCCTGGATCGGATGAAGACTTCTGCCCCTCTGGAGGACCATTGTGCCCGGCTGGGTGAAGACGTCTCACGGTAGGGTGATCTTCAAGGGGTTAGTGTTAGGTTTTATTAAGGGGGGATTGAGTGGGTTTTAGAGTAGGGTTGGATGTGTGGGTGGTGGGTTTTAATGTTGGGGGGGTATTGTATTTTTTTTTACAGGTAAAAGAGCTGTTTACTTTGGGGAATTTCCCCGCAAAAAGCCCTTTTAAGGGCTATTTGTAATTTAGTATAGGGTAGGGATTTTTATTATTTTGGGGGGCTTTTTTATTTTATTAGGGGGATTAGATTAGGTGTAATTAGTTTAAAATTCTTGTAATTATTTTATTTTTTTCTGTAATTTAGTGGGGGGGGTTTCTCGTATTTTAGTTTATTTTATTTAATTGTAGTTAATTGTATGTAATTTAGTAAATTAATTTAATTATAGTGTAGTGTTAGGTGTAATTGTAACTTAGGTTAGGGTTTATTTTACAGGTAAATTTGTACTTATTTTAACTAGGAAGTTATTAAATAGTGAATAACTATTTAGTAACTATTGTACCTAGTTAAAATAAATACAAAGTTGCCTGTAAAATAAAAATAAACCCTGAGATAGCTACAATGTAAGTATTAGTTATATTGTAGCTAGCTTAGGGTTTATTTTATAGGTAAGTATTTAGTTTTAAATAGGAATTATTTATTTAATTGTAGTAATTTTATTTAGATGTATTTAAATTATATTTAAGTTAGGTGGGGTTAGGGTTAGACTTAGATTTAGGGGTTAATAACTTTATTATAGTGGCGACGACATTGGCGGCGGCAGATTAGGGGTTGATAAGTGTAGTTAGGTGGCGGCGACATTGGGGGCGGCAGAGTAGGGGTTAATAAATAAAAAGTAGGTGTCGACGATGATGGGGGCAGCAGATTAGGAGTTCCTAGGGATAATGTAGGTGGCAGCGGTGTCCGGAGCGACAGATTAAGGGTTAATAATATAATGTAGGTGTCGGCGATGTTGGGGGCGGCAGATTAGGGGTTAATAAGTGTAAGATTAGGGGTGTTTAGACTCGGGGTTCATGTTAGTGTGTTAGGTGTAGACATAACTTTTGTTTCCCCATAGGAATCAATGGGGCTGCGTTAGAAGCTGAACGCTGCTTTTTTTGCAGGTGTTAGGTTTTTTTCAGCCGATTCTGCCCCATTGATTCCTATGGGGGAATCATGCACGAGCACGTTTTGCCAGCTCACCGCTACTATAAGCAACGCTGGTATTGAGGTGAGATATGGAGCTAAATTTTGCTCTACGCTCACTTTTTTGCGGCTAACGCCGGGTTTAAAAAAAAACCATAGTACCAGCGTTGTCTTAAGTGAGCGGTGAGAAAAAACTGCTCGGTAGCAACACACCCCTGTTACCGCAAAACTTGTAATCTCGGTGCATATTTGTAAATGTGCAAACAAAAATAATTCTGTGAATTCAAAATTGTACATTAATGATCTGGGTAGATGGCTAGATGAAGAAAACATAATTTATGTAAGAACTTACCTGATAAATTCATTTCTTTCATATTGGCAAGAGTCCATGAGCTAGTGACATATGGGATATACAATCCTACCACGAGGGGCAAAGTTTCCCAAATCTCAAATGCCTATAAATACACCCCTCACCACACCCACAATTCAGTTTAACGAATAGCCAAGCAGTGGGGTGATAAAGAAAGGAGTAGAAAGCATCAACAAAGGAAATGTGGAAATAATTGTGCTTTATACAAAAAAACATAACCACCATAAAAAGGGTGGGCCTCATGGACTCTTGCCAATATGAAAGAAATTAATTTATCAGGTAAGTTCTTACATAAATTATGTTTTCTTTCATGTAATTGGCAAGAGTCCATGAGCTAGTGACATATGGGATATCAATACCCAAGATGTGGAGTCTTCCACTCAAGAGTCACTAGAGAGGGAGGAAATAAAAATAAAAACAGCCATATTCCGCTGAAAAAATTAATCCACAACCCAAAACAATAATAAGTTTATTTCATCTTTGAAAGAAAAAATATTAAATCAAAAGCAGAACAATCAAACTGAAACAGCTGCCTGAAGAACTTTTCTATCAAAAACTGCTTCCGAAGAAGCAAATACATCAAAATGGTAGAATTTAGTAAATGTATGCAAAGAGGACCAAGTCGCCGCTTTGCAAATCTGATCAACTGAAGCTTCATTCTTAAAAGCCCACGAAGTGGAAACTGATCTAGTAGAATAAGCTGTAATTCTCTGAGGAGGGGCCTGACCCGACTCCAAATAAGCTTGTTGAATCAAAAGTTTCAACCAAGAAGCCAAGGAACTAGCAGAAGCCTTCTGACCTTTCCTAGGACCAGAAAATAAAACAAATAGACTAGAAGTCTTCCTGAAATCTTTAGTAGCTTCCACATAATATTTCAAAGCTCTTACCACATCCAAAGAATGTAAGGATCTTTCCAAAGAATTCTTAGGATTAGGACATAAGGAAGGGACAACAATTTCTCTACTAATGTTGTTAGAATTCACAACCTTAGGTAAAAATTGAAAAGAAGTCTGCAAAACTGCCTTATCCTGATGAAAAATCAGAAAAGGAGACTCACAAGAAAGAGCAGATAGCTCAGAAACCCTTCTAGCAGAAGAGATAGCCAAAAGGAACAACACTTTCCAAGAAAGTAGTTTAATGTCCAAAGAATGCATAGGCTCAAATGGAGGAGACTGTAATGCCTTCAGAACCAAATTAAGACTCCAAGGAGGAGAAATTGATTTAATGACAGGCTAAATACGAACTAAAGCATGTACAAAACAGTGAATATCAGGAAGTATAGCAATCTTTCTGTGAAATAAAACAGAAAGAGCGGAGATTTGTCCTTTCAAGGAACTTGCAGACAAACCCTTATCCAAACCATCCTGAAGGAACTGTAAAATTCTAGGAATTCTAAAAGAATGCCAGGAGAATTTATGAGAACACCATGAAATGTAAGTCTTCCAAACTGTATAATAAATCTTTCTAGAAACAGATTTACGAGCTTGTAACATAGTATTAATCACTGAGTCAGAGAAACCTCTATGACTCAGAACTAAGCGTTTAATTTCCACACCTTCAAATTTAATGATTTGAGATCCTGATGGAAAAATGGACCTTGAGATAGTAGGTCCGGCCATAACGGAAGTGGCCAAGGCGGGCAACTGGACATCCACACCGGATCCGCATACCAAAACCTGTGTGGCCATGCTGGAGCCACCAGCAACACAAAAGACTGTTCCATGATGATTTTGGTGATCACTCTTGGAAGGAGAACTAGAGGCGGGAAGATGTAAGCAGGATGATAACACCAAGGAAGTGTCAGTGCATCCACTGCTTCTGCCTGAACATCCCTGGACCTGGACAGGTATCTGGGAAGTTTCTTGTTTAGATGAGAGGCCATGAGATCTATCTCTGGAAGACCCCACATCTGAACAATCTGAAAAAACACATCTGGATGGAGAGACCACTCCCCTGGATGTAAAGTCTGGCGGCTGAGATAATCCGCCTCCCAATTGTCGACACCTGGGATATGCACCGCAGAGATTAGACAGGAGCTGGATTCCGCCCAAGCAAGTATCCGAGATACTTCTTTCATAGCTTGGGGACTGTGAGTCCCACCTTAATGATTGACATAAGCCACAGTTGTGATATTGTCTGTCTGAAAATAAACAAATGAACGTTTCTCTCTTTAGCAGAGGCCAAAACTGAAGAGCCCTGAGAATTGCACAGAGTTCTAAAATATTTATTGGCAATCTCACCTCTTGAGATTTCCAAAACCCTTGTGCTGTCAGAGATCCCCAAACAGCTCCCCAACCTGAAAGACTCGCATCTTTTGAGATCACAGTCCAGGTTGGCCGAACAAAAGAAGCCCCTTGAACCAAACAATGGTGATCTATCCACCACGTCAGAGAGTGTCGTACATTGGGATTCAAGGATATTAATTGTGATATCTTTGTATAATCCCTGCACCATTGATTCAGCATGCAAAGTTGTAGAGGTCTCATGTGAAAACGTGCAAAGGGGATCGCGTCCAATGCTGCAGTCATGAGACCTAAAACTTCCATGCACATAGCCACTGAAGGGAATGACTGAGACTGAAGGTGCCGGCATGCTGCGACCAATTTTAAACGTCTCTTGTCTGTTAGAGACAGAGTCATGGACACTAAATCTATCTGGAAACCTAAAAAGGTGACCCTTGTCTGAGGAATCAAGAAACTTTTTGGTAAATTGATCCTCCAACCATGTTTCCAAAGAAACAACACTAGTTGATTCGTGTGAGATTCTGCAGTATGTAAAGACTGAGCTAGTACCAAGATATCGTCCAAATAAGGAAACACCGCAATACCCTGTTCTCTGATTACAGATAATAGGGCACCCAGAACCTTTGAAAAGATTCTTGGAGCTGTTGCTAGGCCAAATGGAAGAGCAACAAATTGGTAATGCTTGTCTAGAAAAGAGAATCTCAGAAACTGATAGTGTTCTGGATGAATCGGAATATGAAGGTATGCATCCTGCAAGTCTATTGTGGACATATAATGTCCTTGCTGAACAAAAGGCAGAATAGTCCTTATAGTCACCATCTTGAAAGTTGGTACTCTTACATAACGATTCAACATTTTCAGATCCAGAACTGGTCTGAACAAATTTTCTTTCTTTGGTACAATGAATAGGTTTGAATAAAACCCCAAACCTTGTTCCTGAGGAGGAACTGGCATGATTACCCCTGAAGACTCCAGGTCTGAAACACACTTCAGAAAAGCCTGAGCTTTTACTGGATTTACAGGGATGCGTGAGAGAAAAAATCTTCTCACAGGAGGTATTACTTTGAATCCTATTTGATACCCTTGAGAGACATTGCTCTGAATCCAATGATTTTGGACAGATTTTATCCAAAAATCCTTGAAAAACCTTAATCTGCCCCCTACCAGCTGAGCTGGAATGAGGGCCGCACCTTCATGCGGACTTAGGGGCAAACTTTGGTTTCCTAAATGGCTTGGATTTATTCCAATTTGAGGAAGGCTTCCAACTGGAAGCAGATTCCTTGGGAGGAGGATTGAGTTTTTGTTCCTTATTCTGACGAAAGGAACGAAAACGGTTAGAAGCCTTAGATTTGCCCTAATGTTTTTTATCCTGAGGCAAAAAAACTCCTTTTCCTCCAGTGATAGTTGAAATAATAGAATCCAACTGAGAACCAAATAAATTATTACCTTGGAAAGAAAGAGATAGTAATCTAGATTTATATGTCATATCAGCATTCCAAGATTTAAGCCACAAAGCTCTTCTAGCTAATACAGCTAAAGACATGGATCTAACATCAATTTTGATAATATAAAAAATGGCATCACAAATAAAATGATTAGCATGTTGCAGTAAACGAACAATGCTAGATATGTCAAAATCCAATTCATGTTGCGCTAAATTTTCCAACCAAAAAGTTGATGCAGCCGCAACATCACCCAAAGAAATAGCAGGTCTGAGAAGATGACCTGAATATAAATAGGCCTTCCTTAGATAAGATTCAAGCTTCCTATCTAAAGGATCCTTAAAGGAAGTGCTATCTTCCATAGGAATAGTTGTACGTTTAGCAAGAGTAGAAATAGCCCCATCAACTTTGGGGATCTTTTCCCAAAACTCTATAGATTTTGCTGGTAAAGGATACAATCTCTTAAACCTTGAAGAAGGAATAAAGGAAGTACCTGGCTTATTCCATTCCCTAGAAATCATATCAGAAATAGCCTCAGGAATGGGAAAAACACCTGGGGAAACCACAGGAGGTTTAAAAACAGCATTTAAACGTTTATTAGACTGAACGTCAATAGGAATGGTTACCTCAATATCCAAAGTAATTAACACTTCTTTTAATAAAGAACGCATATACTCTATTTTAAATAAATAAGTAGATTTGTCAGTGTCAATATCTGAGGAAGGATCTTCTGTTTCAGATAGATCCTCATCAGAAAAGGATGAATTATTATGTTGTTGGTCATTTGAAATTTCATCAGCTAAATGAGAAGTTTTAAAAGACCTTTTACGTTTATTAGAAGGTGGAAATGCAGACAAAGCCTTCATAATAGAATCAGAAACAAATTCTTTAAAATTTACAGGTATATCATGCACATTAGAAGTTGAAGGAACTGCAACTGGCAATGTACTATTACTGATAGAAACACTATCTGCATGTAAAAGTTTATCATGACAACTATTACAAATGACATTCGGTGGAATAATTTCTACAATTTTACAACAAATGCACTTAGCTTTGGTAGAACTGATGTCAGGCAGCAATGTTCCAGCAGAAACTTCAGAGACAGGATCAGATTGGGACATCTTGCTCAATGTAAGAGAAAAAACAACATATGCATATCGCAGGAGCTCTAAGTCGAAGCAGCCATCTACCAGCGTGGCCAAGTAAATTTGTTTTTTAACATTTTTTATTCTGTCTCAATATTTTGAAAAATAATAACTCTGATTCTGATTTTTTTTAACTGTTCACATGTAGGAAAGTAAGTCAGAGTACCCTCTTTCAAGTGATTTTTCCACAGAAACAACTTGCGTAAAAAACTGGCTAGTGCATCATTTATATCTGTTATTAAAGTGATAGTAAATACCAAAAATGTTATTGTTTAAAAAGATAGATAATCCCTTTTACCATTCCCTAGTTTTGCTGACTACCTCCTTATCTCAGATGATTTTACAAACTTGCATTTCAGGCAATTAATGCTGACTTTTATTTCTAGAATTGATATTATTTAATCTAAAAATAAAAAAATAAAAACTCTTTAGGACTTTGTGGCAAGGCAACCAACAAACTTCTGTGCAATAAGGTAGCCCTTCTCATTTACTCTCCAATTCTTTAAAAAAAAGTGCAAACTGCAGGTGATGAAGTCCTCTGGATCAGGTGAAGTTCACTGTATTAGTCACAGTCTTTAGAACAATGCTTATTTCAAGTACTTTGGAACAGAGAACCTCCTGGTGAATAATGCAATGGAAAGATTGCAGTGTTGATGATGATTTGTCTGGGTACATGTCTTTCAAATTTGCTACAAGTCTTGATAAAAATCCTTTAACTTTACCTGTCATTGCTGGAGTGCCATCAGTTGTCACAGACACCATCCTGTTGAGAGGAAGCTTGTTTTTCTCTAGAATGCACCATACAGCTTCAAAAATATCTTCCCCAGTAATAGTTCCATGGATTGGAATAATTTCAAATAACTCAAGTTATTTTCATATTCTCATAGCAGGCTCTTAGAAACAGAGCAACTTGTACCACATCGTGAACATCAATACTTTCATCAAGTGCAATTGAAAAGTACTGAATAATTGGGAATATCTCATACAGTTGTTCAGTCAGGATGTCTGTCATCTCTGGGGTGTGGGTTTTCAGACACTGTATTGTTTGACAAAGAAATATCACAAAACACTTTCACTTTTTGGGGACAGACGTATTCAGATGATTTTATCATGCATTCCCTTAAAGGGATAGTAAAGTCCAAACTAAACTTTCATGATTCAGATAGGGCATGTAATTTTAAACAGCTTTCTATTTTACTTTTATCATCAAATTTGCTTTGTTTCTTGTTATTCTTAGTTAAAAGCTAAACCTAGGTAGGCTCACATGCTAATTTCTAAGCCCTTGAAGGCTGACAGTTTTTCAAAGCTAGAGGGTGTTAGTTTATGTGTTTCATATAGATAACACTGTACTCATGCACGTGAAGTTATTTAAGAGTCAGCACTAATTGCCTGAAATGCAAGTCTGTCAAAAGATCTGAGATAAGGAGGCAGTCCTCTGTAATTACTGAGGTAAAAATTATCGGCTAGATTTAGAGTTCTGCGGCCAAAGGGGTGCATTAGCTACGCGTGCTTTTTTTCCCCCGCACCTTTTAAATACCGCTGGTATTTAGAGTTCACAGAAGGGCTGCGTTAGGCTCCAAAAAGGGAGCGTAGAGCATAATTTACCGCCACTTCAACTCTCAATACCAGCGGTGCTTACGGACGCGGCCAGCTTCAAAAATGTGCTCGTGCGCGATTCCCCCATAGGAAACAATGGGGCCGTTTGAGCTGAAAAAAAAGCGGTGTTCAGCTCCTAAAGCAGCCCCATTGTTTCCTATGGGGAAACACTTCCTAAGTCTGCACCTAACACCCTAACATGTACCCCGAGTCTAAACACCCCTAACCTTACACTTATTAACCTCTAATCTGCCGCCCCCGCTATCGCTGACACCTGCATATTTTTTTAACCCCTAATCTGCCGCTCCGTACACCGCCGCAACCTACATTATACCTATGTACCCCTAATCTGCTGCCCCTAACACCGCCGACCCCTATATTATATTTATTAACCCCTAATCTGCCCCCACAACGTCGCCGCCAGCTACATACAATAATTAACCCCTAATCTGCTGACCGGACCTCACCGCTACTATAATAAAGTTATTAACCCCTAATCCGCCTCAATAACCCTATAATAACCCTATAATAAATAGTATTAACCCCTAATCTGTCCTCCCTAACATCGCCGACACCTAACTTCAATTATTAACCCCTAATCTGCCGACCGGACCTCACCGCTACTCTAATAAATGTATTAACCCCTAAAGCTAAGTCTAACCCTAACCCTAACACCCCCCTAAGTTAAATATAATTTTTATCTAACGAAATAAATTAACTCTTATTAAATAAATGAATCCTATTTAAAGCTAAATACTTACCTGTAAAATAAACCCTAATATAGCTACAATATAACAAATAATTATATTGTAGCTATTTTAGGATTAATATTTATTTTACAGGCAACTTTGTAATTATTTTAACCAGGTACAATAGCTATTAAATAGTTAATAACTATTTAATAGCTACCTAGTTAAAATAATTACAAAATTACCTGTAAAATAAATCCTAACCTAAGTTACAATTAAACCTAACACTACACTATCAATAAATTAATTAAATAAAATACCTACAAATAAATACAAATAAATAAACTAACTAAAGTACAAAAAATAAAAAAAGAACTAAGTTACAAAAAATAAAAAAATAATTTACAAACATAATAAAAATATTTCAACAATTTTAAACTAATTACACCTACTCTAAGCCCCTTAATAAAATAACAAAGCCCCCCAAAATAAAAAAATGCCCTACCCTATTCTAAAATTAAAATTGAAAAGCTCTTTTACCTTACCAGCCCTTAAAAGGGCCTTTTGCGGGGCATGCCCCAAAGAAAACAGCTCTTTTGCCTGTAAAAATAAACACAATACCCCCCCAACATTACAACCCACCACCCACATACCCCTAATCTAACCCAAACCCCCCTTAAATAAACCTAACACTAAGCCCCTGAAGATCTTCCTACCTTATCTTCACCACGCCAGGTATCACCGATCGGTCCAGGCTCCGAAGTCTTCATCCAAGCCCAAGCGGGGGCTGAAGATGTCCATGATCCGGCTGAAGTCTTGATCCAAGCGGCGGCTGAAGATGTCCATGATCCGGCTGAAGTCTTCATCCTATGCGGGCAGAAGAGGAGATCCGGACCGGCAAACAACTTCATCCAAGCGGCATCTTCTATCTTCATCCATACAACGACGAGCAGCTCCATCTTCAAGACCTCCGGCGCGGATCCATCCTCTTCTTCCGACGTCCTAACACAGAATGAAGGCTCCTTTAAGGGACGTCATCCAAGATGGCATCCCTCGAATTCCGATTGGCTGATAGGATTCTATCAGCCAATAGGAATTAAGGTAGGAAAATTCTGATTAGCTGATAGAATCAGCCAATCAGATTCAAGTTCAATCTGATTGGCTGGTTTTGACGGCTAACACAGAACTCTAAATCTAGGCGTATATTTCTATAACAGTGTTGGTTATGCAAAACTTGGGTATGAGCTATGTTAATATTCCAGGGATACAATCTGTAAGCTATGTCACCAAACACTCAAAACGTGAATATTGTTGTTTGTGAATTGTATCACAGTGTTTATTAATGTTAAATTCTTTGATGCCACTAATTGATTCTTTGCAAATCCTATATAATAAATGGCCAAGTATGTTTGTCAGATGCAGTCATGCGCAGTAGAGACTGCACGTGACAAACATACCTGGCCGTTTGGATCCTAACACTTAGCACTCAGCACAGAGCAAGGCTGAAGCAGAGTGTCAGGGAGCGTGGCCGACGTAAGCGTCGTGATGTGGGCATGGCCGGGCGTTGCGAGGGGCGTGACTGTGCACCGCGAGGGACGTGGCCAGGCGCGGCGATGGGCATGGTCGGACGGGTGTTGCCGCAATAGGGCGTGGCCGGGCGGGGTGCCGCGATGGGGGTGTGGCCAGAGAGGCAAAGGCTTTCAATTAAGACAGAGCCATAGAGGGAGCAGGAGAGGGGTGGAGAAGGGCCAAAGAGGGGGGAGAGAGCCAAAGGGGGAGGGGGGAGAGAGAGCCAAAGAGGAGAGAGAGCCAAAAGAGGAGAGAGAGGCAAAGAGGGGAGAGAGAGACAAACGGGGGGGGAGAGCCAAACAGGGGGGGGAGAGAGCCAAAGGGGGGGAGAGAGCCCAAGGGTGGGGGGTAGAGCCAAAGGGGGGGGTAGAGCCAAAGAGGAGAGAGAGCCAAAGAGGGGAGAGAGCCAAAGAGGGGAGAGAGAGAGCCAAAGAGGGGGGGGGAGAGAGCCAAAGAGGCGGGGGGGAGAGCCAAAGAGGGGGGAGAGAGAGCAAAAGAGGGGAGAGAGAGAGCAAAAGAAAGGGGGAGAGAGCCAAAGAGGGGAGAGAGAGAGCCAAAGAGGGGAGAGAGAGAGCCAAAGAGGGGAGAGAGAGAGCAAAAGAGGGGAGAGAGAGAGCAAAAGAGAGGAGAGAGAGCGCAAAGGAGAGGGGGGAGAGAAAGCAAAAGAGAGGGGGGAGAGGAAGCAAAAGAGAGGGGGGAAGAGAGAGCAAAAGAGAGGGGGAGAGAGCAAGGGGCGGGACCGCTGTACTGCAAAAAATGGCCCGTGTACACGGGCTTTAGTACTAGTAATACATAAAATGTTATCCTTCATCTCTGTGCAGAAATAACTAAATTCCCATTTTTCCTGGACCTGGCTTGTATACAAATATTAAAAATAATAAATATCTCCAGCATCTAATGAGTTAACAATACAATACATAATAATGTCCTCTATGCCATCAAAGAAATGTTTTCCCCAACTTCCTAACATTATTAAGCACAAGGAATCCTTGTGACAATTTTCTACATGTCACAAAAATGAATGAATCCCTTCTTATTGAATGTGTCCATACCATTTTTTCAGCTTCCATTTCAGTACAGCAAGGATACATTTTCACATTTTTTTTGTTATGCTAAATAAAATTATTCTTAACCAAACTACCTGCCATATCTGGTGTGAGGGGGGGTCCTGCTTACTTTTATTAGCTTTCATGATTCTCAAAATAGCCTTACTTCAGGACTGTAAAACTATCTTGATTACATGCACAGTATGGAGGGTTATGAAGAACTGGGATATGATTAAGTAAGTCTTAATAATCATGAGAGCTAATAAAGTTACCAGGAACACCCCCACATATATGGCATGCAGTTTGTTCCTAAGGTATGGACACCTTCAATAAAAAAGGGATTAATTAATTAATTTTGTGACATGCAGAATGGGGGAAATGTTCACTGACGGTGGGGAGATCACTACTGAAGAGGGGAGAGATCACTGAAGGGGGGGAATGTTCACTGAAGTGGGGGAGGGATCACTGAAGTGATGGGAGAGATCACTGAAGGGGGGAGATCACTACTGAAGGGGGGAAGAGACAACTCATCAGACTCCTTACCTTGCAAGCTATAGCCCAGGACACAGGTTGCCTCACTTGCCTGAAGCTGGTACTCCTACAGACTGCACTACCATTGCTCAGTAATGGTAGTGAGTAGCCTGGTTGTAATGATCCCTTTTTCTGGGTAGGTGGAGCATCAGCACATACAAATATGAGCTTCACCTACCCTCAACCCATCCACTAGTTGGGAGACTCCTAGCACATACATGCATTACACACAAGCCCCTCCCCCCAGCCTCCACACTCCATAAGTGCTCATTACGTGTGCTACATTAAGTGCTCTCCCAGCCTCTGGAGTCTGGACATTAGCACATACGTGGGCTGCGCTCAACCAAGCCTGCATTTCTGCAAAAAATAAAGTTACTGGTGGGTCGCCAATATGACACCCACAGGTAAAAACTACAGCATCTGGATGCAGGCAACAAAGTCGAACTGTTGGTGGGTGTCCCCCCTGAACCCGCTTATGCATTTCGGCCTGCTGGCTGTAATCGTAGCTAGGGTTCATTTCCCTTTTCCGGCCTTTTAACCACTTAAAACCTACTCTATTGGTTAAAAAACAAAGAAGGGGGAGTTCCGATCAGCATTCCTAATGAGATAAACTCCAATTCTCTTATTAGTGTTTTTACAAATTTACACAAAACATAAAAATGACAGTGTGTACCTATTTAGGGTTAAAAACATGATATAGCGGAGTATCCATAGATTCAACGTGAAATACAAAGATTTATTGGAGATTTTCAGAAAACTGTATACCGAAAGAGGGAATATTATTTAAAACATATTAATCACCTCTGTATATGGAAATACAAATTGGGTATTTTCAAATGATCTTAAACCCACATTTATAACTTCAATTTCTTTTGTACTTCCCTTATTATGAATACATTACATTGCAAAATCCATTTATCAGATATGTGACTTTTCTATACATCTATCTGTTGCCATTTATCTGCTGATGATGTATCGAGGGAATATCCCATTATCCTATGGATATACCTGTCCATATACATTGCCGTTTGTTATAAAACTACCCATCCTACCCATCCACTCAATCTGTGGTTTAGTGTTAGAGAACAGTGGGCTCAATCTGTGGTTAGATGTATAGTGTTAGAGAACATTGGGCTCATTCTGTGGTTAGATGTATCATCCTAGGATGGGTAGGATGATACGTGTAAGCGGGTTCAGGGGGGACCCCCACCAACAGTCCGTCTTTGTTGCCTGCATCCAGATGCTCTTGTTTTTACCTGTGGAGAAAGAATAAATGCTAAGTTTTACATATCGATGACTGCTCCCCAGTTTCTTATTTCCAGTTTTATGGTTTATCAAGTCCTGTATAAGCAGTCTCAGTGATTTTACTTTTCACTGTGGTTAACTCTTCCAGCCTTTATTATTATTATCGTTATAATTTTAACGCCACAAAATTTCACAGCGCAGGGTACAAAAGTAGAAGCATACAATAACAAAAATTTGTGATGATACAAATACATTACATACTAAAAAAAAAAATTTAGTACAGGAGGAGGAGTATCCTGTTCCGAAGAGCTTACAGTTTACAGTTTGAGGGTGTGAGACAATGTTTGGGGGGGGGTAGCTTGTAACATGGATTGTAGTTGCAACAGCAAGTCTAGGAATTTCTGTAAGTCTTCACAAGGTTGTCACACACTGTTGCTGGTATGTTGGCCCATTCGTGCATGCAGATCTCCTCTAGAGCAGTGATGTTTTGGGGCTGTCGCTGGGCAACACGGACTTTCAACTCCCTCCAAAGGTTTTCTATGGGGTTGAGATCTGGAGACTGGCTAGGCCACTCCAGGACCTTGAAATGCTTCTTACGAAGCCACTCCTTCGTTGCCTGGGTGGTGTGTTTGGGATCATTGTCATGCTGAAAGACCCAGCCACATTTCATCTTCAATGCCCTTGCTGATGGAAGGAGGTTTGCACTCAAAATCTCACGATACATGGGCCCATTCACTTTCACTCATGATACATGGCCCCATTCATTATTTCATGTACACGTATCAGTCGTCCTGTTCCCTTTGCAGAGAAACAGCCCCATAGCATGATGTTGCCACCCCCATGCTTCACAGTAGGTATGGTGTTCTCTCTCCTCCAAACACGACAAGTTGTGTTTCTACCTAACAATTCTACTTTGGTTTCATCTGACCATATGACATTCTCCCAATCCGCTTCTGGATCATCCAAATGCTCTCTAGCATACTTCAGATGGGTCCAGACATTTACTGGCTTAAGCAGGGGGACACATCTGGCACTGCAGGATCCCTGGCGGCATAGTGTGTTACTGATGGTAGCCTTTGTTACGTTGGTCCCAGCTCTCTGCAGGTCTTTCACTAGGTCCCACCGTGTGGTTCTGGGATGTTTGCTCACCGTTCTTGTGATCATTTTGACCCCACGGGGTGAGATCTTGAGTGGAGCCCCAGATTGAGGGAGATTATCAGTGGTCTTGTATTTCTTCCATTTTCTAATTTTTGCTCCCACAGTTGATTTATTCACACCAAGCTGCTTGCCTATTGCAGATTCAGTCTTCCCAGCCTCGTGCAGGTCTACAATTTTGTTTCTGGTGTCCTTCGACAGCTCTTTGGTCTTCACCATAGTGGAGTTTGAGGTGTGACTGTTTGAGGTTGTGGACAGTTGTCTTTTATACTGATAACAAGTTCAAACAGGTGCCATTAATACAGGTAATGAGTGGAGGACAGAGGAGCATCTTAAAGAGCCAGAAATCTTGCTTGTTTGTAGGTGACCAAATACTTATTTTCCACCATAATTTGCAAATAAATTCTTTCCAAATCAGACAATGTGATTGTCAGGATTTGTTTCCACATTTTGTCTCTCATAGTTGAGGTATACCTATGATGAAAATTACAGGCCTCTCTCATCTTCTTAAGTGGGAGAGCTTGCACAATTGGTGGCTAACTAAATACCTTTTTGACAAAATGAGGGAATTCATTAGTATTTTTGTAGTATGGAAAGGACACATTTTGGTAATGTTGCATAGGTGTGCCTGGCAGCATTTGTAGGCACTTTTATATGTGGAGTGATTGTGAGTTTAGAGTCACCAGACAGTGGACCTGGGATGAGGTGTTGAGAACAGAGTCTCATACTATAAGAGAAATATAATGAGAATGAGAATAAGTTGGAGGTAGTGTGAAGACATCCAAAAGGAAATTGCAGAAAGACAGTTGGTAAATCTGGTTCAGGAAAGAGGGAGATATTAGAGATGTGCAGCTGTAAAAAAAATATTGGTTTGTCCAAATCTTTCATAACGAATAACCCGAAAATTAATGAATACTGAGAAATATTTTCATTTTCTTTAAATTTTGTTTGTGCATTGATTCAAATATTCTGTCACTTAAAAAATGAATATCCATAGCTAAGAGGCAGAAGGTATGTTAGAATTGTCAATGGGTATATTGAAGTACCCAAAGGAAATATGGGAGCAAGGTTTCAAAGTGGTCTAAACATTGTATGTCATACTCTCTTGAAAATGTTCAAGCTTTTGAGATGCATATTTTAGCTTTCATTTAATAAGTGTCTGTCCCCAGGTGTTTTTAAGTAAGTGTTTTACTTTAAGTTTTCAGCTGCACTTCTCTTTTTATCTTTCTAAAATTTGTTGTGCTAGACCAAGACTTTTAGACAACACCAACATGGAGAGCTACAGGGAAGAAGAGGAGGTTAGCATGAACTACAAAAGATGAAAAAGAAAGTGGTAGGGGGAAGTTATGCAGTGGAGGTTGCAGTATGGAGACAGAAGAATGCTTACTACCCCTTTCAGTTTGTCTTCTTGCCTAGGAGTGTGACTTTAGTGCAGGCCACAATAGGACAGTGATAATTCAGCAGGGCTAACAGGTTCTGTGTTTATGAAATTAATAAGTCTTAACTTGTATTATGAGTGCAAGATTCATTTTTGCTTTAAGCAATTTATGTTGCTCTCATTCAATTGAAAGAAGGGGTTCAAATCCACAATGCATCCAGCACCAAGGACACAGAACTGTGTGCAAGCTGAAAAAGGGCTACTGCAAAACCCCACAGGTATAAACTGCAAACAAGGTAACAACCGCACTACTTAAAACTTTCAAATCATTTATTCCATGTTGAGAATAGGAGCAGGTACAAGATAAAAAGACAAAACGAAATGGATGGCGCTGGTCTTGCAGAATGTTAAGTTTTCCTTAAGTAACGTGAGTCCTGCTTCTATGGTATATCCCTCTGTAATATGTCCCTCTCCAAAGGCAACAACAGGGAGGTTTTCAACAAAGGGCTGGAAAAGGATTGGAACCTCATCAGCAGTAAAATGAAACTTTAAATTGAAGAAACAAGTAGTAACTTACTTATCCAAAATAGCAAGTCCGGCTCGTCACAGCGAAATGATTGCCAAGTAGTGAGATAAAAAATGTTTTATTGTAGCTCTACGCGTTTCAACGCTTAAGCGTCTTTTTCAAGAGCAATAAAAGACAATAAAAACAAGTAACAGTTTGTATGATGCTGTGACAAAGTAGCCGGCTTTTATACAAATGTATCCATGTTCCAATTTCCTGTCTGTGGCAGGAAATTGGACTCACATAATAGAAACAGAATAAAAAGTACAAATTCCTACTAAATGTTTAGGCCCAACCTTGTTTTTTAAAATGTTGAATCTTTTTATGTCGCTCATTTAACTTTTAAATATTAACTTTATATTAGGTTCGGCATAAACATGAACAATAAGAATAAAAGTGACCAATCAGTGCATTACTTAGCATTTTTATCCAATGAGAAGACAGAGTTAGATAAAGTCCCCATTCGAGTATTTCTTGAATTTCAGTTCCCTTTAAGGTCCGCTTAAAGTTCACGTGCTATTTTTAGCCAATCCCATGATGTTAGAAGATTTTCCGTGGATTTATGACGTCGTATGGGCTCGTTAGTCACGTGTTCTTTCTGACGAATCAGTGAGGACGTTTTTCCTTTGTGGCTTTAACCAAATATTCCGTTATAGGGAATTGCGATTATACATTTCTATGAATAGAAAATAGAACAGCGGCAGTATCCATTCTAAACACCAATACAATTGAAAATTATCTATGACAATTTTATATATAATTTGATAGTATGAGAAATATGTGCAAAGATGTTTTGCGCTGTGCGGACTTTAATGTATGTGAATACATGTGAATGAGAATTTAATTCTAATCACTAAATGGTACTTTCCAAAGTTTTCCTTCTATGAAGGATACTTTTACGGCAACCTTAAATTACATATAACTCAGTAACATCGACATTTATGCAATGGTATATCCAGAAAAATACTTTGCAAACACATTAAAGACTGTATTATCAATTTGAATCGTATGAAAAGGGAATTTAAAAAATTTCTCTTTATATTATTAAACCCTTTGAGGAAATTTAGAGAGGGCAACATTTATCCGTTCAACTCATATAGGGATAAAAAATATAGTGCCTTTATATTTTATCATAACCTTATAGCTTTCCTACGTTAAAAAATGAATGAAAAGAGAAGTTATGTGTGCTAGTTAAAGGTATTTCATATTTTATGTTACCTAATTTGAATATGAATACATTTGTGAAATAGATACAATTTTTATGTAACCTTAATTTTGTGTTATCTAATATAAATGTGCTAAATACATTTAGTATAATAATACCAGTGGCGTGACTAATAAATTGGCTTTCTAAATTGTGTACAATAAGGAAACAAAAATAAAAGTAAAATAAAAATAATAAGCCACAAAGGAAAAACTTCCTCACTGATTCGTCAGAAAGAACACGTGACTAACGAGCCCATACGACGTCATAAATCCACGGAAAATCTTCTAACATCATGGGATTGGCTAAAAATAGCACGTGAACTTTAAGCGGACCTTAAAGGGAACTGAAATTCAAGAAATACTCGAATGGGGACTTTATCTAACTCTGTCTTCTCATTGGATAAAAATGCTAAGTAATGCACTGATTGGTCACTTTTATTCTTATTGTTCATGTTTATGCCGAACCTAATATAAAGTTAATATTTAAAAGTTAAATGAGCGACATAAAAAGATTCAACATTTTAAAAAACAAGGTTGGGCCTAAACATTTAGTAGGAATTTGTACTTTTTATTCTGTTTCTATTATGTGAGTCCAATTTCCTGCCACAGACAGGAAATTGGAACATGGATACATTTGTATAAAAGCCGGCTACTTTGTCACAGCATCATACAAACTGTTACTTGTTTTTATTGTCTTTTATTGCTCTTGAAAAAGACGCTTAAGCGTTGAAACGCGTAGAGCTACAATAAAACATTTTTTATCTCACTACTTGGCAATCATTTCGCTGTGACGAGCCGGACTTGCTATTTTGGATAAGTAAGTTACTACTTGTTTCTTCAATTTAAAGTTTCATTTTACTGCTGATGAGGTTCCAATCCTTTTCCAGCCCTTTGTTGAAAACCTCCCTGTTGTTGCCTTTGGAGAGGGACATATTACAGAGGGATATACCATAGAAGCAGGACTCACGTTACTTAAGGAAAACTTAACATTCTGCAAGACCAGCGCCATCCATTTTGTTTTGTCTATTGCTTATACAGTCCTTGGGGAGAGACTGAGGAAGGGCAGCGGTCACTTTATTTAACAAGGAGAGTATTGTTTTTAGTACATTGTGTTGAGCATATTCTTTGTTAACATCTTTTTGTTTGCTACACACATTTCTGCACAGTTGTTCATTTATTTTTCTCCCACATGGCTAAAAACACTCTCAATGACTGGAGAGCGGCAAGACAAAATAAATACAATAATGCTTTTAAAGAAAATACACACCCTAGTTCCAACTGGGAAGTCATTATATCTAAACTAGAGAAATTATATGTTAAAGAAACAAAAAAATGGTGGGAAACCACCTTTCTTAGCCGTTATTTAAATGAAAACCTAGTCCCTAGGGGATTAAGAGTTTACAAAATTCCAGCTTTTGGTATGAATGACAAAATTTTTCTAGATAAATGGAATGCTGCATTACACAAATGCTCAACAGAGTTGGTTAGTTTACTATACGAATCACAAGACATTAGCTTAAAAAACATAGAGAAAGAAATTATAGCTCTTGAAAATGAATTGGATACTTTTTTGTCAGATAAACGTTGTGTAGATAAATTTGAAGAAATAAAAAGTAATGCCAAACAATTAGATGACCAAATTGGGAACTCCAAATACAAAAAATATCTCAGGGACAAAGATGATTTTGATAAAGGCATACAATATGTCCAAATGCAAGAAGAAAATTCTAATATACAAAATAATTTTTCCAAAGGTCCCCACAATAAACACTCCTATAGCGGAGATAAACAGCATATTGGTAATAAACCATGGGAAAAAAATAGAGTTAATTATAGGACCCAACAGGGATCAAACAGACAGTCTAATCATTATGACCAGAATTATGATCAACACAATGGAGATAGGGAAACCTATAATAGACATACTTACAGCAATTCATACAGGAATTACGATGCTAAACAAGAAAATAGAAATACATACAATTATGATAATAGAGTACATCATAAAGATTCTTACCCTTTTCCATCCAATCAAAATTGGGACAAACACAAAGCAACATCTCACACCAACCAACATTGGCCCCAAAACAACAGATTTGCCCCTCTACAGAAGGACAGTCCCAACACACCAGTAGACAGACATACCCCACAGTTCAGGAATCAAGACAGCCCCACCGCATCAACAGAAAGATACACCCCACATTTCAGGAATCAGGACAACAGAGCCAACCCAAGAAAACGAGAAAGAACACCAAATCAGTCAGGGGGAGAAGGGGAGGTGGAGGCAAGACACATGAGAACAAGACATTTTTAAGTAAGATATATAATCTGTCATCACAGCCAATCAGTGAACAAGAAACACGGGTATTAGCCAAAGGACTTAAATTTGTCCCAACCCAAGGAGTAAATACTTTTCAATTATTCATAGACGCCCAGAAATTCATCAGAAATTTAACTATTAAACGTTTCTTTGTTAAAAAAGAAACTTTAAGTTATACACCTCCTGAGAGCGACCCGAGGAGCAAATTTAAAAATCCATCAAAGTTCTATCCCAGCCATTTTAAAGGGCCTTGTATAGATGTCTTTGGGAAACTAATTATGAAAGACATAGAAAATTTGAGACACCAACCAAAACATTACAATTTATCTAAAACAGAATCTGAAATTTTAAAAGCACTTAACAAGAGAGAGGACATCGTTATAAAGGAAGCCGATAAGGGGGGAGGGGTAGTCATTATGGATAGAGCCTTTTATTTACAAGAAGCTAACAGAATTCTTTCAGACACTAACACTTATCATATTCTAAACCACTCTCCCAAAAAAGAATTCAGTCAGGAATTACAAGAATTATTGACAACAGCTTTAGACAGAGAAGTTATCAATGAAAAAGAATATGATTTTTTGTTTAAAACCAACTCAAAAACTCCAATTTTTTATTTCTTGCCAAAATTACACAAAAATCCTCTACAACCCCCAGGTCGCCCAATCATTAGTGGCATAGATTCATTAACTTCTAATTTATCTGCATTTATAGATTATTTTTTACAGCCTTATGCACAAAATTCAAAATCATATTTAAAAGATACCACCAATGTACTCAACATTATTAAACAATTAGAATGGAAACCCGATTTTTTATGGGCTACCATGGATGTTACATCATTATATTCCATAATAGACCATCAAAAAGGATTAACAGCCATCAAATGGAAACTAACTCAAGATCCTAATTTATCTGAAAAAATGTTAGATTTTATTTTGGTAGCTATAGATTTCATGCTAACTCACAATTTTTTCTGGTTCAATGATTCACAATATTTACAAGTTTGCGGTACCGCCATGGGCACCAGGTTCGCCCCCAGCTACGCCAATATTTACATGGACCATTTTGAACACCTATATGTATGGTCCAATGACGTGGCTGGGGCGAACCTGGTGACATGGCGGAGGTACATCGACGATGTCCTCTGCATTTGGAGGGGAAATATAGAAAATTGCCAACAATTTGTTAATGATTTAAACAAAAACAATATGAATATTATTTTGACCCCAGAAATAAATAACACCAAAGCTATTTTTTTAGATTTGTCCATCACAACGGTTGATGGACATATACACACGAAAACACACTTCAAGGAATGTGATGCAAACACATACATCCAGCATGACAGTCAACACCACCCATCATGGTTAAAGGCTATTCCTAGAGGACAATTCAAACGCATCAGGAGAAATTGTGATCAAATAGAAGATTACGAAGAACAATCATTATTACTTAAAAAGAGATTTTTACAAAAAGGCTACTCTTCAAGTAGTCTTGAGATAGATAGACAGTTAATTAAAAATCAGGATCGCAATCTAATTTTGGCAAAAAATAAAACTACAATAAATCAACAATCCTCCTTCCCCAGATTTGTTACAACTTTTAATTCAGGGCACCATCAAATCAATAAAATAATCAAAAAACACTGGCATATTTTACAGAATGACGAATTGTTAAGTAATATCATACCCAATAAACCCCAGATCACATATAGAAGAGGTAGTAATTTTAAACAAAAGTTGGCCCCTTCTTTAATTAAAGGCATGGCCCCCAAACCACTTTTGAGTATATCTAACTTACAAGGATTCTATACTTGTGGAAAATGTAAAGGATGCAATTACACAAAAAGAACCCATAAAACTTTTACTTCCTCTGTAACGGGAAAGACCTATATAATTAAACATTTTATTACATATAAGACTCAGAACGTGATCTATCTATTACAATGCAATTGTCAGATCCAATATTTAGGACAAACAACCAGATTTCTCAAGACTCGTATTTTAGAACACCTTAACAAAATAGATAAGAGGCATGAAGATCATGGTGTCCCTTCACATTGCAACACTTGCACCAAATTTGATTTTAAGAATTTTTCATGGATAGGGATAGAAAAGGTAACCACTCATTGGAGAGGAGGGAATTTGGATGATGAGTTAAACAGGAGGGAACTATGGTGGATTCACACACTAAGAACTTACAATCATTGGGGGCTCAACAAAGATATTCGAATAGCAGCTTTTATTTAAACTAATTCCATTAGAGATAGAGAATTCTTTTAATATATGAAGTAATTATTTACTACTGTTAAGGTAATTTATTTAGTCACATATAATATCACTTTATTGAGTTTACACAATATTTTTCATTTTTATTAATAATATTTTATTATTATTTTTATTATTATTTTTATTTTACTTTTATTTTTGTTTCCTTATTGTACACAATTTAGAAAGCCAATTTATTAGTCACGCCACTGGTATTATTATACTAAATGTATTTAGCACATTTATATTAGATAACACAAAATTAAGGTTACATAAAAATTGTATCTATTTCACAAATGTATTCATATTCAAATTAGGTAACATAAAATATGAAATACCTTTAACTAGCACACATAACTTCTCTTTTCATTCATTTTTTAACGTAGGAAAGCTATAAGGTTATGATAAAATATAAAGGCACTATATTTTTTATCCCTATATGAGTTGAACGGATAAATGTTGCCCTCTCTAAATTTCCTCAAAGGGTTTAATAATATAAAGAGAAATTTTTTAAATTCCCTTTTCATACGATTCAAATTGATAATACAGTCTTTAATGTGTTTGCAAAGTATTTTTCTGGATATACCATTGCATAAATGTCGATGTTACTGAGTTATATGTAATTTAAGGTTGCCGTAAAAGTATCCTTCATAGAAGGAAAACTTTGGAAAGTACCATTTAGTGATTAGAATTAAATTCTCATTCACATGTATTCACATACATTAAAGTCCGCACAGCGCAAAACATCTTTGCACATATTTCTCATACTATCAAATTATATATAAAATTGTCATAGATAATTTTCAATTGTATTGGTGTTTAGAATGGATACTGCCGCTGTTCTATTTTCTATTCATAGAAATGTATAATCGCAATTCCCTATAACGGAATATTTGGTTAAAGCCACAAAGGAAAAACGTCCTCACTGATTCGTCAGAAAGAACACGTGACTAACGAGCCCATACGACGTCATAAATCCACGGAAAATCTTCTAACATCATGGGATTGGCTAAAAATAGCACGTGAACTTTAAGCGGACCTTAAAGGGAACTGAAATTCAAGAAATACTCGAATGGGGACTTTATCTAACTCTGTCTTCTCATTGGATAAAAATGCTAAGTAATGCACTGATTGGTCACTTTTATTCTTATTGTTCATGTTTATGCCGAACCTAATATAAAGTTAATATTTAAAAGTTAAATGAGCGACATAAAAAGATTCAACATTTTAAAAAACAAGGTTGGGCCTAAACATTTAGTAGGAATTTGTACTTTTTATTCTGTTTCTATTATGTGAGTCCAATTTCCTGCCACAGACAGGAAATTGGAACATGGATACATTTGTATAAAAGCCGGCTACTTTGTCACAGCATCATACAAACTGTTACTTGTTTTTATTGTCTTTTATTGCTCTTGAAAAAGACGCTTAAGCGTTGAAACGCGTAGAGCTACAATAAAACATTTTTTATCTCACTACTTGGCAATCATTTCGCTGTGACGAGCCGGACTTGCTATTTTGGATAAGTAAGTTACTACTTGTTTCTTCAATTTAAAGTTTCATTTTACTGCTGATGAGGTTCCAATCCTTTTCCAGCCCTTTGTTGAAAACCTCCCTGTTGTTGCCTTTGGAGAGGGACATATTACAGAGGGATATACCATAGAAGCAGGACTCACGTTACTTAAGGAAAACTTAACATTCTGCAAGACCAGCGCCATCCATTTCGTTTTGTCTATTGCTTATACAGTCCTTGGGGAGAGACTGAGGAAGGGCAGCGGTCACTTTATTTAACAAGGAGAGTATTGTTTTTAGTACATTGTGTTGAGCATATTCTTTGTTAACATCTTTTTGTTTGCTACACACATTTCTGCACAGTTGTACAAGATAAAAAGAACAAGGTTTCAAGCTATACACCCTTAATCATGTTCATTGAACATGATTAAGGGTGTATAGCCCAAAACCTTGTTATTTTTATCTTGTACCTGCTCCTATTATCAACATAGAATAAATGATTTGAAAGTTTTAAGTAGTGCGGCTGTTACCTTGTTAAAAGTAGGGAAGGCAGTAAAATAGTAGATGAGGTTGAAAGAAGTCCATCAAGCTCAACCTTTACAAATCCTACTTGATTTACAATTAAGCAGCTCCAGTTGAGCTTTAATTAATTATGTTACAAAGGTAACCCATTTAATTCAAACATATCCCTGAATTTTGTTTATAGCCAGCATTCACTACCTCTTTAGACAATGGGTTCCACAATTTGATTGCTCTTACAGTAAATAATTGTTTAAAATGCTGGAAATTAAATTTCCTTTCCTCCAGCTTTAAATTGTGACCTCTTGTCACAAACAATTGCCATGGAATAAGCAGAGCTTCTGCCAAATCTGCATATGGACCTTGAATATATTTATGTAAAGTAATCATGTCACCTCTCAAACACCTTTTTTCTATAGAAAACAGACCCAGTTTGGCTAACCTCTAGTCATAGGGGTATATTTATCATAGGGCGAGCGGACATGATACAATGTAGCGTATCATGTTCACTGCACATCGATAAATGCCGACAGCATACGCTGTTGGCATTTATCATTGCACCAGCAGTTCTTGTGAACTGCTGGTGCAATGCCACCCCCTGCAGACTCATGGCCAATCGTCTGCTAGCAGGGGGTGTCAATAAACCCGATCGTATTCAACCGGATTGATTTCTGTTTGCAGGCTCAGAGCAGGAGGACAAGTTATGGAGCAGCGGTCTTTAACTGAAGGCTCGTTGGAAACAAGAAGCATCAAGCTCCATACGGAGTTTGAAAAATCTGCCCCATAGTCTAAATTCTCCATTCCCCTTATTAGGTGGCCCTTCGCTAAACTTTTACTAATTCTGCAATTTTTTTTTAGACTGGTCCCCAAAACTGCACTCCATACTCAAGGTGAGGTCTCAACAGTGATTTATATATATATATATATATATATATATATATACAATTATATAATCCTCCCTTGCATCAATGCCTCTTTTAATACATGCTGGTATCTTATTAGCCATTAAAGCCCATTTAAATAATAGGTTGCCTGCTTATTTTTACTTCCAAAAATAAGAACCTTACAGTATTAAATCTAATTTTCTATTTACCAGCCCATTCTTCCAATTTTTGTATATCCCCTTGCAAAGTTATTTCATCTTACACTGATCTAATGATCTTACACAACTTTTCATCATCTACAAAAATAGAGAAATTGCTATTTAATCCTTCCTCCAAGTCATTACATGTTTTTCTTTAAAAAAGAATGAGGTACAGTACTGACCCCTAGGGTCTCCACTAATTAACTTTGCTGAATCTGAGTATGATCCATTTACTACTACTCATTGCTTCCAGTTTATATCCAGTTATTGATCCATGAACTAACATAATCTCTCATGTTGCACAGTATTTAAATCATTTGCAAAATTCTAGTATGTTACATTACCAGATTACCCTTTATCTGTATTCTTACATACTTCCTCATAAAATCTAATTATATTAGTTTGACATGATCTATTGCTTCTTTCATTTGCTGTCATACATTTTATTTTCATGTGCTTTCTGCTGCTACTGGATTTCTTTCCTCCAAACTTTGTAATAGGACTTTCCCTAAGTGTACCCTTCTCTCGTCCATTTTTTGAGACATTTCAGGCATATCATACTCACAAATTAATTTGTAAGTATTTGTAGTTTAAAATATTCTCTAAACGTGCAACCATCCTCTCCCCAATACACCTACACCCATAGAATTAAGGTGTAATCCATCCATACTGTACAAATTGTACACAAGTGAAAAGCCAGCCCAGTGTTCTAAAAAGTCAAACCCCTTATGTTTACACCATATTTAAAATCAGGCATAACAGCCCTTAGCTTCTTATTCCTTACTGGGTTAACACATGGCACTGGTAATATCTAAGAAAATAGTGGCTTGGAGGTCCTTGCTTTAAGCTTGCTACCTAACTCCATGAAGTCATTTTTAAGAACACTCCATCTCCCTCTGACTCTGTGTCAATATGCACCATGACTGCAGGATCAGTCCCAGATCTCTATAACAATGTATCAATATGCACAACAATATGTCTATCATAAGCTCCTGGAAGACAGCAAACTGTTCTATTTAAGGGATCTGGATGTCAAATTACCCTATCTACTATTCTAATAATAAATTCTCCTATTACCAACATCTGTCTTGGGCTCAGCCTTGTATGTCCCTCTTCCATGAACTAAGAACTGTTGACTATATTTTTAGGAAGAACAGCCCTCTCTGACGTTGCCACCCTTGATTTAATATCCCCAACATCTTCACTCAATCTGGCAAATCTATTGGGGTGTACCAGCTCAGAACTGGCCTGTCTCTTCCACTTACTCCTACTTACCCTTCTAACTGTGACCCTGCTACTTTCCTGAGTATCCCCATCTGAATGCACTCCATTCCCATTGCTAGAACCATGAACATTTCCCTTTCAAGTGTTTGATTATCACGCAGTGTTTCAATTCATTCCTCCAGAACTCAAATACGAGCTTTGTAAGAGACAATATGCTCACACTTGCCACAGATATGATCCTTGAAGTTGCTGCTTTAGTGATGCAAACATATGGCAAGCTGTACACTGAATGAGATTCTCCCACATTCTGACTTAAAAGGTTCAACTTAAAGATATAAAAGATTTATATTCACCCATGGTTACACTAACCACTTTGTTGCTCTAACTCCCTTAGTGCTCAAACTCTATTCTTAAACAAAGAAACTTGTTTTAACAGGGAAACATTTTGCAGCCAGCTTGTAGAATGATAAATTCTGACATCACATATCTACTGACTCCAAATGAGGATAAAACAGGTTCCCTGGCTGGTAAACATGTCTGAAATCAGAGATTTAGAAAGGAAACTTTTATGATATATATAAAAAAAGTAGCAGGAATATTAGGTATATTATAAATACAGTATATATATATATATATATATATATATATATATATATATATATATACTGTATATATATATATATATATATATATATATATATATATATATATATATACAAGTGAAACTCGGAAAATTAGAATATTGTGCAAAAGTTCATTTATTTCACTAATGCAACTTAAAAGGTGAAACTAATATATGAGATAGACTCATTACATGCAAAGCAAGATAGTTCAAGCCGTGATTTGTCATAATTGTGATAATTATGGCTTACAGCTCATGAAAACCCCAAATCTACAATCTCAGGAAATTAAAATATTGGTGCAATATTCTAGGTTCAAAGTGTCCCACTCTAATCAGCTAATTAAGCCATAACACCTGCAAAGGGTTCCTGAGCCTTTAAATAGTCTCTCAGTCTGGTTCAGTAGGAATCACAATCATGGGAAAGACTGCTGACCTGACAGTTGTGCAGAAAACCATCATTGACACCCTCCATAAGGAGGGTGTAATACACACTAACTTATTATACTTATTATACTTATTATACTTATTTATAAGACCTTAAAATTAGAGTGTGTCTCACGTATATTATAGTGAGGTTTAATCTAAATAAACT
This sequence comes from Bombina bombina, assembly GCF_027579735.1. Lineage (NCBI taxonomy): Eukaryota > Metazoa > Chordata > Amphibia > Anura > Bombinatoridae > Bombina > Bombina bombina. The sequence goes on from NC_069500.1 coordinate 1,100,659,812, forward strand.
CACATATAATCTGGGTGAGTGGATTTTATTGTAAGATCTCCTGCTGTCATGAACAATAAAGCAGAGTTTGATTGTGGTTCTCATTACTATTAGTAATTGAAAAGATGCAGTTAGGGATCTATAATAAACTGCAGAGTGAAATAACATGCATGCTAAAAATATCAAAATTGGCAATGACACAAAAATCGGATTGAAAAAAAATAAAATATATATATATATATATATATATATATATATATATATATACATGTGGTTGGTTCAAAGTCAAGTAAAGACTCACCTCCGGAAGGTCAAGGTAATCAAATATCAATGGTGGTTCAGTGTGCTGAGAGGCAGACAGCAGGAAGATGGGAGAGCAGTGATCAGAGCTGCAGCACAGGACGCAGAGAGACACAGCGTCCTGGTTCGTGAAACCGGAAGTTCAGGTGACGTCACGTATCAGCGTGAATCAGTCAGAGGATGCTAACAGGAGCAGGAAGATCCGTAACAGGCTGTGAAAGAAACATGTAACTTCAATACCAAGCAAATTATTGAATGTTACATGCTCCTTTATAGGGCAAGTGCAGTAAGGATCGAGACGCCCCTTAAAGAGACAGAGCTCAATTGTGACAGAGGGAAAGCCTCAAAAGGTAATTGCAAAAGAAGTTGGATGTTCCCAAAGTGCTGTATCAAAGCAAATTAATAGAAAGTTATGTGGAAGGGAAAAGTGTGGAAGAAAAAGGTGCACAAGCAGCAGGGATGACCACAGCCTGGAGAGGATTGTCAGGAAAAGGCCATTCAAAAGTGTTGGGGACTTTCACAAGGAGTGGACTTAGGCTGGAGTCAATGCATCAAGAGCCACCACACACAGACGGATCCTGGACATGGGCTTCAAATGTCGTATTCCTCTTGTCAAGCCACTCCTGAACAAAAAACAATGTCAAGAGCGTCTTACCTAGGCTAAAGAAAAACAGACCTGGTCTGTTGCTCAGTGGTCCAAAGTCCTCTTTTCTGATGAGAGCAAATTTTGCATCTCATTTGGAAACCAAGGACCCAGAGTATGGAGGAAGAATGGAGAGGCACACACTGCAAGATGCTTGAAGTACAGTGTGAAGTTTCCACAGTCTGTGTTGATTTGGGGAGCCATGTCATCTGCTAGTGTTGGTCTACTGTGCTTCATTAAGTCCAGGGTCAACGCAGCCGTCTACCAGGAGATTTTGGAGCACTTCATGCTTCCTTCCACAGACGAGCTCTATGGGGATGCTGACTTCATTTTCTAGCAGGACTTGGCACCTGCCCACACTGCCAAAAGCACCAAAACCTGGTTCAATGACCGTGGGATTACTGTGCTTGATAGGCCAACAAACTCGCCTGACCTGAACCCCATAGAAAATCTATGCGTCATTGCCAAGAGAAAGATGAGAGACATGAGACCGAACAATGCAGATGAGCTGAAGGCCGCTATTGAAGCATCCTTGTCTTCCGTACCACCTCAGCAGTACCACAGGCTGATAGCTTCTGTGCCACGCCGCATTGAGGCAGTAATTGCTGCAAAAGGGGCCGAAACCAAGTACTGAGTACATACAGTATGCATGCTTATACTTTTCAGAGGTCCGATATTGTTCTATGTACAATCCTTGTTTTATTGATTGCATGTAATATTCTAATTTTCTGAGATTGTGGATTTTGGGTTTTCATGAGCTGTAAGCCATAATCATCACAATTATGACAAATCACGGCTTGAATTATCTTGCTTTGCATGTAATGAGTCTATCTCTTATATTAGTTTCACCCTTAAGTTGCATTAGTGAAATAAATTAACTTTTGCACAATATTCTAATTTTTCGAGTTTCACCTGAATACTGTATGTATAATATACCTAATATTGCTGCTACTTTTTCATTTTAATTTTTTTTTCTTTCATGATTCAGATAGAGCATGACATTTTTAGCAACTTTCTAATTTACTCCTATTATCAATTTTTCTTCGTCCTCTTGTTATCTTTATTTATAAAGCAGGAATGTAAATCTTAGCAGCCAGCCCATTTTAGGTTCAGAACCATGGATAATGCTTGCTTATTGGAGGCTTACATTTACCCACCAATAAGCAAGCATAACCCAGGTTCTCAACCAAAAATGGTCCGACTCCTATGCATCACATTCCTGCTTTCCATCTTAATAGGAGGAGAGTCCACTGCTTCATTAATTTCTTGGGGGAATTTAGAACCTGGCCACCAGGAGGAGACAAAGATACCCCAGCCAAAGGCTTAAATACCTCCCCCACTCCCCTCATCCCCCAGTCATTCTTTGCCTTTCATCACAGGAAGTTGGCAGAAAAGTGTCAGAAGATTCGGAGTAGTCTCTTATGGAGGGTAGTACTCTTGGCAATGGTACTGGAGTTTTAAGTAGTCCTATCAGCCTCTCAGTGAGAGCATGGGTATAAGTCAGAGTCCGGAGATGCAGGAAGAGTCTTTCTGCGAAACCATCTGGACTCAGATTAACAGCCCCATAAGCAATCAGTGTTGACGAGTTTCGCTGCCTGCTTTTTGCTCTCAAGTCCATGTGAGGAGCGATGCTACTAACCTGTCACACTTGAAAGGCTGTGTACCTGTTCCACGGCATAGATTCTGGTAAAATCATTTCATTTTTTATACATGTATCATAACGCTAGAAGACAGGGTCACAGTGTGACTCATTTTATCTGTATAGAATCAAGGGTCAATATCTCCTGAGGAGGATTACTGAACAGGGGTGGAATAATCTTATGTGTTTATTTGATTTTATGCAGCTTTTATGTGTGAGATTTTATGGGCTCATAGGCTGTTATGGAATATACAGGTTTCACTTTGAGAGCCATGCAGCTTACAAGCTTGGCACGCTTTTTCTCATAACAGGGACAGTCCTGCATCGTGCACCATGAATTTCTTTCCCTCTTTCCTGACCGGGTGTCTATCAGAGAGGAGTCCTACATTTCTGTACTGTCTGGGTCATGGGAGGTGGTGAGTGCCCCAGCCATTGGGATATGAAGGTGCAGTTTTTTTGAATAAAATAAGATGTTTTATTTCTATAGTTCTCCAGGTATTGCACTAGCGATGGAGGATTCTGTTACTTAGAGGGCACTCCCTCTATTCTTAAAAAGTAATTCCTGTTTATATTGTGAGGCCGCCCCCTCAAATGCAGTTTTCCTGTAGCATTGCTGATCCTCCATCTGGAGGGGGCCATTTTTTCATCAGACGTTACTGCGCAGCTCAGATGGCGGTGTCTGCGGCCTTTAATGCTTTACCTCGCCCTGCTAGCGAAAGTGAAAGGTTACATATTGCACTCCTTCCCAGAGTACATCACATAATTTATTAGATTTAACTGATAGGGTTATCCGAGGATGAAGTTCTTGGCGAATTCAGTGGTTCCAGTGGCCAAATTGCCTGAGGAAAATTTGATTCCTAAATTGGATAGAGTTTGAGGACAGGGTGGTACCTTATCCTTCCCTGCTCCTGTTAGATGGCGAACATTATTAAGAATGAATGGGCCTGGATTGTTCCTCTCTTCTCCCTTTAACAAATCTTTCCCGGTCCTGGACTCTCAATGGAGTTTCCTTCCCTAAAAGGGATGGCGCTATCATCACCCTTGCGAAACGTATTACTATCCCATTTGAGGATAGCTCTTCATTTTAAGAGCCCATGCATAAAGGATGGAAACTCTGTTAAGAAAGTTGTTTCTACATACTGGATATTTGTTTCAACCGTAGGCAGCCGTTGAAACGGTTGCTGGAGATACTACCTTCTGGTGTGACTCCTTATAAGATTTGATCAGGGTGGAGAGGTCCCCTCGACGTTACTCAGAAAAGATTTATGGCCTTGAGGGTTGCTAATTATTTTATCTGTGATGCTATTAGGCAGATTATTCGCCTAAATGCTAAGGCTTCAGATTTTTCTGTTCAGGAACGTCTGGCTCTCGCTGAAGTCATGGTCTGCGGATATGACCTCTAAGTCTAGAATTCTTTCCCTCCCCTTTGTCTTGTCCTCCAGACCTCCTTAAGGCCATCTGTGGCTCGGTGTATGGAGTTGATTGGTCTCATGGTGACCAGCATGGACATCATTTCCTTTGCCAGGTTTCACCTCAGACTGTTGCAACTACACATGCTGAAGCAGTGGAATGGTAATCATTCAGATCTGCATCAACAGATTTCTCTGGACAACGAATTGAGAGAATCGCTCTCTTGATGTTTTTGTCCGGATCCCTTGTTCGAAGGGATGTCCGTCTCAAGACCATCCTGGGTGATTGTGACTACGGTTGCGAGTCTGTCAGGATGGGGAGCTGTTTGGGGTGCCCTGAAGGCACAGGGCCTATGGTTTTAGGAGGAAAAGCTACTTCGCAATCGCATTTTGGACCTTTGGGCAATATACAATGCTCTGAAGGCTTGGCCACTGCTGGTTTCATCTCAGTTTATCAGATTCCAATCAGACAATATATCCTTGGTGGCTTACTTTAACCATCAGGAGGGAACGAGAAGCTCCCTAGCTATGAGGGAAGTATTTTGGATTCTGGAGTGGGCGGAGACCAACATTTTTTTGCTATCAACGATCCACATTCCGGGTGTTGACAACTGGGAAGCGTATTTCCTTAGCAGACAATCCTTTCATCCGGGGGAATGGTCTCTCCATCCCGAGTGTTTGCGGAGATTTGCAAGAGGAAGATCTTTTGTAATCTCAATACCAAGCTACCCAGATATGGGTCAAGGTACAGGGATCCTCAGGTGGAGCTAACAGATGCATTAGCGGTGCCTTGGAGGTTCAATCTAATTTATCTTTTACGGCCGTTACCACTACTTCCTAGTGTAGTGGCATGAATCAAGCAGACAAAAGATGTGAGATGTATAATATCTGTGCAGCAGGGAATAATGCACACCTGAAAAATGTTTCTTCCCCAGGAAACAGTTATAAGAGAATAGTTACTTGGTTGTAGGTGGCGCAAAAAATGCTAGTTCCCACTACTATGAGGAAAATAGGGGGTAATACTGAAAAATAGATGTGTACATATATAAAATAAAATCAGACAATGACTGATCTATAACTAATAACGTGTGCAAACAATCAATAAAATGAAATACATATGTTTATTAATGTGGTATTAACAGTAAAATTGAATACATAAGACACCGGTGTCAGCATATAAAATATGTCCTAAAAAAATCAGTTAATAACACATATATAACTACCAAAATAAGATCTGGTATATCCCGCTAAAAATGCAAACCTATACAATTAATAGTGTCTATGTTAATAGCTTAATAGACTGTTGCAATGTAATTCAAGATACTGACCTATACGTCTAAAATATGTATCCAAAGTAACTAACTAATTAACCGTTACTAATGAATACTAAGTCGCTAGTGTTCATAAAAAGTTCAGATGCATTAGAAATTGATGATAATGTCTATTAAAACAAAGCATGCAACTTTGTTACAGATATCCGTGTGCAATTGCAAAGTGTGGTGCTCTTAGGCACAATCTTCAGCAGTAATGCCCAATAGAAGTACCTGAATTTCCTGATCGTCGGTAGTTCCATTTCTTGGAGAATACTCACAGTGCACTGTGGTTTTCCAGGACTCCGATCCTCAAAGAGATAGTCAGTACTGACCTTAAGTGCGTGGTTTGTCCGTCTTTCCTGTGTTTATGGTGTGTTGGAATAGTGATCTTTTTTATATAATCTCCAACACACCAGTATATATATACACACACCGGTATATACCAGATCTTATTTTGGTAGTTACATATGTGTTATTAACTGATTTTTAGGACATATTTTATATGCTGACACCGGTGTCTTATGTATTCAATTTTACTGTTCATACCACATTAATAAACGTATGTATTTCATTCTATTGATTGTTTGCACACATTATTAGTTGTAGATCAGTCATTGTCTGATTTATTTTAATATATGTACACATCTATTTTTTTAGTATTACCCCGTATTTTCCTCATAGAAGTGGGAATTAGCATTTGCGCCACCTACAACCAAGTAACTATGAATCAAGCAGGCGTCAGTGATACTTTATTACTCCATCTTGGCCGCAAAGGATATGGTTTGCGAACTAGTGGGGATGTCGTTATCTCCTCCGTGGAAGTTACCTTGTCACAGGGATCTGCTGAACAAGGTCTCTTTGTTCATCTATGTCTAGATCTCTGAGGCTGACTGCGTGGAGATTGAACGCTTAGTCCTAGCCAAGAAAGGGGTTTTCTGAGAGTGTTATTTTTACTCTCATTCAAACTCGTAGCTGGTTGCTCATCGGATCTATCATAAGGTGTGGAGGACCTACTTATTCTGTTCTCCAGGATAAACTGGAGAAGGGCTTTTCTGCATTTTGGCCCGGTCTGTGTTACTGCACAAAAGGTTTGCTGAGCTTCCTGATGTGCTGTCACTTGTTAAGGCTCTGCTAGGATCAGACCTGTGTTTAGATCTATTGCTCCTCCTTGGAGTTTAAATCTTGTTCTTTAGGTTGGAGCCTACGCGTGAAGTAGAAATTACATTTTTGTTTTGGAAGGTTCCTTTTCTACAGACTATTGATTCTGCGCACAGAGTATCTGTTATTACTGCCTTACAATGTGTCCCTCCTTATCTGGATTTCCATGCTGATAAGGCTGTTCTATGAACCAAGTTAGGTTTTCTTCCTATGGTTGTGTCAATTAACAACATCAATCAAGAGATTGTGCTTCCTTTCTTATGTCCTATTTCTTCTTCGTCGAAGGAACGTTTTCATTGTAATTCTGGATGTGGTTTGTGCCTTGAAGTCCCTTCTTCAGGCCACAAAGGAATTTAGACAAACTTCTTTCTCTGTTTGTTCTCTTTCTGGGAAGCGTGACGGTCAGAGGGCCTCCTCAACTTCCTTATTTTTTTGCCTGAGGAATATCCTACGTTTCGCATTGAGACAGCAGTACATAAGCCTCCTCTGAGGATTATAGCTCATTCAACTAGAACTGTGGCCTTTTCTTGAGCCTTTAAGAATGAGGCTTCTATGGAGCAGATTTGAAAGGCGGCTACTTGGTCCTCTTTACATACTTTTGCAACATTTTCCAAATTTTAGGTTTTTGCTTTGGCCGAAGCAGCTTTTGGGAGAAAGGTTCTGCAGGCTTTGGTGCCCTCAGTATAGGGTCCGCCTCCTTTTACCCTCCTGTTTTTTCATTCAGTGTAATCTAGAGCTTGGGTATTTGTTCCCACAAGTAATGAATGAAGCAGTGGACTCTCCTCCAATTAAGATGGAAAACATAAATTTTGCTTACCTGATAATTTCATTTCCATCTGTGGGAGGAAAGTCCACTGCTCCTGCCCGTTTCTCCGGGGGGCGGATCTAAATTTAATATTATTCTTCAGGCACCATTTATACCCTGGTATTTCTCCTACTGTTCCTTGTCCCCTTGGCAGAATGACTGGGGGATGAGGGGAGTGGGGGGGGTATTAAAGCCTTTGGCTGGGGTGTCTTTGCCTCCTCCTAGTGGCCAGGTTCTTAATTCCCACAAGTAATGAATGAAGCAGTAGACTCTCCTCCCACAGATTGAAATGAAATTATCAGGTAAGCATAATTTATGTTTTTTAAATTAAGATAGCAAGAAAACGAAGAAAAATTGATAATAGTAGTAAATCATGAAAGAAACAATTTGGGTTTTAATCAATAGAATAGTCTTGAGACAGGCAGAGTTCAGCAACAATAAGGCAATAAGCAGTTAAGGGGTAAATCAGCAGAATAAGCACCCAGGAGCACAAACAGTAACACCTATACTTGGGCAATGTAAGTAAGGGAGAAAGTACTTACATAGACCCAGGTTTGCACCAAGGGAGATGTCCAGGAGTGGTGGTGACATCAGATCCAATGCACCAGAGCACCGCAGAGTTCACAGCAACGGCCATGGTAACAGGAAGGAGCCACCTGCGTCCATGGCAACGGCAATAGGAAGCAAAAGGAGCCGCCTGCGTCCATGGCAACGGCCACAGTGGAGCGGGCGGCTTGACAATTATCGTGATTGTTAATTGAACCTCCCCAAGGTTAAAAGTTAAACATTAAAATGGCATATTTTTTTCAAGATTAAGCACAACTGATTTTTAAATAGCCCTAGGTGATCAACTGCAAATGTATAAAGATGGCAAATATAATTTTAACAATACTGATACAAAAGCCTTATATTTTATAAACATGTAGTTTAACCTTACACTATTATTAGTAGTGTGAGAATAAAAAAATATATCATTTTTGCCTAAATTACATATTGTATGTTAATTTTAAGTCATATTATTTGCAGTAATGAATGAGCATTTTGATTTTTTTGTTTATTGTTTGATCAGTGTTAACATAATTTTATTGGAAAAAAAACTGTTTTTGTTAAAGTAAGAGCAAAGTCTTGGAAAAATAAACATACTTTTTTCTCCTGTAATTAAACATTATGTTTGTTAAAATATATCAAGGATTGGTTGGATATAATTTAAAACATCTTCTTTTTGTATTACTAGTTTATTTGTATGTATTGATCAATTTTAATATTACTTTTGTATTTGTTTATTGTATTATTTTTTTTATTATTTTTTTTGCTTTTCTGCTATGTATTGTTTGTGGTGCATGGGAAGAAATACTTTTAGTGGCAATAGCCACAAAAACTGATTTTTTTTTGATAGATTTGTATACTGGTGCAGGTTGTTCTCAATAAAGAGTGTCTAGTAAGTAATTTTCAAAGCCAATGTGCACTAACTTCAGGGGCCCGATCCGATATGCAGCGTCGCCCGCAGAAGCTGGTGACGCCAAATTTTGCGCTAGTTTGGTATCACATATACGGTGTTACGCTCGTATATTTCACCCTTCGGCCATAGTTTTTTGGCCCATAGACTGATATACGAAACCGTATATAGTTTGGTATCCAATATACAGCCTAAGGACTTACGTGGCGAAAATGGAGAAATCTTACTCCATTTTCACCTTGCCACAAAATGCAGGTGTAGTAAGCCTTACGTTGAGTATTGGAGCCCCATAACTCCCAAAACTGCCTGCAAAATAAAACCTAACACCTAACACATGCGCAATGTCTATCTACCTGTCAACCGCAATCCCCCATCGCAATCCCTAATAAAGTGCTTAACCCCTAAAACGCCGCTCCCGGACTCCACCGCCACCTACATTAAATGTATTACCCCCTAATCTGACCCCCCTACACCGCCGCCACCTATAATAACTATATTAACCCCTAATCTGAGCCCCCTACACCGCCGCCACCTATAATAACTATATTAACCCCTAATCTGAGCCCCCTACACCGCCGCCACCTATCATAACTATATTAACCCCTAATCTGAGCCCCCTACACCGCCGCCACCTATCTTAAATTTATTAACCCCTAATCTGATCCCCCTACACCGTCGCCACCTATATTAACTATATTACCCCTAAACCTAAGTCTAACCCTAACACCCCCTAACTTAATTATTATTTAAATCAAATTCAAATCAGCCAATCGGATGAGAGTTACTGTAATTCTATTGGCTGATTTGAATAGCCAATAGAATGTCAGTAGCTCTTATTCTATTGGCTATTCAAATCAGCCAATAGAATTACAGTAGCTCTCATCCGATTGGCTGATTTGAATTTGAAGGCTCAAATCAGCCAATAGGCATTCAAGGGACGCCATTTTTAATCGCTTACCTTGAATTCCTATTCAGTGTACGGCGGAGATCGTATGAAGAGGATCCTCCACGCTCCATGGCTCCGCGGTCTTCAGTTCCAGCGTCGCCGATCTTCAGTTCCAGCATCGCCAGTGTTCAGTTTTGCGGTCATCGGTCTTCAACTCCTCCGCGCCGGCTGGTTCCTGGAAGAAGAAGAGGTAGCAGCTTGGAAGAAGACTTCACCGCCTGGAACAGGACCTTCTCCGCCGGTCTTCAGGACAGGTAAGGACCACTTGGGGGTTAGACTTAGGTTTTTTAAGGGGGGATCGGGTGGGTTTTAGAGTAGGGGTGTGTGGGTGTTGGGTTGTAATGGGGGGGTTGTTCTTTTTTTTACAGGTAAAAGAGCTGATTACTTTGGGGCAATGCCCCGCAAAAGGCCCTTTTAAGGGCTGGTAATAGAGCTGATTACTTTTGTAATTTAGTTTAGGGTAGGGACATTTATTATTTTGGGGGGCTTTTTTATTTTATTAGGGGGCTTAGATTAGGAGTAATTAGCTTAAAATTCTTGTAATCTTTTTTTATTTTTTGTAATTTAGTGTTTGTTTGTTTTTTGTAATATAGTTTAGTTTATTTAATTGTATTTTAGTTTAGATAATTGTAGTTTATTTAATTAATTTATTGATAGTGTAGTGTTAGGTGTAATGGTAACTTAGGTTATGATTTATTTTACAGGTAATTTTGTAATTATTTTAACTAGGTAGCTATTAAATAGTTATTAACTATTTAATAGCTATTGTACCTAGTTAAAATAAATACAAAGTTACCTGTAAAATAAATATAAACCCTAAAATAGTTACAATGTAATTATTAATTATATTGTAGCTATCTTAGGGTTTATTTTATAGGTAAGTATTTAGTTTTAAATAGGAATAATTTAGTTAATAATATGAATATTATTTAGATTTATTTAAATAATAATTAAGTTAGGGGGTGTTAGGGTTAGACTTAGGTTTAGGGGTAATATATTTAATATAGGTGGCGGAGGTGTAGGGGGCTCAGATTAGGGGTTAATAAATTTAAGATAGGTGGCGGCGGTGTAGGGGGCTCAGGTTAGGGGTTAATAAATTTAAGATAGGCGGCGGCGGTGTAGGGGGATCAGATTAGGGGTTAATAAATTTAAGATAGGTGGCGGCGGCGTAGGGGGCTCAGATTAGGGGTTAATAAATTTAAGATAGGTGGCGGCGGTGTAGAGGGATCAGATATGGGGTTAATAAATTTAATATAGGTGGCGCGGTGTAGGGGGGTCAGATTAGGGGGTTATACATATAATATAGGTGGCGGCGGCGTAGGGGGGTCAGATTAGGGGGTTATACATATAATATAGGTGGCGGCGGTGTAGGGGGCTCAGATTAGGGGGTACTACATATAATATAGGTGGCGGCAATGTAGGGGGTCAGATTAGGGGGTAATACATATAATATAGGTGGCGGTGGGGTCCGGGAGCGTCGGTTTAGGGGTTAATACATTTATTGTTAGGAGTGAGAGGGGGGATTGCGGATAGAGGGGTATACGTGTCGGGCTATTTTTGGGAGGCGTGTTAGACAGTTACGGGAGATTTAAGACTTTAGTTAGTTTTTTTAGGCGGCGGCAGTTTCTAAAGTGCCGTAAGTCACTGGCGACTCCAGAAATTTTTACTTACGCTTATTTCTGGACATCGCTAGTTTGTCCGACTTACGGCACTTTAGCAATTGTCGGCGCCGTATATGTGATAGCTCGATGTGCGAGGTGAAACTACGGGCGGTGCAGGTTTCCACGCTTGCGCCAAAACCTGCGCCGTATATCGGATCGCGCCCCAGGACTTCAGGACTTTTGATATTGGGAACTCATTAAACTCATTTATATGTCTTAAAGGGACATGATACCTAAATGTTGAAACACTTGAAAGTGATGCAGCATTGCTGTAAAAAGCTGACTAGAATATATCACCTGAACATCTCTATGTAAAAAAGAAATATATTTTACCTCAAAATGTCCTAAGCATTCACACCCCATTGTAAAGGACTTTAAGAGGTCAATTTATCAAAGGCATTCACCAGGCTTTGACCCCCTACAACTGCAGGTTCTCACAAGAGAACCTGCATTCCGTTTTTATGAAGCAGCGGACAACAGACCGCTGCTTTACTAACCTTTTTGCCACCTCTTAGGTGGCGAATTTCAATCTCCCTGGTATGCATTGTGTTCTTTTGCAATGCTAAATTCTGGCAGCAGAATTCAACCTACCAGAGGCGAGCTGCTGTGGACAGGGTCGCGTATGTACGCCACTGTCCGCCACAGCTTGATTTATCGACCCCTAAGTAATAATTACATCCCAAACAGGGAAAATCGTGCAATATAAGCACTGAAACTATTTAGATATCCTTATTATCCTCAATTCTTAACTCTTAGGTAGTGTCTCTGAATGTAAACATTTAAATAGTTTCAGTGCTTATATTGCACGATTTTCCCTGTTTGGGATGTAATTATTACTTAGGGGTCTATTTATCAAGCTGCTGTGGACAGGGGCGCATTTGTACGCCACTGTCCGCCACAGCTTGATAAATCGACCCCTAAGTAATAATTACATCTCAAACAGGGAAAATCGTGCAATATAAGCACTGAAACTATTTAAATGTTTAGATTCAGAGATACAATCTAAGAGTTAAGAATTGAGGATAATAAGGCTATCTAAATAGCGCTGGTTGATGACCAAATATATTAACTAAACAGTACACAGCAGAGAAAAAAAGGACATTTTTAAAACATTTTTGGATGCCTTTTTTTCTCTGCTGTGCACTGTTTAGCTAATATATTTGGTTATCAACCGTTTATTCTATTAGTGCTATTTAGATAGCCTTATTATCCTCAAAGGACTTTAAGCAGCAAATCAGTATGCCTGTCCCGGGACATGCAAGGGAGTGTGCCTCATGCACACTCATGTTTTTTCCCTATTTAGTTTAAGGAAAACTCATAAGATCACAGTAAAACAGTTCATGACCTCAGCACTGCTGATGCTGATTGGCTTCTGCTCATTTCTTTTTCTTTTTTTTTCTTTTACCTGCAGCTGGGCAGTAACTGCAAGATAACTTTTTACAGAGCACTTACTATTGCGAGCTGAGGAAATTGTGAAGTAAGATGATTGCCTGTCAGCTTTTTACAGTTATGCTGCATCACTTTCATGTGATTTAGCATATAAATATTATGTCCCTTTAAAGTGAGTTGGAGCCCGTTTGCAGTAAGGTTAGTGCACATTAAGAATTGCTAACTCCAATGAGTGTAATTAAAATATTAAATATAAAAGATTAAAAATATTTTTAATTTTCTTTTTTTAAATATTATGCATATTGTAAAAAATATAGATATATTATATGGATTATTTAATATTTTTTTACAGTATTTAAAATAATTTTTAATAATTGTGATTAATATTTTTTAAATATTTCATAATTAATATTTCAATAACACGCATTTAAGTTAGCAATTCTTCATGTGCTCTAACCTAACACCGCGTTAGACCTACATCACGAACTCAGATGCACGCAATTTATATTTTACATTCTTTTGTTCTTCACATAGAAAATAATTAAATTTTAACTATTTAATATATATTTCTATATAATATATATACTGTATGTGATAATGTTAATGTAAAATAGATATCTCTCAGGTATAGGTATATATAGATATATGTTTTTATATATAAATATATATTTACAATAATAAGAATAATTACATTGCTCTGTATGGGAAGAACATTGTAATGTGAAATATGAATAACTCCTGATGGGTTAGCGTGCAAGCAATAGGTGTTTTTTCTTCTGCACTCTCCATTGACTTCTATGGGGAGAATAAGTAAACGTGGTTGCAATATTTGGTTAGCTAGCGTTGGGTTTCTTTTTACTTTCAACTTGTAATACACACGCTACCTGACGCATCTGGCAAAGTTTCAATCTAGTGGAAACGCTAATTAGCACTCCACTTGTAATCTGGCCCATAGTGAGTTTTCATTAAATATTAAAGGTGTTATTTAATCAGGTGCTAAATTGCTGTTTGAAATATATCTAACTCTATGATATTAAAGTAGTTAAATAAAATATTGCTCCCTCTCTTATTTATTTGTTTATCCAGCAACATTACTACAATTATCAGTGGAAAACACAGTCCTTAACACTTTGTTCTGAAAATTTAGAGGAAATGTTGCCTCAAGAGGTGAGATATATGTAAGTGCTGTTATTGTTAACCCTTTAAGGATACAGCTTTCAGTTTGCTCAATTGTTTTATGACGGAAAAATTCTGTCATATGTCCTTAAGAGGTTAAACTTGTGTGTGTAATTAAAGGGATAGTAAACACCAAAAATGTTATTGTTTAAAAAGATAGATAATCCCTTTATTTACCATTTCCCAGTTTTGCATAACCAACACTGTTATAGAAATATACTTGTTACCTCTGTAATTACCTTGTATCTAAGCTTAAGCTGACTGCCTCCTTACCTCAGATCTTTTGACAGACTTGAATTTCAGGCAATTAGTGCTGACTCTTAAATAACTTCACGTGCATGTGCACAATGTTATCTATATGAAATACATGTACTAACGCCCTGTAGCTGTGAAAAAATGTCAAATGCATTCAAATTAAAGGGGCCTTCAAGGGTTTAGAAATTAGCATATGAGCATACCTAGTATTAGCCTTTAACTAAGACTAACAAGAGAAAAAAGCAAATTTGCTGATAAAAGTAAATTAGAATGTTGTTTAAAATTGTGTGCCCTGTCTGAATCATGAAAGTTTAATTTGGTCTTTACTATCCCTTTAATCCTGCAACATGTTTTTACCAAATACAACAGAGGGGTTTTTTGGTTACGCACACCACAAAAGGACTGTTTAAACTTAACACACATATTGTGGGAGTGCTACCAAAGTGACCAAAATAATTACATGACTGCAGCAAGTCATGTCTACACAGTGTGAAGCTTTCTAGCTTATTGAGTATATTTATCAGGAACACACCTGGGCTGGGTGGCGTGCAGTAACCAAAGGGGAGGGATTTGGTCAGCTCCCTATTTAGAAAAAATGTTTTGCAGCATAAATATAAGTCAATACTATTGCAAGATGTTAATCTCAATTTTATTTGAACTATGTAAATATATTTAGCAGATAGAAGTATATTTGTTTTTGCAGCACAAATATAAGCTCATATTATTGCGAGATGTTTATCCCAATCTTATTAGAAGCTATGTAAGTATATTTGGCAGACAGAAGCATATACTAATATGCCATGAAAGAGTGGACTTAAGTGGTTGGATGTGCACCAAAATATCTTTTGTTGTTTTGTAATTATTTTGGTCACTTTGGTAGCACTCCCACAATATGTGTGTTAAGTTTAAACAGTCCTTTTGTGGTGTGCGTAACCAAAAAACCCCTCTGTTGTATTTCTTAAATAGGGAGCTGACCAAATCCCTCCCCTTTGGTTACTGCACGCCACCCAGCCCAGGTGTGTTCCTGATAAATATACTCAATAAGCTAGAAAGCTTCACACTGTGTAGACATGACTTGCTGCAGTGTGGAAACTGGTTAGTATAGGACCGGTCTGATGTGGGACACCTTGTAAGTGGTAGACTGGCTTAGCAGAATATGATCATATTGTGTGACTAAGATCCCATTTCATTTAAAGGCATTTTTTAAAAAGCAAAAAAATTTTTGCAGCATAAATATAAGTCAATACTATTGCAAGATGTTAATCTCAATTTTATTTGAACTATGTAAATATATTTAGCAGATAGAAGTATATTTGTTTTTGCAGCACAAATATAAGCTCATATTATTGCGAGATGTTTATCCCAATCTTATTAGAAGCTATGTAAGTATATTTGGCAGACAGAAGCATATACTAATATGCCATGAAAGAGTGGACTTAAGTGGTTGGATGTGCACCAAAATATCTTTTGTTGTTTTGTAAATACATGTTTTTACCACTCAGATCATTTTGTACAACAAAAACATCAGCATGTGTTTTAGTTTGCACTTTCAACAACTATATATGGTAAAAAGAAATCCATTGGTTAAGTGAAAAAAGACAATCCTCTACAATTCTATGAATCCTATTCACTACTTTATAAAATGTATTCATACAATGGCATAGAGTTATAGGGGTTTAGACAATGGAAAGAAAACTAGTCAAGCATTTCTTTGTTGGATTAGAAATGAAGGTCTGATTAATTGTAGTATAAACATGACATGGCAGGGGTGGAGCAAGCATTCTTTATTGAGATGTCAATGTTAAGTGTTGGAAGTGCTATTTAAATAGTTCTTAACAAACAAAATGCATTAATTCAATACAAATGTGTTTTATCTAATGATTTATTAATAAATTGACTATTTCATGTCCCTTTAAAGGGGAAAGTACATTTCTTGTTAAGCTCAATTGTAATCAAATATGTCAACATTTTTAATGAAATACATTCTTTACTTTCAAGGGAGTTCAGATTCAGCAGTGTAATGAATTTTTAATCATTAATAAAAATGTTTTATGTTTCTCTGTGTTCTATATCTGAGCTGTTCTAAATCAAAACCCAAATGAATTGAGTGACTCACTTTTACAGTTCTCAACTTTGATTTCTCTTGGGCACTTAAAGAAATGCCTATGTGGTAAGGCTATGTAATTTATTTGGTGGTTTATTCTGGCATATTTTGAAGAATTAGAAAGTGTTTACAGAATCTATTAAAAAGGCATTATGGGGAGAGATGCATTTCTAACTGTAAGCACAACACTAATTTTATGGACATTTTGCAGTGGAATGTAAAATTCATTTGTGCAGTTGCTTCCTGAAAATTATACTTTAAGGCTTTATGATAAAAACTTTATGAGCTTCAATATTTTAAAATATAATAGACATAATAAACAAAATATAGTGATCATTTCCATTGCTCTTTAAACTCTAATTTGTCAAGTTTGATTATTGTGAATGGATTTTTAAATACTTTATTTTTCATGTAAAGAAATTATCCTTTTTGTAAAATAATTACCACTAAATGGTCATTGTAATAAAGAATGTAGTAAAATAAAGAATGTTTTTTGTTCTTTCATAAACTTTGTAATTATGCACTCTGTGATCCAATATTTTACAAAATTACATAATTATAAAACATATTTGGTTATTGGAATGCTCTAAAAACACATGAAACAACACCAGGGGGTGGGATATCCCTTATGAACCCCACAATACACAGACAAACTATGTATACCAAATCAGAAAAGAAAGGGGCGCCTCATAGTGAACTCCGTAAACAAATGTACTATGAAGTGATAAAAAAGGTAGGCTGACAATCACAGTAGTCAGCTCACTGGATACTTTTCCCGTATCAGGGGTGGCTGAGCGATTTCTCCTGAGTCTATGCGGATGTACTCTCCGGTCTCTCAGCGTCTGGTCAGGGGTGCACCAGTGTGAATGACACGAAGAACTCAAATGGATAATGTGTAGGAAAAGAGTCACTTGTAAAATGATTGCATAGACATGTGCTTCATAGAAGTAAAAGGCAGACTCCTCCGTGATAGAAGTTAAGAACAGGGTTTATTGTTGCTTGCAACACGTTTTTCGACCATAAGCACGATCACAAGTGGAGCTGCCTTGTAGCGTCCTGAAATTGGATTTCCATTACCACAGATTATCATAGTGGAACTTTATTATGTATGGACTATATCCATCTAAAAGTTAAATACATTGATTGTATTGCTTATTACAACTAACAGTTGCACTTTTTTCCTTTAGATATTGTTGAAACTATTCACTATTTCGAAACAAATTTGCAATATTGTCAAGAATTTCCATAAGTAATTTATTTATTTACCGAAGTGCCTCACAGGTTTTTTCCTTTTTTCCTTTCATTATTAAGAGCGCGCCACCTTCTTGGGTGTTTTCACCTAGTACTAATATAAAACTATGTATACACTTGTTCTTCTTAATGAGTGGTTCTATACAACTGCTAATTGTCATAGCAATGATGTATACCTCTAAATATTAGTTCTGTTTTGGGGTTCTGGCACTTTTTAAGAGGCCTTTATTACAAATATATAATAGGACCACACATTTAAAAAATGTGGGTGTTACAATTTAAATGAGTTTCATGTGATATTGTCATAGTAATATTGACAGTAATGGCAGTTACTGCTAACCTCATTTTCTTTTGTTGTAGATGTTAGGGCTCAGAGATCCATGTTTCTCTGAACTAATAAAAAGAAAACTAGAAATCTAAATAAATAGGAGAACTGGTGAATGTTAAAATAGGTGATATTTTTTTAAATTCTATGACCTAGATTACAAGTGGAGCACAAAAATGCAAACAGTATAGATTGTTAACATTGTTGGTTCAATCTATACTTCTGGCAGTCTTGCACTAGTATTATTCCATGGTTAATATTTATTGCACTAGTGCTAGTGTGGTGCCCAATGCACTATCCATGTTGGATAATACAGATGCACAATTTCCTTCCGATAAGATTTCATATAAGATTTCTATAAGTGACTGATCTTTTCATGTTAGAAAAGGCACACGTTCAAAGCAGAAAATTCTGTTTAAGTAGTGGATTTCTTGGTTAAATTCTTTACTATACAGCTTCCATGTTTTTGAATGTTCAATAGCAAGAAATAACCACAAATAACCGTTTTTCAAAATCGCTAACAGTTGTATTATGGATTGCGCACAAGTGTAAGACCTAACTGATGACTTTGACTGCTTTCCATTAAAAATATAGGGCACAATATATAAGTATCTATAGAAGAATCAGGTATGTTAAAAATGCTTTGTCTAAACATTCTAACAATTTGTAATATCCAATTTTACATTAATGATTGCACAAGACACACTGCAAATTATCAGTTACTATCCACTTGTAATCTAGGCCTAAAGTGGATTTTGCTAATATTTTTTATTTATTTATTTTTTAAATTTTGCTGAGAGAGCATAGACAGGGGTAAGAACATGCATACATTGTCAAAATTGGTTAAACCAATCCCATGGGAAATCAGTATTGTGTGTAATTGTTATTGTATATAATCTTTTTATGGCTACATATTTTATAATTACTCATCTTCTGCATAAATTACACGATGATGCATAGTGACAAAATAATACATTTTAGCTTTTGCATTTGAATGATTAACTCTAATTGAACAATATAAATAAAAAATAAAACCCTTAATGTTAATGTTTTGGGGAGGGGAACTGATACTAAATATGGGTTGGAAATATTTATGAGATCGATTTCCATGCTGATATAGGAAATAACACAAACATGTTTTTTTTTATTCTAAATTCCTCATCTGTGAATGCTTTTTTATTAGTCACCTTCTATTTTATTGATATCACTATGTTTTATTTCTAAGATAATTCTTACTGTTATATCTGTTAATGGCTGCCTTGCAGTAGCAAAGTAAGAGTTAGCAAAATGTAGATTTCTGGTCTTGTAAGAAAATTACCTGTTTTACTTTGTACTATTTCTTATGCTTTATTTAGTTAAAAAAGAAAGAACGAACAAAAGAAAGAAACTGATATCTTGCTAGTATTATACATTAGCAAAAACATGCAATGTTTCAGAGTAATCTCCTTAATCATGCATGATTAAGGGGATTACCTTGAAATGTTGCATGTTTTTGCACTGTCCATAATAAAGATGGCATAAATAAGAAGGTGCTGTGGATTATCTTTTCGTATGTACATATTGAAGGGCAGAGCAGTATCCCTATCAGCCTCGTGCACCTGTAGACTCAGGTAGCTGCTGCACTTATCATTGTTTGTGGACTGATGATAGTACATGGCTTACAACTATAATTCAAGTACAATTAATAAATGAACTGGATATTTTTCAATTAACAAAGTGAAACTATTTTGGTAATGATTCATTTATTTATAAAATTCGACAACAATGCACCACTTAGATGAATTTAGTCTGGTGATTGTACAAGTCTTATACATACACTATATTGATATTTTATGATTAGCCAAGTTAAACTATTTAGTTAAAACATTTTTTTAGAAAGTACGAACAAAAGAAACAAATTGATATCTTGCTTGTATGATAAATTAACATTTAGGCGATGGTCAGATATACAATTGCTGTATAATCATTTTTATGTGAGTACATAGTCCTGTTGGAACAGATATCCTGATTATATATTCATTTAACTTTTCCAAAATTTATGAAGTTAAATTAAAGAAAGTGCTTAGTGTGCCCAGAAGCAAAGTATGATTTTTTTCCCCCAAAGGTGATAGCCTTAAATGCATATATAATATTTCCAAGTGTAATTTCTAAAACCATAGTGTATTTTCCAAATTATAGTGCCTAATGCTATTTCAATAGAAAGAGGGAGCAATATGCCAGAATTTGTATTGCCTGTAAAGTAGATTTTGTATGAATGTTTAGCCTTTGTGACAGATACATTTGTTACAATATTATTAATATGAGAAAAAAAAAATCCGGGGTTTGGGCATCCAATAAGATACAAGTAGAATGAAAACCGACACTTTCTTCATTGTTCAATATTTTTTCATAGCTTTTAAACATTAAGTGCCAGATTACGAATAACGTGCTAACAGTTACACGTGAGCAATATTGGGTTTATCACGTCAGAAATAGCGTGTGTTGAAGTTAAAAGACCTGTTTGCTTAAGCGCAATTAAATTTAACGCTCGTTGGGTTAGCGTGACTACAGAGCTTTGGTTAACTGTTACGCTTAAATAAAAAGTGTCAAAATAAAACATGAAAAATACATTTAAAAGCACAGTTGCACTCATGATAACTGTCTTATTAAAAAATTATTGAAAAGAAAATTGGAATAAAAAGTTATGTCAGTCTTTAGAGAAAAAAGGCAGGCCAAATGGATTTAACATAAAGATACATACATTTACACGTCTAAATATATATATGTATGCATATGTTAACATGCATGGTAATGTTATTTTTATTCTTAAATATTATATATATATATATATATATATATATATATATATATATATAACTATACCTGCATATCTATTCCTATAGAAATATATATTTCATAATAAAAAGTACATTCATTCCTATGCAAAGTACATAGGAATGTAAAATATGCATATTTCGCATTGTTTTTCACGATTTAGATCTTAAAGCAGTCGGGTAAACGCACATGAGAACTTAGTATTCTTAAGGCACGCTACTGAAATATTACAAATAAAATATTGGGGGGAAAATTATTACAAATGATTAAAGATACTGTAAAATATAGATATATTCTTTGTATTAGTTAAAATATTTTACAGTATTTTTAATAATTTTTAATCTTTTCTTATATATATATATATATATTTTAAATGTAATATTTCAATATTTTTTTATGAGATAGTGTTTATATATGTGTAACAGTTTATTTAAATGTAGTTATGTTGTGTTTGGTGCCACTTTTATTTTAACCCTAACGCTTTTTATTTTAACCCTAACGCTTTTTGTGAGGTCTTCAGTCATGCTTGCCTTAAAATCGATTGCACTTAAGCAAACCAGTTTACTTGTAAAAAACATGCAAATGATCTTGCCCGTGATATTCTTAATGTTAGCGTTCCACTTGTAACTAAAACTAGCCTTTTGTTGCCACTGTGATTCAAAACATTCAGGGCTAGATTATTGCGCGCACACAAACGGGCAAATTTGCCAGTATGCGGGTGCATGATAATTAATCAGCTATTACAAGTGGCTGATTATTGCTACCCCAAGCTCTAGGTAGCAATTAGCACTTATAAAATTAACCAGAGATCAGATCTATGGTTAATTTAATAAATATCTCCCAAAATGGCCCCAAAATATTGTGCAGTGTATTTTATTAAATCATAAAGATGCAGCATATTTATTTTTTAATAAAATTACTGCTCTAGGCAGTATTTGAGGCTAAGTTGGTGGGAGTGGGGTGTTAGAAAAAAAACGTCACTGAAAAGTAACTTTACATTGCGTTCTATGGGAACTGTGTGTATATGTATATGCTTATCATGCCTGAAAAAGCCTCTGCCGACAGATTATGCTGGAGGCCACTGTGTAGTAAGTATGAATATGAAAAGGTCCACAAATAAAAATGTCCTTATAAGATGTTTGCATGATATCTATGTATATATCCGGATTCCTTCTTCATGGCAGATACTTCTTCCTACTCAACTATCCATTAACAGGGTATCTGGCAAATCCCAATCAACCAGCTCTGATACTACCAAAATGCCCCAAGGGATAAAGCAGCAAATTCTGGAATGTATTTTGGCATTTGCAAAGACTTTTGCCATTTTAACCAAACATACCTCAATTTATATACATGCAGAACTTCATTCCATTTCAAACTGTTAATTTATTTTAGTTTAGTTAGGATGAGCCATTGAAAATTATTGTATAAAAAAAGAATTGTCTCTATAAGAATGAAATAATGCATCAAAATATAACCAAATGAACGGCTAGATTACAAGTTTTGCGTTATGAGTAAAAAAGCAAGTATTACAAAACTCATAACTAAAATGCTAAAAAGTACACTAACACCCATAAACTACCTATTAACCCCTAAACTGAGGCCCTCCTGCATCGCAAACACTAAAATAAAATTATTAATCCCTAATCTGCCTCTCCCGACATAGAATAAACATATTAACCACTAAACCCCTGCACTCCCGCCTCGCAAACACTAGTTAAATATTATTAACCCCTAATCTGCTGCCCCTAACATCGCCGCCACCTATCTACATTTATTAACCCCTAATTTGCCGCCCCCAACGTCGCCGCCACTATACTAAAGTTATTAACCCCTAAACCTAAGTCTAACCCTAACTCCCCCTAACTTAAATATAATTAAAATAAATCTAAAGAAAACCTACTATTAATAACTAAATAATTCCTATTTAAAACCAAATACTTACTTGTAAAATAAACCCTAAACTAAATTAAATACAAATACCTAAATTACAAAAAAACCCCCACTAAATTACACAAAATAAAAAACAAATTACAAGATATTTAAACTAATTGCACCTAATCTAATAGCCATATCAAAATAAAAAAGTCCCCCAAAATTAAAAAAAAACCTAGCCTAAACTAAACTACCAATAGCCCTTAAAAGGGCCTTTTGCGGTGCATTGCCCCAAAGAAATCAGTCTTTTACCTGTAAAAAAAAATACAAACAATCCCCCAAACAGTAAATCCCACCACCCACACAACCAACCCCCCAAAAAAAACAAACTGAAAAAACATAAGCTCCCCATTGCCCTGAAAAGGGCATTTGGATGGGCATTGCCCTTAAAAGGGCATTTAGCTCTATTGCTGCCCAAACCCTAATCTAAAACTAAAACCCACCCAATAAACCATTAAAAAAAACTAACACGGGGGCGGAGCCAGCAGCCATCAGGAGCAGTTGTGTTTTTGCTGAGCTCCCAAGCGTGTTGTGAATATAGTTTAATTTTAACAACTTTTAGTGACTCTAAACAAGAAGAAAGATACAAGATATAAAGCAGCAGCAACCTAGCTTTATTTTGAAGACCTCACAACTCAGTGTTTGCAAGGCTATCAGCTTTGCTGGAGGCGGAGGGCAGGCCGTTACCGGATCAGAACAGGCACTGTGGAGAGACGCTCCGGAGGGTCGGGGCTCTGCTCCGGAGCGGTAATCTGTGCTGTTTTGCTTTAATCTGGGCGAATAACAAGTAGAAGAGCTACAGGAGGAAGTGCCACACTTGCGACCTGAAATTAATGGCGGGAGCAAAGGCCTAGCAGAGAGACCGCGCCACTCTACAGATATAACCCCTGTGGGAGCAAGAACGAGTACCCGGGTCGCTGCTACTCGGTTAGAGAGGCGACAGCAGAGAAGAGAAGGTGGTGTGACCTTACCGGAGCAACTGAGGAGCAACTCCTGACACCTTGGCTATTAAGAGCCACGTGGGTAATGTAAATGCGCAACACAGCACGGCCATAATTAGCACACTCTGAATAGCGGTATAAGGGGAGAAACTTTCTATGTGAGGGTGCTTAGCTGCCAAAGAAGACACATATAAAAACTGTGGGTATAGCGAAGCTGTGCAGATAGACTTATAGAGACTGGCACTGGGACATTTGATGTATGCTGGTCTGCTCTCTCTCCCCCCCATTTCCCGCTGAACGGTTTGTCAGCGGGTCATATCCCACGTTCCCTATCCGTCTCCGTCCAGTGGGGACATACACCCTGGGGAGAGGAGAGCTCACCACCTTTTCACAGCTAGCCAATTATTCAACACATATTCTGTGAACAATTTTATATGCTGATATAAAACATGGAGTGATTGATTGAAGAAGTTTGCCTGTGCTACCTGATATGATTGCAATGAGAAAAGCCCACAAGTTAGTTAACTGTTAGCACCAACACAGATGACTTTCTTTATTCTACATAACTAATGACTGTGCTATCTCAGATGTTCGCCAAATCTTCTAAATGGGCAAATAAATGAAAAAGAGTGGAAAGATCACATGACCATAATTAGATAGTGGGTTAATGGAGAAGAGGAGCCTTATATAGCTACTAAGCAGAGGTCTTGAGGGACGCTGATCCCTAAAAGTCATAACCAGAAATAATAGGAACTATATTGCTAAGCTAACAGCTGCCAATCCAGAATACTAATAATATCAGTTAATTATAACAGCACGCACTATGGCAGCCAGAAAAGGGAACAAAGGAGACAAAGGGGGAAAACCCCAGTCAGTAGACACATTCTTTAAAACCTCGAGAGTGTCTAAATCGCAGGAACAGGTTTTAGCAGACACAGAGGAGGATATGGAATCTGAAAATGAGGAAAGTTCTGTGGATCTTATTCCTGCAACCAAAGCAGACTTGCAAGCTCTTGTATCTAAACAAGATATATCCTCCAATTTTGAAAAATTGTGGGGAAAAATGTACAGCTTCCAAGCTATGGTCACCAATAGCCTTACAGACATCAAAACCGAAATCCTGGAGCTGGGAAATCACGTAGATTCGTTGGAAACAGCTACTGAAGAAATGGGGGAAGAAGTTACAGTGGTTTTGCAGACCCTAGCCTCTCAGACTCAAATTATAATGGATCTGAAAGAGAAGATAGAGGATATGGAGAATAGGAGCAGGCGGTCTAATATTCGACTTAAAGGAATGCCTGAAACAATAGGAGCTGAGTATCTACATGGCTACCTACAACAGCTTTTTCACGCCATCACGGGTGCAACTACGGAATCTGAATATCCCATAGAGAGAGCGCATAGGGCCCTTAGAGCCAAACCTAAACCAGACCAGCCTCCAAGAGATGTTATTATTAAACTACTGAGGTTCCCTGACAGAGAAAAAATACTAACAGCAGCAAGACAAAATCCCACGTTCAAGTTTCAGGGCAATATAGTTCAATTCTTCCAAGACCTCTGTGTTAAAACATTACAGAGACGCTATGCACTGAGACCCTTAACTCTCTTGCTTAGAAAGAATCATATACCTTACAGATGGGGTTTTCCCTTCGCACTACAAGTGGTCCAAAATGGCAGAACATCTACAATCAAGACAAGGGAGGAAATTCCGGATATTTGTAAATTTTTGGACTTAGAACCACCTGAGGCCTTGTCTGAAGAGACTCCACCACATCCACCTGGGGTTCCTCAACCCCGTGCAAAACCCCAAAGATCTAACTGGCAGAAAGTAACCAAGAAGAAAGCTAAAGCTTGATAACATCAGACTGCAGAAAAGGGAAATGATAGAGAGAGCTAGTCTTCTCTGGTACAAATGTTGTTGTTTCTGTAACCTTGTTTGCTTTACAGGAGCCTGAGGGGTTAATCAGGGACATGATCCAGAGACCCACTGTGAGTTTTTGTTCACTCTTTAAAAGTTAAGTTATGTTGGCAATTCGTATTAGGATTGCGCTTGAGATCTATCTTGCACTTGTTTTGTTACATGTATAACCAAAATGTAGGTTATTACCAATTATTGTTGTTGTTGTTGTTGTTGTGTTTCATATTTTTACTATATAGATGCACAAAACACTGTACAAGGTATAAATGCTCACCTATAACAGTCATCTTACAGAGAAGCTGGAATCCTAGAATTTCACGTAAGTTCTTTGAGCAGGGGTGGGAGAACCTCACACCTACACATATAAGAGAACCCTGTTATGATATAGCCCACCCATCTGAAACCCCTGATTCTGGAGGTAGGGTAAGAAAACACCATAAGATAATCCACTACAATGTTGCTACCTAAAATAGTTTTGCTCTCGCATAATGCGAGAGGCTTAAACACTGATATAAAAAGGCGGACAGCGATGTCAAATTATAGACGGCTGCGTGCTAATATTATTTATCTTCAGGAAACTCATTTTCTGAAAGGCACTGTCCCCAAGTATTGGGCGAGAGATTACCCAATGCAATTCCACTCTGCGTTAGATGCAAAAAAGAGAGGGGTCTCTATCTTGATTCACTCCTCGATACCATTTACACACAATGAAACTATATCGGATAAGGAGGGTAGATACCTACTGGTTCATGGGCAATTGGGGGGGGGAGGAGGTGCTATTGTGTAATGTATATGCCCCTAACGAGCAACAGGATAAATTCTTTGGCACAATCTCTAATTTGCTGACTGGCTGGTCTAGAAAGAGGATAATACTGGCAGGAGACTTTAACATTGATTTACAGACATTGACCAAACAGACTTTTACCTCACAGCCAAAGAAAAAACAGAGACAGAGTATAATGGCAAAGAACATTTTGGGGCTACTAGACCAACACACATTGCATGACACTTGGAAGTTGTTGAATGAAGGGAGTGAGGGTACCACCTTTTACTCGGCAGCCCATAGTAGCTACTCAAAGATAGATTATATCTTTACAAGCCAGATTATACAACCAGCACTACATACCATAGACATCCACCCCTGTGTGTGGTCAGACCATTCAATAACAGTACTCGGTTTTGGTGACTTAGCTGACCCGAAAAGGATAAAAACGTGGACGTACGACCCAACCTGTATTAAAAGCCTGCTTATAAAAGATAAAGTGCTACATAACTTAAAAGAATACTAGCAGATTAATATAGACTCTACAGAGAATCCTATTATACCTTGGGCTGCACACAAGGCAGTGATTAGGGGGATATTAATTAAGGAGAAAAAATTATACAAGAAACAAAAAGAGAACTTGATTAAACAATTAAATGCTGAAATTGCCTCCCTAGAACACACACATAAACTAACCAGCCTTAACCAAGCTCACTAACCAGAAACAAAAACTGCAATCTGTTTTAAATGAACAGTCCATAAGGGTCTCACAGAAATTGAAAACTAATTATTTTATTTTCGCCAATAAGCCTGATAGATACCTCGCCAAAAAGATTAGAGATAATTACCAAACTCTTTCCATACCGAACATTCAGACTTCCCCGGGCCGATTAACCTCCCACCCCCAAGAGATTGTTAATGCATTTGCCCAATTCTACAGTAATCTATATGATGGCACAAAGGTGCACCACACCTCAGAGACTCAAGAGATGTTTAGATCTTTTTTACTAAAAGCAAAACTAAAACCAATCACTGATGAGGATAGTGTAAATTTGAGTGCCAAATTACAAAGGCAGAGGTGATAAATGCTATCAAGGACCTCAAGCCTGGTAAAGCCCCAGGACCTGACGGGTTCTCAGGGGAGTACTATAAGGCGTTTAAAGATGTCTTAATACCCCACTTATTAGTGTTCGCAAACCACATTATGGAGGGAGGGGAGATACCTATGGAATTGCTTCGGGCTAAAATAGTGGTAATCCCAAAACAGCGGAAAAACCCTACACTCTGTTGTAGTCATAGGCCAATCTCCCTCATCAATCAAGACCTCAAAATTGTTATGAAAATTTTAGCCAATAGACTAAAACATGTCTTACCTAATATTATACACTCTGATCAGGTGGGATTTATTAAGGAGAGGGAAGCCCCAGACAATATTCGCAGAATGGTATCGATAATAGATTTTTTTCGGGACCGCAGAGTGCCTTCTCTGGTCCTTTCCTTGGACGCGGAGAAGGCATTCGATAGGGTTGACTGGGGATATATGACGGCATTGTTGACAGCACTAGGTTTTAAAGATGGATTTTTACAGGCTATCAATGGGCTATACTCCACACCCACAGCACATGTCAGAGCAATAGGACACCAATCAGAGAACATACCCATCCTAAATGGCACACGGCAGGGCTGCCCACTCTCACCTTTATTATTTTCTATATGTATCGAACCACTGGCTGCATATATACGTAACTGCCCAGACATATCTGGTCTGGAGGTGGGGGACTTTCATCACAAGATTACCCTATTTACGGACGATGTCCTGCTTACTATCTCCAAGCCATTGTTGTCACTACCTCATGTATATCATGCAATACATTTATTCTCTCAGATATCTGGTTATAAAATCAATGCAGACAAATGCGAGGCACTTCCCTTGTCACTACCAAAACACACCATAAAATTAATTGAGGCAAATTTTGATTTCAGATGGGTGCCAGAAGGATTAAACTATTTAGGCATAAAGCTTACGACACACTCCACAAAACTATATGCAGCAAATTACACCCCTATGTTTAAAACCATTCGATCGGATTTAGGGAAATGGAAGAAACTAGGTTTCTCGTGGTACGGCAGACTGTCGGCTGTCAAGATGACAATTCTGCCCAGAATTTTATATTTGTTTAGAGTGCTCCCAATTAAGGTCGTAGTTTCAGATATAGCACATCTGCAGAAAGATATCCACAGCTTCTTAAGAGACAACAAACACCCAAGAATTCCACGTCAAATTCTAAGTAGGCATAGACAATTAGGGGGAGTGGGGGCTCCAAATTTGTTAGATTACTACAAAGCAGCGAGATTGGCCCAAGACTCGATTCTAGGTAGAAAACAGGGCGATGTTCTCTGGCCTGCTCTGGAGGCTAGGATAGCGGGACTGGAGACCAAAGATGATATCTTATGGCGAAATAATCTATGAAATGATCGCAGTCTATATCAGAATAGAATCACGCATTATACCAGACAGCAGTGGACATCACTTCGCCAGTCAGGGAACATAATTCCCTCATACTCAATGATAGTGCCCCTAAAAAATATTATAAACAAGGAGTTTAAACATCACATTCAGAAATGGGAGAACAAAGGGTTATATAGGGTGGCGGACATGCAATTTCAGGGTAGGACGTTGACTTTCACACAACTCCAACAGAAACTGGATCCCCTCCCACTTCAGTGGTTCCTATACCTTCAAATAACCTCAGCCATAAAGACGTACCTATCAAAGCACATGACTTGTAGTCGACAAACTACTTTAGAACAACTATGTACCTCACTCACTAGACCCAAAAAAGCAATTTCTAAACTCTACGTTTCTATTCAAGAAGCGAGGATAGGCACTAAAACCACATTAATGTTAAACTGGGAAGCAGATCTAGATAGGGAATTGGACCTAAGCGAGTGGAAGGAAACCTTACACCAAGCTAGTAAAGGTCTTATTAGCGCTGATCTAAGAGAAAATGTGCTTAAAACATCTTTTAGATGGTACCTCACACCAATAAAGACAGCTTGGATGGGAAAGGAGAGTTCCAACTTCTGTTACAGAGTTTGTAGGACACGAGGATCATATATCCACATGTGGTGGGACTGTCCAAAGGTTAAGAACATATGGGAGGAACTATCCTTGCTACTGAGTAAAGTGCTAGATGAGCGGATTTCTCTCACCCCTTCTCAGGCACTGCTACACGAAAAAATACCAAGATTGAATAAAAATCTCAACACCTTTATTAGAATTCTATGTATCACAACGAGAATAGCCATAGCTAAATAATGGAAGATGGAAATACCCTCTTGGTCAGAAGTGTTAGCTAGAATTCATTTGGTGTACCTGATGTATGAGTCAGCTGCGTCTATGCAGGATACAGAAACTCAATTTCAAAAGGTCTGGTATTACTGGATAATGGAGAGTAGTCCTCACACGAGACCTAGAGCCACTGAGGAAGTTAGAAGTTCGAGGTGAGATAAACATGTCTTATAGGGAGGTAGTGAAGAGGGAATTGATTATTGACACCCATAAATAGGATATAAGAAAGATGACCTAGGTGAGCAAGAACTCGTTAGATTGGATTAGGAATAATTGTACAGTGATGAAGTACTAAACTATGTCTTTGATTTGTGCATTCCTACTTTTGTTTTTGTTTATTTTTCTTTAGTACTTTCTTTATCTTTTTTTCTTCTTTTTGTTGTATTAAGATTTTAGTTTAGATTGCGCTTTTTTTTTGTTCTGTTGTGATAGTTGTTGAGATTGAAGAGATATAACATTGTTACCCCCTACAAAAACATTCCCTTCTGAGACTACTCAAAGTGATAGATTGTCTTTAAGGGGATATATGTTGAAAACTAACTACTCACCCAACTGCAAAGTAAATGACTGTAAAGCATGCATTAGCAGAAGACCATGAGGACCTAGGTATGGTAATCCTAGTAAAGATACCTAAGAAATCTTAAACTTGGACTCTCAAGAGACTCAAAAATAACAGAACTCTTTTATAAAGGAACATCTCTCAATCCGATAACCCTATATATATTTTGATATCGAGAGTTTCCTGTATGATGTATCTCTGTAACTAAATGCATGTATTGTTTCTAATTTTATTGTTGGCATAATGTGAGTAATAAAAAATATTTCATCTAAAAAAAACTAACACTAACCCCTGAAGATCCCCTTACAGTTTTGAAGAGCCGACATCCATCCTCAACGAAGCCGGGAGAAGTCTTCATCCAGATTGCATCTTCAACCATCCAGCACGGAGCGGATCCATCTTCAAGACATCCGGCATGGAGCATCCTCTTCTTCCAACGACTACAAGACGATTGGAACAGCCAATAGAATGCAAGCTCAATCCTATTGGCTGATTGCATCAGCCAATAGGATTTTTTCAACCTTAATTCCGATTGGCTGATAGAATTCTATCAGCCAATCAGAATCTAAGGGACACCATCTTGGATGGCATCACTTAAAGGAACCTGTCCTTCATTCGTCGGGAAGTCTTTGGAAGAAGAGGATGCTCTGCGCCGGATGTCTTGAAGATGGACCCGCTCCGCGCCGGATGGATGAAGATAGAAGATGCTGTGTGGATGAAGACTTCTGCCCATCTGGAGGACCACTTCTCCCGGCTTGGATGAAGACTTCTCCCGACTTCATTGAAGACTTCTTGCCGCTTCATTGAGGACTTCTCCTGGCTTCCTTGAGGTTGGATGTCGGCTCTTCCAAACTGTAAGTGGATCTTCGGGGGTTAGTGTTAGTTTTTTTTTTAGGGTTTATTGGGTGGGTTTCAGTTTTAGATTAGGGTTTGGGCAGCAATAGAGCTAAATGCCCTTTTAAGAGCAATGCCCAATCAAATGCCATTTTCAAGGCAATGGGGAGCTTAGGTTTTTATAGTTAGGTTATTTTGGGGGGATGGTTGTGTGGGTGGTAAGTTTTACTGTTGGGGGGGGGTGTTTGTATTTTTTTTTACAGGTAAAAGAGTTGATTTCTTTGGGGCAATGCCCTGCAAAAGGCCATTTTAAGGGCTATTTGTAGTTTAGTTAGGTTAGGGTTTTTTTTATTTTGGGGGGCTTTTTTATTTTGATAGGGCTATTAGATTAGGTGTAATTAGCTTAAATATCTTGTAATTTGTTTTTTATTTTGTGTAATTTAGTGGGGTTTTTTTGTAATTTAGGTATTTGTATTTCATTTAGTTAATTGTATTTAAATTAGGTAATTTATTTAATTATAGTGTAAGGTTAGGTGTTAGTGTAAGACAGGTTAGGTTTTATTTTACAGGTAAATTTCTATTTCTTTTAGCTAGGTAGTTAGTAAATAGTTAATAACTATTTAATAACTATTCTACCTAGTTAAAATAAATACAAACTTGCCTATAAAATAAAAATAAACCCTAAGCTAGATACAATGTAACTATTAGTTATATTGTAGCTAGTTTAGGTTTTTTTTTACAGGTAAGTATTTAGTTTTAAATAGGGATTATTTAGTTGTTAATAGTAGGTTTTCTTTAGATTTATTTTAATTATTATTAAGTTAGGGGGGTTAGGGTTAGACTTAGGTTTAGGGGTTAATAAATTTAGTATAGTGGCGGCGACATTGGGGGGGGCAGATTAGGGGTTAATAAATGTAGTTAGGTTGCGGCAATGTTAGGGATGGCAGATTAGGGGTTAATAATATTTAACTAGTGTTTGCGATGCAGGAGTGCAGTGGTTTAGGGGTTAATATGTTTATTATAGTGGCGGTGACATTAAGGGCGGCAGATTAGGGGTTAATAAGTGTAGGTAGGTTGCGACAACATTGGGGGCTAGAGATTAGGGGTTAATAAATATAATGGGGGTGTTGGTGATGTTGGGGGCAACAGATTAGGCGCAATAATTGTTTCGTGTGAGCAAAAAGGGGTTTATCGTGACTCCTGGATGCTATAAGTGTACAGGTTGCACTACGTGCAGTGGTTTGTCTAATGCTAAATTTTTTGTTCATCCAACTACTAATCGCAGATATGATATCCGACATAGAGTAACCTGCATGACTACACACATTGTGTATTTACTACACTGTCCGTGCTGGTTATTCTATGTCGGAAAGACCATAGATGACCTACGCACCCGTATGGCCAATCATCGTGCAGCCATTCGACTAGCCATAAAAAACAAAGGTCCGAACAACCCGTGGCACGGCATTTCGTGCTTACTGGTCATACCGTAGCAGATTTTAGATATGTGATTATTGATCACATTCCAACCCTAACTAGGGGTGGGGACAGGGATAGGCTCCTATTACAGTGCGAATCCAGGTGGATCTTTAATCTGGGCACTTTAGTACCAGATGGTTTGAATACCAACTTGGATTGGCACTGTTATTTGTAATAAATATTTTCTTAGCAAGAATTCTATAGAGGCATATGTTTGTAATCTATAATCGATAAGACTGAGAATTAATATTTGGGGAGCAATAGAGTTTGATCTATTCTGCATTACATGTTTTTAGGGGTAATATGAACCTGACGGCAGCCATCTTGTTCCCCGCAGCCATTTTGTAATGATTATACTTTTATTATAATGGTTCATTCTGTAGTGAGAAATATATGCTTGCTATTGTATTTTCCTTAGCCGGTTAGCCTTGTAGAAAGTCCCTGGCCGCACGTCCAGAAGAATGTTCTATCAATAAGATGGTCCAGCGACCTTGTTGTCTCCGCAGATGGTAGTTTGTTATGACCATGTAATTATTGTTATGAGAAACTCATGTTCCAGTTTTTCCTTGTAAATTGCTCTGTATAACTGTGTAAGATGACGCGGTCCTAACGTGTCATCCCCTTAACCCTGTATGTTACTATAAGAAAGGCTTGCACTGTGAAATAAACAGAATTGGCTTTCGATCATAATGCTGCGTGGTCTGAGTCATTCTAAGGGGCCCTTATCAGGTAATCTACATATGCCTCAGGTGGTACACTAGGCCCCAGGCTTTGGCCTGCACTGACACTTACCCCCTGAAGGGGACACCTAACAGTTTTGGTGTCAGGACAGTGGGATTCGCAGGGAGTAACTATGAGTGCTTCTACCATGCTTTCTTTCTGTGAATTTGAACCTAAATTTAGTCTGGTAATGATAATATATGATAAAGGGTTAAAGGGGTTCCTGTGGTTGAAGCACAGGTTTGCGGAGGTTATAGTCCTGCCGGCAGTTGTGATACCCCTCCAGACAGGTAATCAGTCCTGTGCTGGGACACGACAGGTATTGTGAGTCCTGTCTGTGATAAGCGTGCAAGTAATATATGTATGCCAGTCGACGGGAGGATTTTTTAAGATAAGGTCCCCCGGGCAACTTGGCAGTGAGTGAGTCTCACGTGTGTTGAAGTTTCCCATATTCATTCCCATAATAGAGTTTTGTTACCCACCTGAAGCTCATGTTGATATCTGATGCTTGCTTTGCTTTGTTTGTGTTTTTTTATGCTGTGCGTAGAAAATATTAAGTGGCTGTGCATGTTATTATTGTGGCTATTATTGTATTGAGAAATGGGAACTGCTTATTGATAAGAATGCACAGAGAAAATTACATGTATAAGGTAAAAGAAAAAGAGAGTTAATAGTTTCTGCAAAAGACAGAAATATTTTTAAAACACTGTCAGTAAGTACTGCTGTTTGATAAATAGAGAAATCTCTGTGTTAAAGAATGTAGCAGGCAAAGAAGGGGGGCCACCACTGAGCGCGCACATAGATCAGAAGAAAAAAAAAAAAAAGAAAAAGAAACCTGTTACAGCAGCTTCGTTTGTAAGATTTTTTTTGTTTGCTTGCAGTAACAAAAATGAAATTGTGTATATTGAGATGCATAATGTGTGATGGTCTGTAGGTTCTCACTGTGGTATGAGTGTAACAGATTTACTTTAAACCAAAAACAGAATGTATTATTTGAAAATGATTGTCTCAAGCCGTGCAAAAAATGGCCATTTTGCGGGGTTTCGGAAAAAAATACATTTTGGACGTGGTGAAAAGTTAATCTAGTGTTTTATATATATATATATATATATATATATATATATATATATATATATATATATATATATGTATGTCGTACGCTATGAAATAGATGCTTTTCTGAGAAAGGAAAAAAGGGAGTGAATCTTTGGTATGCGAGATGAAATGAACTTGTGTGTCTGTATCGTAATAATGTTGCCTTCTGTTTCTCTGCTGGGAAATCAGACGTTTTTAGAAGATATTTGGTAATGTTATTTTATGTAACTGTATTTCAAAGTCACCAGCATGTTTTAAGTATGTGGTATTCATATGCAGTTTTAGTTTTAAGTGATAATTGTTTTTCGGCATGTAAGGATATGATATTGTTTTTGCAAGTGAAGTAACGGCTTTGAAAGTGGCTTTGAAAGTGCGATGGTGTGTGTGATTTTTTGTCACGCTCTGGTAAATATGAAACTGTTTCAAATATGATTAATGGGTTAACGTATGTTGTATTTGTAAGGTCTGTGCACTGAGTTAGTGCACCTAATGACATATAGTTATAAGCTGTAATTGAAAGTTTATCTAAAAGTGCGTCCGTTTTTGTTGCAAGTTAATTAATCTGCAGGTCATGCTACAGTACAGAGGTGAAATTTGTGTGGTAAATGATACAAGCAGCCTAAATTATGGTTAGGATATACATATGTAATTTACTTGATGAATGGTTAGTCCTTAAAGGGACAGTCCACTGGGACAAGGTGTTGCTATTAATGTATTGTCAATTTTATGCTTTCAAAACACAGTTGATTGCAATGGGTTGAATTTTAGATAATAAGAATATCTCATTATCTTATATTTGTCTGTAAAATCAGAGCTCAGTGCGTAGACGGAGCAATAGAAAATTGTAATTTTCTTATTTAAAGGACCAGTGCAATAACACTGTATTAGTAGTTTGCTAAATATATTTTAAGAGACTTTTCTTTGTATATATTTATTTTAAATCTGCTGTTCAGATAGAAGATATTTCTTTTTGCAGCATGACTTAATTCTCTCTGTAATGCAAACTGAAGTGATAAGTTGTCTGCAATTTTATTGTAGGGATCCGTGAGACTAGCGGACAGAAGAAAAAAAAAAAACGAGGAAAAACAGGAGAGAAAATATTTAAAGGGATACAGTCAAACTGATATAACATCTGAGAATTTAAGGGAATATTTACAGAAAAGACAATGAGGTTTACTGTAAGCCTAACACTAGTACATTTCACTGTGTTAGCAGTTTCAATTTAAGATTATTTTTAGTTTGGTTAAAATGTCCCTTTAATTAGCCTGCATCCCGCTGTGAGTGCGTTCTTATGCTGCTTATGCTTGTTTAGGCTATTTCATGAACGTCAGTATGCATTTTTTATTATAAGGATCATTGGGAATAATTTTAAGGGGAAATTGTATTAGTATTCTTTTGTAGAAAGCTTATTTTTGTGTTATATACGGTTGTAATATTTGGCTGGACAACTGCAGAATGGTGAATATCAATTTATACACAATACTAAATCCAATAATTTTGTTGTGATTAAACTAATTAGCATTTATCAAGTTTTAGTGTGAATTTTATATTTTTAAGCAGTAAACAGTGTTTCTCCTTTAAGTAAAAATGAAACTTTGAGCTTGCCTTACTATCTTTGAGAGGAATGATAACACTGTGCATGTTTTGCTTTTCTTTAAAAAAAAAAAAAAAAGTTTCTCTGTTTGGAACAATTTGCACTTTACATTTAAAGCGGCAGTACTGGTGTTCTATGTTATAAAAAATGATAAATATAAATTGCTCACTACAAAGGAACCAGTATTTATGTTATATTCTGTCACAGAATATTTCTTAAAAATTATAATTTTATTTCTGTGGCTGTCAAACTGTATATCACAGATATAACTCTTTGTTATCTAAAATACCCCCCACTGCGTTCAATTAATAAATGAAATATTATTTAATGAAGTGATTTCAGTGACACTTTAAAAATATATATAGTTAGTTGGTTATTAACTAGTCTACCACTATTATTGCAATGACTTTGATTGCTGCTTAACAGCTAAGCTGTGGTCTATAAGGTGTCTACAAATAAACACCCCTAATTAAGGCAATAGGGGTCAGCAAACAAATGATGCACATTTTATCTGATTCTACTGCATTTATATAACTTGCTAATTTATCTGATCACAGTTTTAGTTTTATTTATATGGCTTACGTGTATTTTGTCTCTTGGTGTTGTAATGAGATTTATACAGCCTGTGATAAGAGGCAGTCCTCAAAGGTTTAAAAAATTAGCATATGAGCCTACCTATGTTTGGTTAAATCTAGGAAGGTTGGTGAAAATTAAAAGTCCTATCTGAATAATGAATTTTCATTTATCCTAGAATGTCCCTTTAACAGTGGCTACTGTGGTTATCTGATCTTTCCCAAATAAGCGCAATTTTATTTGTATAATCTGCAACTGAAGTTTCTTGTGCATCTGCCGTGTTTGTACATAGTGGATGTTTTTAATTGTTTGTAGTGTTCTGAGAGTGTTGCATTCCAGTGAATGTCAGAATATGTGTTGTATTCTAAGTTAATTGTGGTTGTTTGAAATTTGTGTCAGCAGCTAATGTTTTGTTTTGTGAAAGACAAGAACGATTGGTTTTCACTGTTTGTTTGTTATGTTTTTCTCTTTTGTGACTACGTGTGGAAGCGTGCTGTATGGACAGCATATTGAATTGTGAAGTGTATTTCATTTTGCTTGCTATTGAGAATTGTCTCTGCATGAGTGGAGTGCATGATTTGTCGTTCAGTTTCTTGTTATCTTGTGTTTGCGTGTCACATGAGATGTTTCACGCAAACATGGGGGAAGTATTGATGAGTATTGATGAATATCGTTATGTAATGGGGGTGATTGTTTTTAGGAGGTGAACCTAAAACGTTTTGAATCTCCTCGTACAATGTTATTGTGTTAATTTCAGATGCCTAAAATGTTTTATTTTTCTATGTGGTTCTTAACACTATATTTGTATTTGCAGGATGAGAGTATGCTGTCTTCAGAGATTGAAACACACTAACTGAATTATTTTTGAGTTTCCATATTTAGGTAAAATCTGTACAGGCAAAATTCCATAAGTGCACTCTTCAAAAGATTAAAGATTGAAAGCAAGTAAACCTTTAAAGAAAGAAAAGATAAAGATGAAAGACCTTTTGTCAAGCTTGTTTTAACCACCATACTGCAGTAAAAGTTGTTGAACTATCTTTGGATCCATTCTTTGCTTTGCATGCTGGTATCAGCCCCAGAACTGGACTCTGGGTAATCCATGACTGTTTCCTCTGATGTGTGTCTTCAGGACATAAAGACTATCCTTCTCTGGACTGTGCCTTACCGCTCGATATGGAGGACCTGTTATGCTGTTACAGGGTCAACCAATTAAATTAGGGGAGTATTGTTTTAACTCAATTCCTTATATTGCTTGTTTTGTATTCTCTTGTATTTGTTTTATTTTTATTGATCATATTGGGTATAAGAAATCATATGCTTCATTGGTATTAGTGCACATTGTAGTTTATGTGCTTAACATAGTAATTTTTAGATAAAGGTAACTGTGAACTTCACAGTATTGTACCCTATTGAATGGCCCACTGAGTATAAGAAAATATGTTTAAGGAAAATGCTGCAACATAGCATAATATTTTAGACCCTTCACCCTTTAGAACATAAGGAGGACACGTCTAAGCTAGAAGTTTATAGTAAATATACAGAGAAATGTTTGTTCAGGGAATAGCATAATTATGGGTTATGAAAGCAAATGTATTTTTCCCTTTTATTAATTAGTATGGTATCTGCAAAGTGAATTTGGTCATTCCTGATGTTTGTCAAAGAGAACCATAAAGATGTGTTTACCTTTAAAAGAACTTGTAGTTTTAAATGATGTTCTGTTTGTATGCTTTCCTCATACAGGAGTGTGAGAGAATTTAGGTTGGAGAATTATAAACATTATAGATAGCAGCCATCCAGAATAAAGCAACATGAGGTTCTTTTATTTTTAGAAGTTCAAAGTGACAGTGTAAAGAAATTCATTTATTTTCATTGACTGTTTTATTTTTTTCCATTCTTACTACAGGGCAGGCCTTAGCATAGGTTTTAGCATGACCATTCAGGCCCTTGATGAAGTCTGACAGGTTTTCACTTGCGTAGTATTCATGAAGTATCATTTAAAAGTGTATAGAGAAGTTGTAAATTATTCTCTGAGAAATATCAATGTATTTAGTTTGTATTATATATCAACAATGTTTTGTTTGATTTTAAATGACATAGGATGAAAGTGACGTTTTATTTGGACCTAATTGTGATTGTATTGCGGTGTGTACTCATTCTGTACTGTTTCTGTTTGCTTCCTAGACTCCCTGTGACTCGAGTGTCTGCTTGCCATGGGTATCCACTGGTTGCCTTGTCTACCCCATGAACAAACCATTAGATTTCCAGTATCTCCCTGCGGAAGAATCGTGGATAAGCACCTATACTGCAAATGAACTGTTGGAGAACTGTATTATAGCAAAGTGTCAAGGTGCAGCGCTCTCAAATGGACAAAGACTGTTCTTAAAGTGATCAGAGGCCACCTAGAGACAGTTGTGCTGTTGCTATGTCATGCTTTACTGTGGAAAAGGAACTGTTGGACATATTGGGGGGTGCTAGCAATGCAGGTGGAGAGATAGACGATGCAGCGTTGTTTGGGGGGTAGATGGGGGGCTGGTTGGGTCTCTGTGCCGGTAGACCGGTAGTTCTGGGAAGGCTGGAGGATAGATGGAAGGTATTGGAGGGACTGTACCTATATGCAGTGACAATTAGCCTATAAAAGTATATCACGACATAGGAATATTTTTCTCTTTAGTATTTTTATAGAGTTCTGTTACCGTAATATAAGGCTTTACTAATTTTCTATGCCTGTCTATTTTTATGTTATTCTGTTAGAATAAAAGGATGGTATGTTAGGGGTAATATGAACCTGATGGCAGCCATCTTGTTCCCCGCAGCCATTTTGTAATGATTATACTTTTATTATAATGGTTCATTCTGTAGTGAGAAATATATGCTTGCTATTGTATTTTCCTTAGCCGGTTAGCCTTGTAGAAAGTCCCTGGCCGCACGCCCAGAAGAATGTTCTATCAATAAGATGGTCCAGCGACCTTGTTGTCTCCGCAGATGGTAGTTTGTTATGACCATGTAATTATTGTTATGAGAAATTTATGTTCCAGTTTTTCCTTGTAAATTGCTCTGTATAACTGTGTAAGATGACGCGGTCCGAGTCATTCTAAGGGGCCCTTATCAGGTAATCTACATATGCCTCAGGTGGTACACTAGGCCCCAGGCTTTGTCCTGCACTGACACTTACCCCCTGAAGGGGACACCTAACACATGTGCATAGTGTAAATAACTATTAACATACCATCAGAATTTAATTTTTAAGATCAACATATTGGGTATTATATAGTCATATGCGTTTTAGCGATATAGTATAGCGTGTTAAATGGCTTAGGAATTACTGTATGAATTAACTCTAAATTAATACCCAGTATTGTGTTACACAAGTATAGATTGATAGCTAATATATTATGAATGTCTATAGCATGCGTTGTTATGATGTTAAGTGCACAAGACAGGAGAACTGTAGAGCAATACTATATTGTAACCACGTGTATCCACATTTGTTTTTAGAGAACGATGCAGCCGGTTGCCATGCCGACGCTCTGTACATGCGCAGTTC
Organism: Bombina bombina; assembly: GCF_027579735.1. Taxonomy (NCBI): domain Eukaryota; kingdom Metazoa; phylum Chordata; class Amphibia; order Anura; family Bombinatoridae; genus Bombina; species Bombina bombina. The sequence goes on from NC_069500.1 coordinate 1,100,699,742, forward strand.
TGCAGACAGGACGCCAGGTGACTTCCGGTATCGCGGTGATAGTCGGTGGAGGGTTTAAAAGGTTTAAGGTATGTACACAATTGTAAAGTCTGAGGATGAGGTTAGAATCCTCGAAACATCACTTTGATAATAAAAGCTGTGATTGCTTTATGATGTAAAGTCCTGGTGAGTGCTCTTTATTTTTTGGGATTATATATATATATATATATATATATATATATATATATATAAATCGTTTGTGGAAAACGGCACTCGCCAGCTATTCATCCACCAGGTGCTCGGCAGGGTAAATACATACAGTAAAGGAGAACTGGATCCAACGGACGGCCTCCGTTGTTGAATGCGATCCAAGAACAGCCGGCACACTCCGATTTATTCAGAAAAAAGAGAAACCAGACGTTTCGGCTCTATCGTGAGCCTTTCTCAATGGTATACAGACCGGATAATGTGAACCTACAAACACCACCCCTAAATACCAACCCAACCCAAAGTGATAGCCAATCAGCTTGCAAAGTGGTGCCGCTCCCTCCCGCGCATATCAAACACACCTGGACATCCGAAAACAGCTGATTCCATGTTGCGGCATGGCGCGCTGTGTGGGAATGTCTGTGTCACAGGTAACCATGGCAAACACCGGGTAAACACATACCTCCGGTTGCCATGGTGATGCGCGCAAGACGTCGCAACAGCAACCAAACATCTGATGGGCGCAAATATACAGTGACATAGTGATGAGCGAAAGCAAGGGCCCTAGACAAGAGCCCTATTCAAACATTAGTGCAGCAACTTATAACATAAAAACAGGTATCTATAATACTAGTAATAGGGTAATTAACCACAATTTATAGAAAATGGCTAGTAAAGCTACAAAAACCAATGTTATAACATATATCACAGCCCTCTATACCCACTATGGTATCAGGGCATGTGGGCAGTAGCTAGCAACTAGAAGCCAAGTATGCTCAAAAAAATTAACATTGTATTGGCATCATACTCCAAAGGAGTAGGTAGAAACATATTACAACAGGATGACTCCCATAGTGTCCATGATTATTTGTAACAACAGCCAAAGTCTATATTGGCATTCAATCCTCGAGGTGTTACTGTGTCCAAGGTGAAAATCCAACGGGCCTCCAGTTTCAGCAATGCTCGTCCTCTGTCCCCACCTCGCCTGTGACGAGGGACATGATCAATAAGAATTACTCGTAGTGAAGCAACACTGTGGCCCGCTTCCGCAAAGTGGCGTGCCACCGGCTGTTCTGACCGTCCCTTATCGATGGCCTGACGGATCGCCGTCTTGTGATTGGCCAGACGTTCCTTGAACGGTGTCACAGTTTTTCCAATGTAGTATTTGGAACATGGACAAATAATAGCGTAAATCACAAAGTCCGTGGAACAGGTAAGTCTGTGTTTAATTTTGTACCTCTTGTTGTTGTGAGGATGTTGGAAGGTAGTCCCTGCTAGGAGGTTGTTGCATGTGACACAACTGCCACATTTGTAGCAACCCGGTTTTCCTCTGTTCAGCCACATCTGTTTTTCGTAACAGTGTGTAGGGTCGCTTAGCACCAGCAGGTCCCTCAAATTACTTGCTCGTTTATACACCACCCTTGGTTCTGGCATATCCTTGAAGGGAAGGCTTGTGTCCTTGGACAACATAAGCCAATTCTTGTTAATCACCTCCTGCGTAAGCCTCGATCCTGGGGTGTAGGTAGTTATAAAATTCAGTCGTTTAGGTTGTTCACTCCTAGCTCTTTTGGTGGTGGCCAAGTCCTGAGTTAAATCCAGTGCCTTACAGCATTGTTGTTCTATCAGCGTTGGTGGATAGCCCCTCTCCAAGAATTTTTCAGACATTTCAATCAGCTGTTTTTCCTTACGGGAGTCATCCGTGTTGTTGCGGACCACCCACAGGAGTTGAGAGGAACTGACACCTTCTTTTTGGAATTTGGGGTGAAAGCTATGATAGTGGAGAATGGAATTTTTATCGGTCGGTTTCTTAAACAAAGTGGTTTCTAATCTGTATCCCCTCATGGTTCTGACCTTAGAAATTTTCAACTCCAAAAAGTGGATTTTATCCCTGCTGTGTTCCATTTTGAATCTGATGGTTGAGTCAAGGGAATTCAAACCACTAACCCATTCAACAAGACTCTCTGATGTGCCATTCCACACCAGAAAGACATCATCTATGTACCATCTGTACAATCTGATGGGGTTCCGTCTGGAGAACACATTATCCTCCTCATACATCGCCATGTAAATGTTGGCATAGGACGGGGCCATGTTCGACCCCATCGCTGTGCCCATGGTCTGTAAGAAATATTTGTCCTCAAAGCGAAAATAGTTTTTCTCCAGACAGAACCCCAGCAGATGTAAAATAAATTCAATAGGGGGGCCCGTGTACATGTGGTTGTCTATTAGAATACGTTTTACCATGTCAATGCCATGAGCATGGGGGATCACGGTATATAAGCTTACCACGTCCATGGTGACTAAAATGTCAGTTGTGGTCAAGTCATCCATACTTCTCAGCAGTTTGATCAATTCCGAAGAATCTTTCAAGTGTGCTGATGTATTCTGTACTACCGGTTGGAGGTATGAGTCAATGAACTCTGCCAGCGGTTGCATGAGCGATCCCCTGGCAGAAACAATTGGTCTGCCAGGAGGATCCTCAAGCGATTTATGAATCTTCGGTAATAGGTCGTTTTCAACTGTCACAAATTTTTTATTTTTAAAGGTCAGGAGATCTTGTTTGTACTTGTCAATTTGAGTCTTAAGTTTAGTGATCCAGTCAGTAGTGGTGTCAGATGTGAGAATGGTCAGCAGAGAGTCTTTTACAGTGTCAATTTCTTTTCTAATGTTCGATTTAAGCTTAGAAACCTCCTCTATCACAAGCAGCATAAGATCATGAGAACACTTGTTTAAGATGCCACACCACCTTCTACAAAAATCGATATTATTTCTGCCCAAAGTGGGGATGTTTTTTATCCTAAAACCTCTAGGTATAAATTTTAATTTATGGTATTTGGATATATATACCGCATGCAAGTGAAAATCAATTTCCTTCTTCTCGAGGTGTAAAAGCTTATGGTAAATATTGTTAGGTGTCTCACCTTTGGTTTCCTCTAACTCCTGCAGGTCCGCTTCACAGCGGATGCGAGCTGCATCAACCTCAGTGAAGGCAAAATCCTCTATGTGTCCATATGGGTCTTCACTCACAGGCACCTCCTGTGTAATGACTGATGTTTCCATACCAATACAGCAAAGTGGTAAAAAATCTCCAATTACCAGTAACTGAGTGAGTCCTGAGTATAATCCACAGGTATGTCAGCAAATGTCAATATAGTAAATAAATGAGTGGGTGCACGTTTCAAAAAATGTAGATACAAATCGTTCGTGGAAAACGGCACTCGCCAGCTATTCATCCACCAGGTGCTCGGCAGGGTAAATACATACAGTAAAGGAGAACTGGATCCAACGGACGGCCTCCGTTGTTGAATGCGATCCAAGAACAGCCGGCACACAGGAAATTTTTCAAACTCCGATTTATTCAGAAAAAAGAGAAACCAGACGTTTCGGCTCTATCGTGAGCCTTTCTCAATGGTATACAGACCGGATAATGTGAACCTACAAACACCACCCCTAAATACCAACCCAACCCAAAGTGATAGCCAATCAGCTTGCAAAGTGGTGCCGCTCCCTCCCGCGCATATCAAACACACCTGGACATCCGAAAACAGCTGATTCCCAACACGAGCGTCACGACGTCATCACGGCATGGCGCGCTGTGTGGGAATGTCTGTGTCACAGGTAACCATGGCAAACACCGGGTAAACACATACCTCCGGTTGCCATGGTGATGCGCGCGAGACATCGCAACAGCAACCAAACATCTGATGGGCGCAAATATACAGTGACATAGTGATGAGCAAAAGCAAGGGCCCTAGACAAGAGCCCTATTCAAACATTAGTGCAGCAACTTATAACATAAAAACAGGTATCTATAATACTAGTAATAGGGTAATTAACCACAATTTATAGAAAATGGCTAGTAAAGCTACAAAAACCAATGTTATTATTATTTGTCCATGTTCCAAATACTACATTGGAAAAACTGTGACACCGTTCAAGGAACGTCTGGCCAATCACAAGACGGCGATCCGTCAGGCCATCGATAAGGGACGGTCAGAACAGCCGGTGGCACGCCACTTTGCGGAAGCGGGCCACAGTGTTGCTTCACTATGAGTAATTCTTATTGATCATGTCCCTCGTCACAGGCGAGGTGGGGACAGAGGACGAGCATTGCTGAAAATGGAGGCCCGGGTGGATTTTCACCTTGGACACAGTAACACCTCGAGGATTGAATGCCAATATAAACTTTGGCTGTTGTTACAAATAATCATGGACACTATGGGAGTCATCCTGTTGTAATATGTTTCTACCTACTCCTTTGGAGTATGATGCCAATACAATGTTAATTTTTTTTAACATACTTGGCTTCTAGTTGCTAGCTACTGCCCACATGCCCTGATACCATAGTGGGTATAGAGGGCTGTGATATATGTTATAACATTGGTTTTTGTAGCTTTACTAGCCATTTTCTATAAATTGTGGTTAATTACCCTATTACTAGTATTATAGATACCTGTTTTTATGTTATAAGTTGCTGCACTAATGTTTGAATAGGGCTCTTGTCTAGGGCCCTTGCTTTTGCTCATCACTATGTCACTGTATATTTGCGCCCATCAGATGTTTGGTTGCTGTTGCGACGTCTCGCGCGCATCACCATGGCAACCGGAGGTATGTGTTTACCCGGTGTTTGCCATGGTTACCTGTGACACAGACATTCCCACACAGCGCGCCATGCCGCAACATGGAATCAGCTGTTTTCGGATGTCCAGGTGTGTTTGATATGCGCGGGAGGGAGCGGCACCACTTTGCAAGCTGATTGGCTATCACTTTGGGTTGGGTTAGTATTTAGGGGTGGTGTTTGTAGGTTCACATTATCCGGTCTGTATACCATTGAGAAAGGCTCACGATAGAGCCGAAACGCCTGGTTTCTCTTTTTTCTGAATAAATCGGAGTTTGAAAAATTTCCTGTGTGCCGGCTGTTCTTGGATCGCATTCAACAACGGAGGCCGTCCGTTGGATCCAGTTCTCCTTTACTGTATGTATTTACCCTGCCGAGCACCTGGTGGATGAATAGCTGGCGAGTGCCGTTTTCCACGAACGATTTGTATCTACATTTTTTTAAACGTGCACCCACTCATTTATTTACTATATTGACATTTGCTGACATACCTGTGGATTATACTCAGGACTCACTCAGTTACTGGTAATTGGAGATTTTTTACCACTTTGCTGTATTGGTATGGAAACATCAGTCATTACACAGGAGGCGCCTGTGAGTGAAGACCCATATGGACACATAGAGGATTTTGCCTTCACTGAGGCTGATGCAGCTCGCATCCGCTGTGAAGCGGACCTGCAGGAGTTAGAGGAAACCAAAGTTGAGACACCTAACAATATTTACCATAAGCTTTTACACCTCGAGAAGAAGGAAATTGATTTTCACTTGCATGCGGTATATATATCCAAATACCATAAATTAAAATTTATACCTAGAGGTTTTAGGATAAAAAACATCCCCACTTTGGGCAGAAATAATATCGATTTTTGTAGAAGGTGGTGTGGCATCTTAAACAAGTGTTCTCATGATCTTATGCTGCTTGTGATAGAGGAGGTTTCTAAGCTTAAATCGAACATTAGAAAAGAAATTGACACTGTAAAAGACTCTCTGCTGACCATTCTCAAATCTGACACCACTACTGACTGGATCACTAAACTTAAGACTCAAATTGACAAGTACAAACAAGATCTCCTGACCTTTAAAAATAAAAAAATTGTGACAGTTGAAAACGACTACAGAGAGAAGAAAGTGTACAGTTGGTTGTTTGGGAGGGATAATTTGTGGACTTGACGTAGGAGACAACCCTTTAATAAAAACAGACGAATTAACCTCACCACAGTGGACAGTAGTGGGGGTGACTCATCAGAGGGCAAAAATCAGACCCCTAGTGCCAGCTCACAAAGTGGAGTAACCACACGCTCTGCCCAGAAGCCCCCTTTAGCCGTTGGCCCAGAGGTGGACGCCTCAGGAGGGGGAGGGGCAAGATGAAAAAATCAACAACGCCAGAAGAAAAAAATACAATAGTCTACAATTTAAGCAAACGCCCACTTATTTCTGACGAATTAAAAGTATTGAATAAAGGATTATCCTTTATACCTACCCCACGCTGTGATTTATTTGACCTGTTGGTTGATATGGGGAGATTCCAAAGACATTTAAAACTTAAGGATTTTTTTAAGGATTCTGAGGAATATACCCCGAAACCTTTTAAGACAAAAAGCACTTTTGAACCCAGTAACACCCATTCATCAATCAAAACATTTCACCACATCTGTACCACCTCACTTATAGAATCACATAAAAGCCTACCCATGGCTAGGGATAACCTAACAAGTGGAGAGAGACGGGCCATAAAATCCTTGTCTACCGACAGGGATATGGTCATTAGGCCTGCGGACAAGGGTGGTGCCACCGTGATACTTGACTACTCACAATATAGAGGGGAGGCGTATAAACAACTACAAGACACTGATACATATCGTCCACTCCAATCCAACCCTACACTACTGTTTAAAAAACAAATTGACTCATTCTTAGGACTGGCCCACCAGGCAGGCGTCATCAATGATGATGTACTGGGATTCCTTACGGTAGAGCATCCGATTTGTCCAATCCTTTACCTATTACCGAAGATTCATAAATCGCTTGAGGATCCTCCTGGCAGACCAATTGTTTCTGCCAGGGGATCGCTCATGCAACCGCTGGCAGAGTTCATTGACTCATACCTCCAACCGGTAGTACAGAATACATCAGCACACTTGAAAGATTATTTGGAATTGATCAAACTGCTGAGAAGTATGGATGACTTGACCACAACTGACATTTTAGTCACCATGGACGTGGTAAGCTTATATACCGTGATCCCCCATGCTCATGGCATTGACATGGTAAAACGTATTCTAATAGACAACCACATATACACGGGCCCCCCTATTGAATTTATTTTAAATCTGCTGGGGTTCTGTCTGGAGAAAAACTATTTTCGCTTTGAGGACAAATATTTCTTACAGACCATGGGCACAGCGATGGGATCAAACATGGCCTCGTCCTATGCCAACATTTACATGGCGATGTATGAGGAGGATAATGTGTTCTCCAGACGGAACCCCATCAAATTGTACAGACGGTACATAGATGATGTCTTTCTGGTGTGGAATGGCACATCAGAGAGTCTTGTTGAATGGGTTAGTGGTTTGAATTCCCTTGACTCAACCATCAGATTCAAAATGGAACACAGCAGGGATAAAATCCACTTTTTGGATTTGGAAATTTCTAAGGTCAGAACCATGAGGGGATACAGATTAGAAACCACTTTGTTTAAGAAACCGACCGATAAAAATTCCATTCTCCACTATCATAGCTTTCACCCCAAATTCCAAAAAGAAGGTGTCAGTTCCTCTCAACTCCTGCGGGTGGTCCGCAACAACACGGATGACTCCCGTAAGGAAAAACAGCTGATTGAAATGTCTGAAAAATTCTTGGAGAGGGGCTATCCACCAACGCTGATAGAACAACAATGCTGTAAGGCACTGGATTTAACTCAGGACTCGGCCACCACCAAAAGAGCTAGGAGTGAACAACCTAAACGACTGAATTTTATAACTACCTACACCCCAGGATCGAGGCTTACGCAGGAGGTGATTAACAAGAATTGGCTTATGTTGTCCAAGGACACAAGCCTTCCCTTCAAGGATATGCCGGAACCAAGGGTGGTGTATAAACGAGCAAGTAATTTGAGGGACCTGCTGGTGCTAAGCGACCCTACACACTGTTACGAAAAACAGATGTGGCTGAACAGAGGAAAACCGGGTTGCTACAAATGTGGCAGTTGTGTCACATGCAACAACCTCCTAGCAGGGACTACCTTCCAACATCCTCACAACAACAAGAGGTACAAAATTAAACACAGACTTACCTGTTCCACGGACTTTGTGATTTACGCTATTATTTGTCCATGTTCCAAATACTACATTGGAAAAACTGTGACACCGTTCAAGGAACGTCTGGCCAATCACAAGACGGCGATCCGTCAGGCCATCGATAAGGGATGGTCAGAACAGCCGGTGGCACGCCACTTTGCGGAAGCGGGCCACAGTGTTGCTTCACTACGAGTAATTCTTATTGATCATGTCCCTCGTCGCAGGCAAGGTGGGAACAGAGGACGAGCATTGCTGAAACTGGAGGCCCGGTGGATTTTCACCTTGGACACAGTAACACCTCGAGGATTGAATGCCAATATAGACTTTGGCTGTTGTTACAAATAATCATGGACACTATGGGAGTCATCCTGTTGTAATATGTTTCTACCTACTCCTTTGGAGTATGATGCCAATACAATGTTAATTTTTTGGAGCATACTTGGCTTCTAGTTGCTAGCTACTGCCCACATGCCCTGATACCATAGTGGGTATAGAGGGCTGTGATATATGTTATAACATTGGTTTTTGTAGCTTTACTAGCCATTTTCTATAAATTGTGGTTAATTACCCTATTACTAGTATTATAGATACCTGTTTTTATGTTATAAGTTGCTGCACTAATGTTTGAATAGGGCTCTTGTCTAGGGCCCTTGCTTTTGCTCATCACTATGTCACTGTATATTTGCGCCCATAAGATGTTTGGTTGCTGTTGCGACGTCTCGCGCGCATCACCATGGCAACCGGAGGTATGTGTTTACCCGGTGTTTGCCATGGTTACCTGTGACACAGACATTCCCACACAGCGCGCCATGCCGTGATGACGTTGTGACGCGCGTGTTGGGAATCAGCTGTTTTCGGATGTCCAGGTGTGTTTGATATGCGCGGGAGGGAGCGGCACCACTTTGCAAGCTGATTGGCTATCACTTTGGGTTGGGTTGGTATTTAGGGGTGGTGTTTGTAGGTTCACATTATCCGGTTTGTATACCATTGAGAAAGGCTCACGATAGAGCCGAAACGTCTGGTTTCTCTTTTTTCTGAATAAATCGGAGTTTGAAAAATTTCCTATGTGCCGGCTGTTCTTGGATCACATTCAACAACGGAGGCCGTCCGTTGGATCCAGTTCTCCTTTACTGTATATATATATATATTTATATGTGTGTACATATGTATTTATATATTTATATGTGTATATATGTAATTACAGACATATATACATGTATGAACACATAAATACATATGTATACTGTACATACATTTTTATTATTATTATTATTATTATTATTATGTTTCTTTATTTATAAAGCGCCAACAAATTCCGCAGTGCTGATCATGGGTACAAAAGATAAAAGTATAACAATGATAATATTTTTAAGAGACGGGACAAAATGTATCAAACTGAAACAGGAGGAATTGAGGGCACTATTCCCATGGCAACTTACAATCTAGGAGGGTGATTAACAGGAGGTGGGGACTTCAAAGGTGAGAATGATGCTAGTACAGAAGTAGATGAGAACAATTATTAGGTAAGTGGAATTCATTTGTTACTGAGTTGGGTGGTAGAGTTGGGAGTGATACTTAACCCCTTAATGACTGACGACGTATGCCATACGTCCTTAAAAAAATACAGTTAATGTCTGAGGCTGTACGACGTACATCGTTGGTCTTGGAAAGCAGTGGAAGCGATCCTGTTCACTTCCAGCTACTTTCCGGTAATTGCAGTGATGCCTCGATATCGAGGCATCCTGCAATAACATTTCTTACCCCTCTGGTGTAGAGAGAGCCACTCTGTGGCCCTCTCTGCACCGGTCATCGATGGCCGGTATTGTTGGTGAGTGGGAGCCGGTCTGGGAGGCGGGTGGGTGGCCATCGATGGTTACTATCAGTAAGAGGGGGGTGGGATCAGGGGCAGGGTCGCCGGGGGCGCACATGGACGCTCATGCATGGTCATGCACGGGTGGCGGCAGGCCAGCGCGTGTACGGGGCGGGAGCGGGTGGGAACTGCTACACTACAGAAAAATGTTGGTCAATAAGTGGGAGAAAGGGGGGAGGGAATGAATAAAAAATTGATCTAAGGGATCTTGGAGGGGGTGGGGGGTTGGTCTTTGGGGGGAAGCTACACTACAGAAAAAAAAAATGTATTTTATTCTAAACTGGGTACTGGCAGGCAGGGTATTGCCCTAAAGTGATTACAGCCCTTTTTGAATAATAAAATAAACTATTCTAAAAAAAACTATCCTAAAAATGAGAAATACATTTAGTATGACATTTCTCTGAGATGGGCATTTGGTAAGACATTGCCCTAAAGTGATTACAGCTATTTTTTAATAAAAAAAAAGCAACCTGAAAACCTGAAAAGAGCATCAGTAATTTCAGCTCTTTTGCACCCAAAAAAATCAGTTAACCCCAAACTTGGTACTCACCAAAAGGAGAGACTTTGGATAGAATATTAGAAGCATTGGATGGAAGATAGAGGACAGGCCCAGCGGAGTGCCGCCATGGATAAAGAAAGAAGAGGAGCACCACGGAGACAATCACCTAGGAGCGGATTAAAGTTTGGTGATAACAAATTTTGAGGTTTAAGGATAGGAATTTTTGGGTGTTTTTTTTTTGGGTTACGGTGCAAAAGAGCTGAAATTACTGATGCATTTTTCAGGGCATCTTTTTTAGGATAGTGTTTTTATAGTTTTTTTTTATTATTATTCTAAAAAGAGCTGTAATCAATTTATAGCAAAGCCCAACCAAATGTAGGATAGGGTTTTTTTAGATTAGGATATTTTAAGAATAGCTAATGTCTGTTTAAGGCACTGCCCTAGCAATTGCCCTTCTAAGGGCAAGCCCAACCAACCTTTTTTTTAGATAGGGTTATTTCTTAGGTAAGGGGTTTTTAGATTAGGAGTTTTTCCTGCAAAAGAGCTTTATCATTTTAAGGCAATGCTATGCAAAATGCAATTCTCAGGGCAATTTGTAGTGTATTTTTTTTAATATATGATTATTATTATTTTTTTTGGGGGGGGGGGTCACTTTGGTTTTAGAATTGGGTTTTGTTCACCAAAAGAGCAGTTTGCTTCACATAGGGCACTGTCCCGAAAAATGCCCTTTTCAGGTCAATTTTTAAGTAGGTTAGTTTAGGGTTTGTTATTTTGGGGTGAGCTTTTTTTAAGGGGACTTTAGTTTTAGCATAGGTATTACTGGGGGGGGGTTGGTAATTTTATTTAATTTTCTGTAATGGTAGGTTTTTTATTTTCTGTAATGTTAAGTTTCTATTTTCTGTGATGGTAGGTTTCTTATTTTCTGTAATATTAGGTTTTTTATTTTCTGTAATGTTAAGTTTTTATTTTCTGTAATGGTAGGTTTTTTATTTTCTGTAATGTTAAGTTTCTATTTTCTGTGATGGTAGGTTTCTTGATTTCTGTAATATTAGTTTTTTTATTTTTGATAATGGTAGTTTTTTATGTAATGCTAGTTTATTTTTTTAACCTAGGGGTGTTAGGTTAGGGGTGCTGTGGGTTAGCTGTTAGGAGGTTAGGGGCATGCTTTGCGGGGGGCTATGGGGCTGTTTAGGGGTTAATAGTATAAGGAATTAATTGTGGTGGGCTATATTGTGGTTTAGGGGTTAATAGTTTAGGGAGTTAATTGTGATGGGCTATGTGGCAGTATAGAGTGTTAATAGGGTAGTGTCAGGGTGCCAGGAATCAGATTGAGATGAGAAGTGCAAAAATAATCACACCTTTATTAATAACAAAAAATAATAAAAAGTCCACAAGTCAAAAACCAAGCCAGGAGTCAAAGCCAGAGCTGGTAGTCAGACGAGCAGAGTCAGGAGCCAAAGCGAGTAGTCAGACGAGCCGGAATCAGGAACAAGGAGAACAGCAGAGTCAGGAACAAGCCAGGGATCAGGAACCAGGAGAGACATCAGATAGCCAGGTAATACACAGGAACTCATAAACAGGTCTGAGATAAAGTAAGGGCAAAGCATACTGAACAGAGGCCCTTTAAATAATAAATGATGACATCACAATTCTGAGACTGCAACCTGTCTCACACGGATGATATACACCAGTCTGGCCATAAGAGGGTATGCAGGAAATGAGCAGCATCACACACTCTGTACCAGATTCAGTAAGAGTTGTGTAAAATGGCTACCAGCAGCACATGGCAAACAAAGCAGGGAAAAAACCCTGACAGTACCCTCACTCAACGATCCCTCTCCGGCGGGAGGACAAAAGGCTTATTGGGGAAATGGGCATGGAAGGCACTGAAAAGGGCGGGAGCATGAAAATCAGAGGAGGGAACCCATGAACGCTCCTCCAGACCGTAGCCCCTCCAGTGAACCAAATACTATATGCAGCCCCTGGACATACGAGAGTCAATAATGCTGCTGACCTCATATTCTTCATGGTTGTCAATAGAGATAGGATGGGGACGAGGCAACAGTGGTAAACCAATTAAAAACCAATGGTTTCAAGAGGGAGACATGAAAAACATTGGAAATGTGCATTGCAGGAGGAAGGTCAAGAGCATAGCCACAGGATTGACCCATCGCAGTATTTGAAAAGGACCAACATAATGGGGAGCCAGTTTATTGGAAGGCACACTAAGGTTCAAGTTGAGGGAGGACAGCCAAACCCTCTCACCAACCTGGTAGGAAGGTGTGGCCAGACGCCTACAATCAGCCTGGAACTTTTGGCGCTGCATAGAACAACGAAGGCAATCCTGAATCTGCACCCACGTGCCAACATAGTTACCGGAGATGTTCCTCCAAAGCTGGAATACGCTGACACATGAATAAATCGGGCAACAAGGATGGTTGAAACCCATAATTGGCCATGAACGGGGATAACTGGGAGTAAGCATTAATAGCACTATTACGAGCAAACTCTGCCCAAGGTAACAGTTCAGACCAATTATTGTGGTAATCTGAGACATAGCAATGGAGGAACTGTTCCAGAGCTTGATTAGACCATTCCGCAGGACCATTGGATTGAGGGTGATATGCCGAGGAGAAGGAAAGCTGGATTCCCATTTGGGCAAAAAAGGAATGCCAAAATCTGAAGACAAACTGGCTACCCCAGTCCAAGACTATCTCCTTGGGTAACCCATGTAAACGGAAAACCTCCCGGGCAAAAATTGAAGCAAGCTCCTGAGTGGTTGGCAGCTTCTTCAAGGGAATGCAATGTGACATTTTAGAAAAATGGTCAACCACCATTAGGATAACAGTATTGCCATTGGAAACAGGGAGTTCGACAATGAAGTCCATGGAAAGATGTGTCCAAGGACGCTCACAATTAGTAATAAGGTGAAGAATACCCACAGGTAGACGTTGAGGAGTCTTATTCTGTGCAAAGACTGAGCAGGAGGCAACATATGCAGCAACATCAGAACGAAGACCCGGCCACCAGAACTGTTGAGTGACAGACCAAATCATTTGACCTGTGGCTTTAGGATAGTGGTAAGTGTGCAAAAGTTTAGTTTGAAGATTCTTGAGAACAAAGCACTTACCACTAGGTTTCTCAGGAGGTGCATTGGTTTGTGCAGCCAGGATCACCTCCCCCCCAAGGGAGAAGTTAAATTAGTACATATGGTAGCCAAATTATGGTCAGGAGGTATAACTGGAGTAGGTACAGACTACTCCTTGGACAGATGAGAAAATTGTCGAGAGAGGGCATCAGCCCTAAAATTCTTACTACATGGCAGGTAGGAGATCACATAATTAAACTGAGACAAAAATAGCATCCATCTGGTCTGTCGGGGCGACAAATGTTTTGCTTCGGATAGATAAGTTAAATTCTTGTGGTCCTTAAAGGGACAGTATATTGTAAAATAGTTTTCCCTTAATGTGTTTACAATTGCTTTTTTGACCAACTGCGGAGTAAAACATGTATGAAAATTAGCTTTTTAAGGTTTATTTGTGAATATTAAAGCTCTGATTTTGTGTTTTGAAGCCACAACCTAATAAAATAGGTTGAGCTTGTAGGTATAATCAGATCTCATTACTGTATCACATTGTGTACATAAACATGTTTCTTAATCTTATATCTGTCCATAAAACAATCACCAGTACTTGGAGAGAACAATGGAAAATCAACATTTTATTACCTTATCTCTGCTATATCCTACTGGGAGTATAATTTCTTCTGCTGGCTGTGTTTACAAAGCTTATCTATCAGAATAGGTGAAGATACCACATGCTAAATCAACTATTTAAAATGCCAATATAAGGGTAAAGGATCTACTTGTAAACAATTTAATACACTCCAGCAGGTAAAGTGGATCATTGGGAACAAATTAAAGGGGAGAAAATTTTGAGTAAACTGTCCCTTTAAGAATGAGCACTGGTACGCTAATACCCTCGAGAAGATGCCTCCATTCCTTGAGTGGCAAAATTATGGCCAGTAATTCCCTTTTGCAAATTTCATAATTACACTCCGCTGGAGACAATTTCTTAGAGAAGAAACCGTATGGATGCAAGAAACCGTCAGGCGTAGGATGTGGAGACAAGAGGCCACCTACTCCAGTCTCAGACATGTCGACCTCAAGAACAAAATGCAGGACAGGGTTAGGATGAGCCAGTACTGGAGCGGCAGCAAAGGCAGTCTTAAGACTATCAAAGGCCTTAATGGCAATAGGTGACCAATGAAGGGGATCATTCTCTTTACGGGTCATGTCTGTGATAGGTTTGACCAAGGAAGAAAAGTTTTTAATACATTTTCTATAGTAATTGGCGAAGCCCAAAAAACCTGACTAGAGCGAAGACCAACTGGGCAAGGCCACTGCAGAACTGCAGACAACTTGTCAGGATTAAAAGGTGAGTAAAATGGCTGCCAGCAGTACATGGCAAACAAAGCAGGGAAAAAAACATGACAGGTAGGGAGTTAATTGGGGTGGGCTATGTAGTGGTTTAGGGGGTTAATAGTTTAGGGAGTTAATTGTGTTTGGTTATGTGGCGGAATAGCGCTGAGTTGCTAAAGAAGGAGTATATAATTAATATTTTAATAATTATTTTATTTAATTGTTTTTGTCTTTTAGTTTGATATTGAGGATGTAATCCAGTTTCTGTATGCAGTTTATTGGCTAAACTTTACTAAGCAGTTATCATTAGTGATGTCGCAAAAAGTTTGCGAACGGGCAAACTGGGCGAACCGCCATAGACTTCAATAGACAGGCGAATTTTAAAACCCACAGGGACTCTTTCTGGCCACAATAGTGATGGAAAAGTTGTTTCAAGGGGACTAACACCTGGACTGTGGCATGCCGGAGGGGGATCCATGGCAAAACTCCCACATAAAATGACATAGTTGATGCAGAGTCTGGTTTTAATCCATAAATTGTTTGGAATAACGTGCTTTAAAACATCAGGTATGTTGTTGTATCAATCAGGTAGTGTAAGGGTTATGCCCGCTTCACAGTGACAGACCAAACTCCCCGTTTAACGCACCGCAAACAACCGCAAACAGTCCATTTGCACAACTGCAAACTCCCCATTTGCACAAGGTTGGATACCGGGAGATGGAAAAAGATGCTTGGTCGGTCCTCCTACTTCAAATTTGGGGCACTGCGCGTGCAATCTACTGTGCCGCCAGATATGAGTGGTGTGTTAAGTAGCACTATTCTTATCAGTTTAATCCCTGTTATGTCCCCTATCAGTGGACGTGTATATGGCATGGATTTTAGGAAGCGGGAGATGAAAAATGATGCTTGGTCGGTCCTCCTACTTCCAATTTGGGGCACTGCGCGTGCAATCTTCTGTGTCACCAGATATGAGTGGTGTGTTAAGTAGTACTATTCTTATCAGTTTAATCCCTGTTACGTCCGATATCAGGGGACATGTATATGGCATGGGTTTTAGGAACCGGGAGATGGAAAAAGTTGCTTGGTCGGTCCTCCTACTTCAAATTTGGGGCACTGCGCGTGCAATCTACTGTACCACCAGATATGAGTGGTGTGTTAAGTAGTAGTATTCTTATCAGTTTAATCCCTGTTACGTCCCCTCTCAGGGGACGTGTATATGGCATGGATTTTAGGAACTGGGAGATGGAAAAAGATGCTTGGTCGGTCCTCCTACTTCAAATTTGGGGCACTGCACGTGCAATCTACTGTGCCACCAGATATGAGTGGTGTGTTAAGTAGTACTATTCTTTTCAGTTTAATCCCTGTTATGTCCCCTATCAGGGGACGTGTATATGGCATGGATTTTAGGAAGCGGGAGATGAAAAATGATGCTTGGTCGGTCCTCCTACTTCCAATTTGGGGCACTGCGCATGCAATCTACTGTGCCACCAGATGTGAGTGGTGTGTTAAGTAGTACTATTCTTATCAGTTTAATCCCTGTTACGTCCCCTATCAGGGGACATGTATATGGCATGGATTTTAGGAACCGGGAGATGGAAAAAGATGCTTGGTCGGTCCTCCTACTTCAAATTTGGCACACTGTGCGTGCAATCTACTGTGCCACCAGATATGAGTGGTATGTTAAGTAGTACCATTATTATCACTTTAATCCCTGTTACGTCCCCTATAAGGGGACGTGTATATGGCATGGATTTTAGGAACCGGGAGATGGAAAAAGATGCTTTGTCGGTCCTCCTACTTCAAATTTGGCACACTGCGCGTGCAATCTACTGTGCCACCAGATATGAGTGGTGTGTTAAGTAGTACTATTCTTTTCAGTTTAATCCCTGTTACATCCCCTATCAGGGGACGTGTATATGGCATGGATTTTAGGAACCGGGAGATGGAAAAAGATGCTTGGTCGGTCCTCCTACTTCAAATTTGGGGCACTGCGCGTGCAATCTACTGTGCCACCAGATATGAGTGGTGTGTTAAGTAGTACTATTCTTATCAGTTTAATCCCTGTTATGTCCCCTATCAGGGGACGTGTATATGGCATGGATTTTAGGAACCGGGAGATGGAAAAAGATGCTTGGTCGGTCCTCCTACTTCAAATTTGGGGCACTGCGCATGCAATTTAATGTGCCACCAGATAGGAGTGGTGTGTTAAGTAGTACTATTCCTATCAGTTTAATCCCTGTTATGTGCCTTTTTTATTGGTTTGGTTTTTGAAACCATAGTGCTGCACCAGAGGCCAGAAAAAGTAGGCATGTACACATGCCTGAAAAATTAGGTATTGTTGCAGCCGCTGCTGTAGCAGCAGCCAGAAAAAAAGATGTTTGGTTCCCAGGCAGAAAGTGCCCTAAAACATATTGCGGCTTGAACCCTAGTAGGTGGCAGATAAGTCACGCAAGTCATCCGGCATTCAGAGATAAAATACAATTTTTAGCCCAAGGCAGCTCATCTCATCAGGTCTTTTTTAGTCGAATGTATTGCCCAATGTCAGCCCCTTCGGGATCCATCCCTCATTCATCTTAATAAAGGTGAGGTAATCAAGACTTTTTTGACCTAGGCGACTTCTCTTCTCAGTGACAATACCTCCTGCTGCACTGAAGGTCCATTCTGACAGGACACTTGAAGCGGGGCAGGCCAGAAGTTCTATCGCAAATTGGGATAGCTCAGGCCACAGGTCAAGCCTGCACACCCAGTAGTCAAGGGGTTCATAGCTCCTCAGAGTGTCAAGATCTGCAGTTAAGGCTCTGAGGGTGGACCCCGAAGGGCTGTGGCGATGCATAGGACTTAAAAAGCTCTGCATGTCCTCCATCAACAACACGTCTGTAAAGCATCCTGTCCTTGCCGGCGTGGTCGTGGGAGGAGGAGGATTACTTTCACCTCTTCCCCTGTTAGATTCCCGTTGTGCTGTGACATCACCCTTATATGCTGTGTAAAGCATACTTTTTAATTTCTTTTGGAACTGCTGCATCCTTTCCAATTTGCCGTAATTTGGTAACATTTCAGGCACTTTATGCTTATACCGGGGGTCTAGTAGCGTGGACACCCAGTACAGGTCGTTCTCCTTCAGCTTTTTTATGCGAGGGTCCCTCAACAGGCATGACAGCATGAAAGACCCCATTTGCACAAGGTTGGATGCTGAGCTACTCATGTCCTGTTCCTCATCCTCAGTGATCTCACTGAAGGTATCTTCTTCCCCCCAGCCACGTACAACACCACGGGTACCAGATAGGTGACAATGAGCACCCTGGGATGCCTGTTGTGGTTTGTCTTCCTCCCCCTCCTCCTCCTCAAAGCCACATTCCTCCTCTGACTCCTCTTCCTCACAATCCTCTTCCAGCGTTGCCGCTGGTCCAGCAAGCGATGCTGATAAGGCTGTTTCTGGTGGTGATGGTGACCACAACTCTTCCTCTTCACGCTCATCTACGGCCTGATCCAGCACTCTTCGCAGGGCACGCTCCAGGAAGAAAACAAATGGTATGATGTCGCTGATGGTGCCTTCGGTGCGACTGACTAGGTTTGTCACCTCCTCAAAAGGACGCATGAGCCTACAGGCATTGCGCATGAATGTCCAGTAACGTGGCAAAAAAATTCCCAGCTCCGCAGAGGCTGTCCTAGCACCCTGGTAATACAAATAGTCATTAACGGCTTTTTCTTGTTGGAGCAGGCGGTCAAACATTAGGAGTGTTGAATTTCAACGTGTCGGGCTGTCGCAAATCAAGCGCCTCACTGGCATGTTGTTTCGCCGCTGGATATCTGAAAAGTGCGCCATGGCCGTGTAGGAACGCCTGAAATGGCCACACACCTTCCTGGCCTGCTTCAGGACGTCCTGTAAGCCTGGGAACTTATGCCCAGAGAGTTGTACGATCAGATTACACACATGTGCCATGCAAGAAATTTTGGCTGGGTACCTTCCACTGCAGTGTCCCAATAGCTACAAATTTTTTGAACACCTCAGACTCCACCAGCTTGTATGGTAAAATCTGGTGGGCTAAGAGTTCAGACAAGCCAGGTGTCAGACGCCGGGCAAGGGTGTGACTTTGTGACATTGGCTTCTTACGCTCAAACATGTCCTTGACAGACACCTGCCTGTGGGCTGGTGATGAGCAGGAACTGCTCAAGGCGAGAGACGAAGTGGCGGATGGTTGAGAGGGGGCAAGGAGGACAGCAGTGGTTGACGTGGCTGAAGATGCTGGACCAGGAGGAGGATGGCGGCTTTGAGTTTGTGTGCTGCTTCTACTCATGTGTTGATCCCATAGGCGTTTGTGATGTGCGATCATGTGCCTTCGCAAAGCAGTTGTACCTAGGAGGGTGTTGGACTTCCCATGACTCTCTTTTGGCACAGGTTGCAAATGGCATCGCTGTTGTCAAAGGCAGACACACAAAAAAATGCCACACTGCTAAGCTCTGCGATGACGGCATTCTGCTGTCTGACTGTGCCACTAGCTCCTTGCGACGACCTCCTCCTGCTTCCAACTCGCCTCCTCCTCCTCCTCTCTGTCTCCCCATCTGAACTTTCCCCCTGTTCTTCTTCTCTTCTAGCGGGCACCCACGTGACCTCCACGGACGCATCGTCATCATCAACCGCTTCACTTGTATCTGACAACTCAACAAAGGAAGCAGCAGCGGGTACAACATCATCATCATCACACCGTATGTCCATGTCTGTAATGCTGCCTGACTGAGACATATCACTGCTATCTACATCCTCTGTCAATGATGGTTGCGCATCACTCATTTCTTCCAACTGATGTGTAAATAACTCCTCTGACAGATCAAGTGAAGCGGCTGTGGTGCTAGTGTTGGTGGTGGTGGCAGGCGGGCGAGTGGTAACTTGAGAGGTGCCCGAAGCTAAGCTGGAGGAGGATGGTGCGTCAAGGTTCCGAGCGGAAGCTCTAGAAGATTGGGTGTCCTGTGTTAGAGAGATGAAGCTGTAAAGGATGCGGCGTTGCTGGCAACTTCCGTGAACCCGGCAATAGACCGGAAATGCACCGGTCTGTGGAAAGCAAGTTCAACCCACTAAGAAAACGGAGCGCCGTAGCAGTGGCGAAACCAAGCCACTAATGGAATCCAAGGTACAAGAAAAAAGAAGGCACTGCAATGAGGTTCCTTATAATAAAAAATATATCCTTTATTTTGAAAACAGGTTAAAAAAAGCTCCCAGCTACATACGCTGGATACAATCAAAAAAGAGACAATGGCAGGAGAATGCAAGAGACACTGTGCACTGTCTAACTAGTTTCACGTCTCTCCTGGACGCTTATTCATAGACTGATTTGAGATGTAAGGAAGTCAGCATAAAAAGGGGAACTCTCAGTTTAATTGGCTGTGTACTAAATACAAGTTAATTGGAAACAGCCAACTATTTGTTAACCCTTGATAAGCAAACCTCCTTATAGGTACATCACAAAAGGAAAGGTTAAAAACAAAGTCAATGAAC
This sequence comes from Bombina bombina, assembly GCF_027579735.1. NCBI lineage: Eukaryota > Metazoa > Chordata > Amphibia > Anura > Bombinatoridae > Bombina > Bombina bombina. Next base: position 1,100,720,125 of record NC_069500.1, read on the forward strand.
CCCTATTGTTATAATTGAAAAAGACAAATATATACAATGATGACAATTTTGAACAAAAAAATACACTGTGACAGCAAAAGGTTGGAGAATACAAAATATAACTAAACTGAATAACTTAAAGGACAAAATTAATGAAAATAATGAAAATAATAAATTATCAAACCCAAAATAGGTTAGTCATGACAAAAGCAATAAACAAATTGTGTTAGAGTCTATAACCTATATGGTGTGTATTAGAAAATGATTTTAAAGATAAGATAACCAACAAGAAAATAAAGAACAAAAAAAAAATGAAATAATGAAAAGTGAAAATAATAAATGAAAATATAAATAAATATCCTAATCTGTGACGGATTGCTATGATATTATATTATTTCACCAAATATGAATGAAAAAGAGGAAGCTCGGTCATAAGCCTAAGTAGTACTATGTATGTAATTCAAAAATCAGAAAGGTGTCTACATGAATCATAAAACTAGTTATCAATAAAATAATTAATATCACATTCACGGTTCATCCCTAATGGTGACCGTGTTTTAAGCTTTAACATCCAAAACAGTTCCTTTTTTTCTAAGCTTTTAAATGTATTACCCCCTCTAATTGATGTAGTAGCGATGTCTATGATTTGATATTTATATTAGCTTCATTTGTCATATGATAACCATTGAAGTGATTTGCCACTGCCGAATCCTTATTATAATTTTTGACATCATTAGTATGCTCATTGAATCTTTTACGGGCTTCTCTAGAGGTTTGACCTGTGTACTGCAGTTGGCACAGGTTACAGGTAATAAGATAAACAACAAACGTGGTGCAGCAGTTGGTGTAGAAATCTATGGTATATTCATTTGCTGTACTGTGACTAGAAAATTTGTCACCCACATTGATGTGTCTACACATGAGGCAATTGCGTCTACCACATCTATAGTTTCCCTTATGTTGCAACCAATTTTGTTTAGTTACATTAGTTCTCATGACTAAACTAGGTGATTTGGTCTGACCTAAGGTTTTACATTTTTTGGGAACATATTTGATGTTTTTGACATAGGGTTTCAGTGTGTCATCCCCTAATAGAACATGTGAATGCTTTTTCAAAATTTTGATAATTTCATTGTATTGTTTTGAATAGGCCGTAGTAAATACTACTGCATTTTCAAAGTTAGATTTCTCTTTTCTTTCTTTTTTCTTTGTATCGTGTTCTTTGGGGATGTTACTGGATACACTTATGTCTTTATGACATTTTTCAAGTGAATTGGTATTGTAGCCCCTGCACACTAATCTATTTTTTAGTTCCAAAGATTGGGATTCATATATTGTATTAGATTTAGTGTTTCTGCGGATTCTAATAAATTGTCCCCTAGGTATTGCCCTAATCACATGTGTGGGGTGTTGACAAGTAGCGTGCAAAATGGTGTTCCCAGCCGTCTCTTTACGATATGTGCTGGTAATAATTGTGTTGTCACTGATCTGAAGTGTCAAGTCTAAATAGTTCACATTCTTGTCACTAAACATGCCCGTGAATTTAAGATGAAATGCATTTCTTTCTTTTTTCTTTGTATCGTGTTCTTTGGGGATGTTACTGGATACACTTATGTCTTTATGACATTTTTCAAGTGAATTGGTATTGTAGCCCCTGCACACTAATCTATTTTTTAGTTCCAAAGATTGGGATTCATATATTGTATTAGATTTAGTGTTTCTGCGGATTCTAATAAATTGTCCCCTAGGTATTGCCCTAATCACATGTGTGGGGTGTTGACAAGTAGCGTGCAAAATGGTGTTCCCAGCCGTCTCTTTACGATATGTGCTGGTAATAATTGTGTTGTCACTGATCTGAAGTGTCAAGTCTAAATAGTTCACATTCTTGTCACTAAACATGCCCGTGAATTTAAGATGAAATGCATTACTGTTTATGTATTGAATGAATGCGTTAAAGTCTGTCTCTTTGAGAGGTTTTTTTACAATGACCAGCAGGTCATCAATGTAGCGTACATATATTAAGGTATTCTCCAGCCAGGGGTTATGTATACAATAGACATGTGATAACTCCCACCAGGAAACATAAAGGTTTGCAAATGCGGGGGCAAATTTTGCCCCCATGGCAGTGCCACAAATCTGATTGTAGAATACCCCATCAAACCAAAAATAATTATGAGATAAAAGAAATCTCAATACATCTCCTACATATTGTATGATTAAATCTGTTAAATTCATTTCTCTGTGGAGAAAAAATTCTACAGCCTTAACCCCTAATTCTTGAGGGATACAGGTGTAGAGTGAACACACATCAATGACTACCCAAGTGTAGTTTTCCTCCCAATGTACAGTGTCCAATATATCAATAAGCTGAGTACTGTCCCTGAGGTAAGATAGCTGTTTTTTAGCTATTGGTTGCAAGACCTCATCCAGCCATGCCCCCAAAAGCTCAAACAAGGACCCCACCCCAGAGACAATAGGCCTACCTGGGGGGGAGACGGGGTCCTTGTAGATCTTGGGGACATGGTAAAAAATTGGAGTGAGAGGGTGATCAGGAATTAAGTTAGAAAAATCCTCTTCACCAAAAATAAATACCTAGGGTTATACCTTCCTTCACTAGGTTTTCCAATTTCCTTTTATAGGAAAACATGGGGTTTCCTGGAAGGCGTCTGTACACTTTGGTATCATTCAATTGTTTATATGCTTCAGTGAAGTAAGCCTCTTTGTCTTGAATGACAATGCTACCTCCCTTGTCCGCATTTTTAATGACAACATTAGAATTGTCTTGTAAAGATCTTAATGCTATCTTTTCTTTATAAGACAGATTATGGGAGGCAGCATTGTCATTTTTCTTAGTCTCCAATTTAAAAATATCTTCCTGAACCATTTTATGATACGCATTAATAATGGCACCTCTATAGTGTGTGGGGTAGAAGTCAGATTTTGCCTTTCTTGGACGCACCAATTTGTTAGGTAAGATAGATTCATTGTCACCACTATAAAGATCTGTGAGGGTGATCAAAGCTTGGGCGTCCTCAAAGGGCAAAATGAGACCTTCATTAGTACATGTAGTGTTATTCACATTGGAGGCATTAGTTTCCACATTTGTATGTTGAATATCTGTTAATGCAAAATATCTTTTGAGAGCCAGCTTTCGTATGAATTTATTAATATCCAGAAGTGTGTTGAAACAGGAGAAGTTGCCTGAAGGTGCAAAACCTAAACCTTTAGTTAAAATTTTCAATTCCTCCTCTTTCAAGACATAGCTGGACAAGTTAATGACACTGATATTTTCATTTTCAACATTGGTAGTAGGTACACAGTCTGCAGTATCAACTACATGAGGTGTCATTGTCCCTTCTTTGAGGTTCTTCCTTTCCCTTTTGGTTCTCCATCTCCTTCGTTTTCTCTTTGTTGGGTGGTCCCTGATCGTGTCTTCAATCGAGTTGTTGGTTCCGGATTTCGTGTTTCTTCCAGGTCCACTGCCTCCTGTAAAAAATCACAAGAAGAAGATGGAGAGACAGAGGGAGAAGCAGAAGGAGAAATAGAAGAGGAAAGAATGGAGGAGCAATTTGAGGAATAAGAGGTGCCTGAAAAACAGGCTTCAGAATCAGTGGTCTCTCCTTCCGGTGGATTTAAGGCCACTTTTCTCTTTTTCTTTCCCATCTTTTTCAGAATAGATTTAGGTTCATTCTTCTCAGGTTCTTGTGTTATGGGTTGTAGTTTCAAATTATTATTTTTTCTGTTTTTATTTTTATTCACTAGTTGTTGTCTGTGTAATACAGCCCAGTTATATACTCTTTGCTGTTCATAGTCTTCTTTGTCTCTTTGGAACTTGGCTCCTTTTCTTTCCGCCTGTTCTTTATCATGTTTAGCGATGGATTCAATCATTTTTTTATTTGATTGACTGTACTCATTGTGGTTTGGTGGTGTCCTGTGTTAGCCTGTCAACTATGTCCTCAGAACTTTTCGAGTTCATGGTACGTGGCCTCTGAACACTGGGCATTATTCTAGGGCCAAAGGGAATCACAGCACCACGACCACGACGGCACCTGCGGGGTGGCCTGCCTCTGCCTGTCATTTTTTTTTAAATGTACACTTACACTACTATTAAACAAGATATGAGTGGTGGCACTGAGCAAGTGGGCACAGTATACGCTGTGAGCCTGACACAAAAAAGCAGACTGATGTTTCACAGTCCAAAAAGTTTTTTTGTTTTTAAATGTACACTTACACTACTATTAAACAAGATATGAATGGTGGCACTGGGCAAGTGGGCACAGTATACGCTGTGAGCCTGACACAAAAAAGCAGACTGATGTTTCACAGTCCAAAAAGTTTTTATTTTTTTAAATGTACACTTACACTACTATTAAACAAGATATGAGTGGTGCCACTGGGCAAGTGGGCACAGTAAATGCTGTGAGCCTGACACAAAAAAGCAGACTGATGTTTCACAGTCAAAAAAGTTTTTATTTTTTTAAATGTACACTTACACTACTATTAAACAAGATATGAGTGGTGGCACTGGGCAAGTGGGCACAGTATACGCTGTGAGCCTGACACAAAAAAGCAGACTGATGTTTCACAGTCCAAAAACTTTTTATTTTTATAAATGTACACTTACACTACTATTAAACAAGATATGAGTGGTGCCACTGGGCAAGTGGGCACATTATACGCTGTGAGCCTGACACAAAAAAGCAGACTGATGTTTCACAGTCAATTTTTTTTTTTTTTAAATGTACACTACTATTAAACAAGATATGAGTGGTGGCACTGGGCAAGTGGGCACAGTATACGCTGTGAGCCTGATACACACGCTGGCAGGCAGGCAACTGCAATTAGATTACACAAGCAGACTGATATTTCACAATCAAAATTTTTTTTTTTTTAATTTACACTACTGTTACACCAGATATGAGTGGTGGCACTGGGCAAGTGGGCACAGAATACGCTGTGAGCCTGGCACACACGCTGGCAGGCAGGCAACTGCAATTAGATTACACAAGCAGAATGATGTTTCACAGTCAAAAAAGTTTTTTTTTTTTTAAATTTACACTACTGTTACACCAGATATGAGTGGTAGCACTGGGCAAGTGGGCACAGTATACGCTGTGAGCCTGGCACACACGCTGGCAGGCAGGCAGGCAGGCAACTGCAATTAGATTACACTAGCAGACTGATGTTTCACAGTCAAAAAAGTTTTTTTTTTTTTAATTTACACTACTGTTACACCAGATATGAGTGGTGGCACTGGGCAAGTCGGCACAGTATACGCTGTTAGCCTGGCACACACGTTGGCAGGCAGGCAACTGCAATTAGATTACACAGGAAAAAAAAAGCAGCCCTAAAAAGGGCTTTTTGGGTGCTGTCCTTACAGCAGAGATCAGATGAGTCCTTCAGGACTGTAGTGGCACTGAATACACTAGCCTAGCTATCGATTTGACTATTAATCAGCAGCAGATACACTGTCCCTCCTCTCCCTAAGAATGAAGCTTCCGAATGAATCTAAAATGTATGCTGTCCAGGAGGTAGGAGGGTCTGGGAGGGAGGGTCTGCTGCTGATTGGCTGGAATGTGCCTGCTTACTGTGAGGTACAGGGTCAAAGTATTACTCAATGATGACGAATAGGGGGTGGATCGAACATTGCATATGTTCACCCGCCGCGGCGAACGCAAACATGCTATGTTCGCCGGGAACTATTCGCCGGCGAACAATTCGCAACATCACTAGTTATCATGTGTGATTAATGAAGGTGTTTTATGACACTTTTTTTTTTTTTTTTATGATTTTTATTAATTTTCCACAAAAAGAAGAACAAGGAAATTACAACTTCCACGATCCACATCTAATCTTATCTACTAAACAGAAAAAATACATCAAAATATGATATAACAGTATATTCCAGTGAAATACATCTTGCTCCACTGGATCTCATTACATATTTACATTATTTACCAAGAGATGGGAAAAAAAAAGGGAAAATAATTCTCCCCCCTCTCCCCGTCCGCTAGTCCACTGCCCATGATCTAGGTAACCTTCCTAACTGTAGCTGCTGTTGGAACCATTCAGACCTCTTAAAAGCTGCCAGTATTTGCCTCTGACTGGTTATAGAAAGGGATAAAATCATCTCCTTCCATTTAGTAAAAAATTGCCGAAGTTGTTTGTTGTTTGAAATTTTATATTATGCTGATCCAGTAATATTTGATATTGGGCTTTCCTAAGAAATTCGGACAACTTAAGGTCCCCTCTACTCTTCCAATTAGAGAGAATCACGTTTCTCCCTACCAATATCATGACGTTCAAAAATTTATGGTTAACTCCCAGTTTACTACTATTATATTGGAATAAAAGAAATATCTCAAGCTGTGAAAACCTTGTCTGGACTCCCATAACCTTATTACACCAAAAATTAACTTTGTTCCAGAATTGCCTCACTTTAGGGCATTTCCAGAAACAGTGGGCTAAATCTGCCCTTTCTTGTCTGCATTTGGGACACTCCCCAGATGCTATATCGCCCCTCCATATGGATATTCGGGCCGGGGACAGGTATGCCATATTCAATAATCTGATATGTGAATCCCACCAAGTGACTAGAGTCGTTGCTTTCATTGCAAGTCTCACACTGTTGGCTATCCGTTCTTTTCCTATTAGAGGTAGCACTTTGTTCCATTTCCTGAGTAATCCCTCCATGTGGGCTTCCCCTTGAATATTCATTAGCATTTTATATACTCTTGAAATTTTATTGGCCCCATCGGAGTAGGCTTGAATGACACTACTAACTTCCCCCTTATCTATTCCGATCCCTGTTTCATTTCTTAGATCTCCAATCCAATGTCTAGCTTGTAGATAGGCGTAAAAGGATGACCTTTCTAAATTGTATTTACCTTTCAAGTCCTCAAAGTATCTAACTACCAACTGGTTTTCCTGACACAATTGACCTAGTGAGTAGAGACCTGCCTGTGCCCATCTGGAAAAGACCGACATATTCAAACCTGGCAAGAAACTCAGATTCCCTGTAAGTGGGAGAAAGACAGATTTGCGAAAATTACTTTTAGTTGCTAAGCACACTTTCTGCCATGTCGTAACAACATCTTGAATAGTCACATATTGTGTTATATTGGACGGCAATTTTCTCGCTGGATTGTGTATAATTGCTTTTAGATCAAAAGGGGCAACCAAGTGCGACTCCAGGTCATGCCATGTAACATGACCTTCTTCAGTGATCCAATCTAATGCAAATTTACAGACAGCGGCATAGTTATAGATTCTAATATTTGGGCATACAAGGCCTCCACACCGTTTTGTAAGTGTCAAAGTTTCAAATGCTATTCGTGGCCTTTTCCCCCGCCAAATAAAATTATTAAAGGCCCTCTGGAGCATCAGAATATCTTTCTTGTATAGTAGCAATAGAAAATTTTGAAGAAAGTAGAGTAGTTTAGGGAATATAATAGTTTTTACGAGCATAATTCTAGCCGTCATACTAAGTGGTAAGTTAGCCCAGCTTTGAACTTTTCCCTGTATTTGCTTGATACATTTGACAAAGTTTAATTCGTACCACTCCCTAGGATTACTACTCAAGCTTAAGCCCAGATATTGTATACAAAGAGTTTCCTGGAACGGGTGATTTATTGTTTGAACTGGTTTATGGATCCATAGCAGTTCCGATTTCTCGTTATTAATCCTATAACCGGAAAAGGATCCAAATAACCTAAATATAGATAGAACTTGTGGTATGGACTGGGTTGTGTTGCTTAAAAATAATAAGAGATCATCCGCAAAAAGTGAGAGCACCATCTCCTGCTGGCCTATTCTGATCCCCTTCAACTCCTGTCTCAAATAAATTGCCAAAGGTTCTAGAGACAAATTAAAAAGTAGTGGGGATAGCGGACACCCCTGCCTTGTCCATCGCCTCAAAGAGAATCTGTCTGATGTTTCGCCATTTGCTATAATTACCGATACAGGATTTTTATAGATTTTCTGTATGAATTGATGGAATGCCCCTGTCAGACCAAATCTCTCTAATGACTCGAAGAGATGATCCCACCCAATCGAGTCGAACGCCTTTTCGGCATCGACTGTGAGGATTGCAAGATCGGGTTTACGATGTGTTTTTTTATTCTCTTTATTGGCAAAATAATCCAGGACCAACTGTACTCTCCGTATGTTTTTAACTGGATTCCGTCCTGTCATGAATCCAGACTGGTCTGGATGTATCATATAGTGCAGACATTCCTTAAGACGATTGGAAATAATCGTTGTTAGCAGTTTGTAGTCCTGATTTAGGAGGGAGATCGGTCTGTATGATGAAGGGGAGCTAGGATCTTTTCCCTTCTTTAAGATCAGGACCACATTTGAAGCTGTAAACAGGGGAGATTGCGGTCTATTTCCAATGAAATAATCATTAAATACTGCCTGTAAAAGGGGGAGGATTGGCTCTCGTAAGAGTTTATAAAATTCGGCCGGCAGAGCATCCGGCCCCAGAGATTTACCTCCTTTGAGGTTAATTATGGCGTCTGATATTTCTCTTATTGTAATTGGTTCATTCAACCTTTGTAGGTCTTGGTTTGTAATCTGGGGTATTTTAATCTTCTGCCAAAATTTCTCTTTTTTATCTTGATCTATTATACTGGGAGAATACAACTTTTGATAATAGTCGAGGAAAACTTGTCTAATCTCTGAGCTCTTATTAAATCTCATATTCTGGTAAGTGATAGTTGAAATTAAGTTTTTCTGTTGTTTATTTTTTACCATTTTCGATAATATTTTAGCCGAGATACCCTGGTTCCCTGCGAAAAAAGCTTTTTGCTTCTGGTCCTCCTCTACCATCTTTTGATTGAGGAACAGATCCCTTTCTCCTCTGATCTTTCTATATTTATCCCAGTTCAGTACAGTTTTATCCTGAATATAATGCGAATACGCCTTTTTAAGTGTATTGGCTAATTGTTCCTCTCTCTGGTCCCTTTTTCTCTTCATCCTAATTAGATATGCTTTTATTTCACCTCTAAGGACTGCTTTTGCAGTCTCCCAGAGGATTTCAGGTTTGTCCAAATAGTCTTTATTATGTTTAAAGAATTCTTTCCATCTTTCTTGCAGCCAAGACCTAAATTTGATATTGTGTACCAAGTATTGGGGAAAGAAAAAGCGCGCATTACTGCTCCGGGTAGAGGCCCCGTATTGGATCTCTAATGAAATGATTGCATGATCTTATACCTTGACATCCTTAATCTCCGCTTTTATGTCAAACTTCATCAATTGACTGGAGACTAGGAAAAAGTCTATCCTGGAAAAGGATTTGAATGACCAGGATTCGCACGTATAGCCCCTCTGATCTGGGTGTTGGATTCGCCAAACATCCTTAAGTGCCAATCTTTGGCAAAACTTATGAAGAATCTTGGTCTCCCTGGTTTTCCTATCCATCGATCTGCTTTTGAATCTATCTAAAGTATGGGAGAACGTCATGTTATAATCTCCCACTACTATTATGTTATTTCCTACAAACTGAAAAAGTTTCAATCCTAATACTTCCCAAAAATCTCTATCTGTTTTATTGGGACCATAGAGATTACAGAAGATATAAAGTATCTTATCTATTTTGATTTCCAAGATTTGATACCTCCCCTCTGGGTCATTGTATACTGATAGGATTTGATAGTCTAAATTCTTACTAAGCAATATAGCTAACCCTCTTTTCCTTTGGCTATAAGGTGTACATATGACCTCCCCTACCCATTTGGTTTGTAATTTAGCCGCTTCTACCGGGGTTAGATGCGTTTCCTGGATAAACGCTAAGTCCGGTTTATGGGAGCCCATTAGTTTCCTCTTAATGGGTGAGGAGATTCCTCCTATATTCCAAGACAATAGATTCAGTCTATTCATCTCTATTTACCAATACCTTGAAGAGGAAGAGAGAGGGCGGCGCCGGGAGAGAGGGGAGAAAAAAAAAAAAAAAAAGCCCAACTCTTGAAGAAATTAGCCGGTCCCATGTCCCGGCGTTCAAATTACCCATACTACAAAACCTATATTTCACAATCAAGTATATAATATCATTAATCCAATTCAATAATTGTTGGGGGAACTGAACTCCCCCCATACTACTGGACCCCATTCCCTCCCCCCTTTCCAACATAGTTGAGTACATAAACATAAAAGAAAAAAGAAAAGGGATAAGGCTTGCATTGAAACAACCTTTACTTAACCCAAATAGCCTTTTCAGCTTTTGGACCACCATCCATTTCATAATTACACATTTCCGCCTAGAATACTCACTAGCTCCACTATACTACATTTTTTTGACAATAGGCCTTGATCTCTTCAACTTTCGAAAAAGAAAGTATGGCGCCATCCTTCTCCAGTACAATTTTAGCCGGATACAACAATCTAGCCTTCAGATTTCCATTAATTAATCTGGAGCAGTATGGCGCCATTTCTCTCCTCCTTGCCTGTGTTTCTGTCGAGAAGTCCTGGAACAGTAACAATCTTGTCTGGCCTACCTTAATCCCCCCATTCTTGCGATAGAGTCGTAAAATGTGGAACTTATCTTGGAAGTTTAAAATTTTTATTATAACTGGTCTGGGTCTCTGTGTGGCCGTAGAATTATCGCGTATTGGTCGTATTCTATGTGCTCTCTCCACAGGAATCACCAAGTTATCTATCTGACTGCCAACCATTTGCAGGAGTGTGGTAGAAGCAAATTTTAGGAGATCTGCATATTCCACAGATTCAGGAAGCCCAATAACCCTAAGGTTATTGCGCCGTGACCTATCCTCTAGATCTTCTAGCTTAGCTTGTAGTGTATGTATGATCTTCTCTTGTGTCTCATTTATAGCTTCCTGGGTAGAGAGCTTATCCTCCATATCGGAAACTCTTGTTTCCAGCTCTGTGAGCCTGGGAGAGAATTGCTTAACTTCTGTTGATAGGTTGCTTATCTCTTGTTTTAAGGCATTGAATTGAGGCATAAACAACTCAGATATTTGATTCAATAGTGTTGCAGTATCAATACTGCTCAGACTTAAGTCGCTGCAAGTCTCCGGCTCATTAGGCTTAGTCCTTTTATCCTTATGTTTAGGTGGCATCGCGGGTGAATTAGCTTTAGAGTGGGACATATATTTGTCCATGAGTAGGGGAACAAAAGTGCTTTGTTCCAATACCGTGTAGAAAAAATAGAAGTAATAAAGGTGAGTCTATCGGTTGTGAGGGAAAAAACAAAACACAGGAAAGTGAGTAGGGAGTGAAACCGTGGGGATAGGGGTGAAGGGAAAGGGGGTGATCCAGGAGGGGGAAAAAACAGCACTAAAGAAGCCCCCAAAACCAACCCGGGTGCATATAGAGATGTGATTATAGCGCGTTACCACCCAAAATTGGGACCTCGAATCCGGGACTACCTGAAACAATTAGTCCGAGTATTTCAGCGAGTTGTCTGCCAATTAGCCTAGTTTTAACAGTGAAGCCTGCTAGCTGCGTCCCTAGATATAACAGTGCATCCTGCCCTGCCTCTAGTGGGTCTCAGACTCCTAAGTATTTAAATGGCAGTAACTGAACTATCTACTCCTAGATTAATAGAATAGCGGGGTGAATCTCCAACTGCACAGACACAATCTTGATTACATATCTAGGAGAACTACTTGTAGTAATATCATATTTCCCTATTCACCTTAAACTGTTTGAGCTTTAGGCCTTTGATCGTTTAGCCACTATTTATGCAACTAACCAGACTCCAATTTTAAAAGGCTTTTTCATGGGATCACTATGCCAGTATGGGGGCTTTCCTCCTAGCAAGCTAAACACACCAACACAGACATAGCCCTGGCATATGCATATTAAAGCCACAGGCCACCAATATCCATCCCATGCAAAGCCTGTAAAAAGTTTAATTTGTAAATAAAACATATATCTATGATATCTTCTTAGGTGAACAATTCTACTATCAATATACTCCAAAAAAAAAAAAGAAAAAAAGAAGAAAAAAAAAAGACAAAAACAGAAAAAAGAAACAGGAAAAAAGCACAAAGGAGAAAACTGATAATCAGTCCAAATATAGCTGATGTATGCCGAAATCCCTCTGGTGGGCCTGGGTCGCTATAACCAAGCACTTGGGCTCACGCCCTATTCCTGGCCAGCATTCATTTACTGGAGGGAATATGGCCTGTCTCTGAGTCCAAAATTGCCTCTCCTAGTAGCTATGTATACCCAGGTTTATCGGTATGTCTTTTCCTGGCAAGGTTATAATAGGGCCCCCACTTGTCCTCTCTCCAGACAAAAAAGGTTTTCCCCAGACTTCAGATATAGCATGCCCAGACTATGTCGACCTGAGATACTTTAGTCTCCAGGCAGTATTCACTATATGCACCTCCAGGGCTTCAAATGCAAGGCAGGGCTATCACTTCATTTTTAACAAGTTCAAACAGAGTATACGGCCCAATACAGTTGTTCAGAAAAAAAGACGTTCCCCAGAAAACATCACACTTCAAAACAACCTTGCCGGCCTCTCTTATTATATTCAATGCCAAGTCAGAGTTCACCTGTAATATCCCATCATGGGTAGTATGTATTACCAGGTTGCGGTCCCTTCATCCCAGCAAAAGGCCCTCTTTCACCTGTTCCCTCTTTGGTCTTGCTCCCACCGCTTGGGCCTTGGCCACTCAGTATTTAATAAGTACAGGCCTGCTGTTTTTGTTAATATTTATTCGAGAGACCTGTTATGGCCTGACTCCTTATTTGTATCTGGACATAAGTCTCTAGGCAGTATATAACGCAAAATAGTTCAGAGTGTGACTCACCACTTGATGGGTTCCTCCAGCGGCTCTCTTTCCGTTATCTCGGGGGGGGGCACTCTGGCTGATCATATACCTTTAAGCCGCCTGTCTTCAGCGTGTTTCAACACGCTCCTCCGGCGTCTCTAAATGCCCCGGCTCACCTCAGCTCTAACGTGCCTCACTGCGCTGTAGTTCCGGGGTCACGTGTAACCAGTACCAGCCTTGACAGTAGGAGGAGCGTGGCTTTAGCCGTCCCAGCAACTCACGGAGCCCTGGCTAGACACCGTAATCCTCTATGGATCCGCGGCCCACATGTAAGGCTCCCAGGAACCTGTACACTCATACCACCTGCAGCGCCGCTCCTCCGACACAATCCTGCCCGGGCTCCTCAGCGACCTCAATAGTCCCACCGTACAGGTAGACACATCAGGCCACTTAGTGACACTCAGCTTCCCGGTACCGCACAAGTACTTATCCACAGACCAGGGTATGAGTCTAGGCGGGCTCTTCTGTAGTTATGCCCTCACCGACAGGGCCAGTAGGTAGAGAAGGCTTCCCAGCGACGTCCAATACTTCCAGACCCCTCCAAGCTGGGTCAAGGAAAATTGTCGCTCGGGTTGATGTAAGTTAGCTCTTTCCCATAGAGCGTCTTGCTAGCATTCCCTCTGCTAGCTCCGCCCTCACCGGAAGCCTCTCTTGGTATTCTTGTTTTACGACACTTGGTTGAGTATACCTGAGGAGGGAGCATTGTCATAAATGTGTGGGTATCTTAGTCTATTGTGCTGAATACATTTCAAATATCAAAATGTGAAGACAATATAGAACCATTTTGGGAAGATTATTTATTTTAATTATCTGTAACTGTAATTCTCAGAGGACTGCATATACTGAGTGGTGAGTTTTTGGTAGTTTTTATTACATTATATAAAAATGAAAAGCATTCAAAAATATTTATACTTTGAATATACACAAAAGAAATTATTTTTGGGGTTTTCTATTTTGAAAAATACAATATTTGAATAGAAAATAACCCTATATTTTAGAGCTTGTTATTAGCTATATAAGAACAATCTAGTATGCACAACAATCTTGTCTTTTTGTTGGTTTAAACCTCACATGGAATGAAGAAATATGTTTCATTGCTGGGAACATCAACTTTCGTTTACAGGAATATGGTATTTGAGGTTGCAATCTTATTAAAAGTTAAAAGAGATCAGATGTGAGCAAAACATAATCTGTCAAAGAATGCATCTGAAAGTTAGGCGAAAAGTTGGAAAGACTGAAGATGGGCTAGGTATTGAGAATGACAACTATATTTGTCAGTTAGAAAAGCAAACTAGATGCAAAACGTGCATAAAGCATGTGATACCTAAATATTTTAAAAATAAAATTGAACTGAATACTATTTCAGGAAGCTGCTTAAACCAGCACTGGTGCTACAGAGATCCTATACTTTATGTCTTGCACATGTTCATATTCTAGTCAAAATGTTTGTTTTGTACTAACAGCTGCTGAGAAAAATCACTTCAGTGGCAATCATCACAGGCTCCAAACATCAAAGTAACTATCTACTGTATATGAACAAAGTAAATCAAGATTTGTCAGAATTTCTCAACAGTAAAAGCTACAATATTTACTTACCATATACAATACGTACACATTAAGCTTTATAAGCAATATAGGAATTATCATTTACAGTCATGGCCAAAAATATTGACACCTCAGCATTTCTGTCAGATAATGCCCCACTTCACCCAGAAAATTGTTGCAATTACAAATGTTTAGGCATCCTCATGTTTATTTATTTTGTTTGTATTGGTATGACACAAAAAAAGTGGAGAAAAAAAAAGAGTCAAATCTGACACATTCCACGCAAAACTCCAAAAATCGACCCTCAATTTAATATTTGGTAGCCCACCCCTTGGAAAAAATAACTGAAATCAATCGCTTCCTGTAACCATCAATGAGTTTCTTACACCTCTTTACTGGAATTTTGGACCACTCTTCATTCGCAAACTGCTCCAAGTCTCTAAAATTGGAAGGGTTCCTTTTCCCAATGACTGTTTTGAGATCTCTCCACAGCTGCTCTATGGGATTGAGATCTGGACTCAATGTTGTCCAGTTGAGGACTCTCCAGTGCTTTGTCTTAAACCATTTCTGTGTGTTTTTTTTGTGTGTGCTTTGGGTCATTGTCCTGCTGTAAGACCCATGACCTCTAATGGAGACCTAACTTTATGACACTGAGCCCTACATTGCACCACAGGATTCTTTGTAAGTCAGATTTCATAATGCCATGCACACAGTCAAGACATCAAGTGCCTGAAGCAGCAAAGCAACCCCAAAACATCAGTGAACCTCCACCATATTTGACTGTAGGGACTGTATTCTTTTCTTGAAAAGTCTCATTTCTTTTTCTGAAACCATTAGAATGATGGGCTTTACCAAAAAGCTGTAATTTTGTTTCGTCTGTCCACAGCACATTCTCTCAAAAGAATTTTGGCTTCCTCAGTTAAGTGTTGGCAAACTCCAATCTAGCTTTTTTATGTTTCTGTGTCAGCAGTGGGGTCCTCCTGGGTCTCCTAATATAGTGTCCCTTTACATTCAGATGACGATGTATAGTGCGAGCTGACACATTTTTACCCTGTGCCTAAAGGTCAGCTTGAATTTGTCTGGAAGTTGATTGAGGTTCTTTATCCACCATTCGAACAATCCTTCGTTGCAATCTTTGATAAATGTTTCTCTTTCGTCTCCGTCCAGGGAGATTAGCTATAGTGCCATGGGCTATAAACTTCTTGACAATGTTGCGCACAGTGGACACAGAAACATTAAGATCTCTGGAGATGGACTTGTAACCTTGAGATTGTCCATGCTTTTCCACAAATTTTGTTCTCAAATCCTCAGACAATTATTTGCTGCTCTTCCTCTTCTGTATGCACACAGAGACACACAACAGAAAGGTTGAGTACATTTTTCACCATTTTAACTGGTTGCCGGTGAAATTTCTATATTGTCAGCACCTGTTAATTGATACAGGTGAGTTAAATTACAATTTACAGGAACTTGGAATGCAATTTATTTCTTACAATTTTGAGAAGGTGCCAATAATTTTGTCCAGTCAATTTTTGGAGTTTTGAGTGGAAGTGTCATGTTTGTTTGTTTTTTCTCCACATTTTTTTGTGTCATACCAATACAGTCACCTAGATTGTAAGTTTTGCGTTCGTGTTTCAACGCTGAAAAAATTGCCTTTTCAGCATTAAAACAGTAACTGAGCCATTACGAGTCTTGTCAGTTTAGCTGTACCGCAAGCATTTTAGCCTGTAACACAATGTCAGTCCTGCACTCAAAAAAATTATGTGGGATTTCCATAGCGCTGCCATTACAAGTTTTGCGGTGAGGCTAAAAAGCTTGCGTTACAGCCTATATTGACCCGATCCGTTCCTCCATCTGAGACCAGTAGTTATGAGTTTTACGCAACAAAACTGTTACACAAAACTCATAACTAAACTGTTACAAAGTACACTAACACCCATAAACTAGTTACGAGTATAGTCTATATCATAGGAGATAGAGACTGAAAGAATGCACCTTAGTAGCACTTCAGTTCCTTGTGAAAATATTAATAAAGGTATGAAACTTAAACAGCCATTGTGAGCCAAATGTTTGAAAGAAAATTAAAACATAACTTTTATTAAATCAACATTAAATTAAAACAATTGTGGTAGTGTATGTGTGTGTACTTTAAAAACACATAGCAACTTTACTAAATATAAAGAAGTGGCACTGAATATCAAGTTAGATTACCTCAAAATAGATTACCTCTATTGTAAAATATTCTGGATTATCTAAATAGTAAATATGAGTCTACCCAATGAATAATTAGCTGGTGTTCTGGGGTATTCTACACCGCTGTATATTTCAAAATTCTGTCATGCAGACATTCCGTATATAGTTAATCAACCGTATTTGAAAAGTAAATAGCAAAGTACTATCAGTAAGGGTCACTTTAGTAACTGGTATACTTGAGTAGTTTTGTTTTTTTCACTTTATGGATCTATAAATCTCTATATAAGTATTGTTAACTCCTTCAGGTAAATTACTGAGTTTCTGATAGTTATAAGTTCATAATACGGTTTTAAATCAACCTTGATATATTATCCCTTGTGTTGCAGTAGATTATAATATGGGTATATATACACAATATAATTTTTGAATATCAGCAGTGACTTGAATATCTTTGATATACAATATAACTTTTTTGGATATCAGAAGTGACTTGAATATCTTTGATACATACTGTGTAATTAATCGGTTTTTGCAACGGGGTTTTATTTTTAATATCTTGGTTTAGAGTCTGGCATGTGTTGGTGCTTTGGTGTACAAACTTTAGTGGTATATACTTAGTGACGAACAGTATATCTCACTTTGTATATTATCAACTGTTTTTAGTCACTTGGCAGCCTTGGCCTATTTTGCTTTTATAATATAATACATAAATAAAAATAAAGTGATTTATACCTTAAATGCAATCCTACCTGTATCCACCTCAACCATTCTACTTTAATACATTTTGCCATTAGTAAATTTAAAATTAAAATATGTTGAAAAGATACTTTTATCAGCTAATCACCTCTGTCACTCCATGTCACCTCCAGTAATAACAACACAAACTGGGTCACACCACCCCTGTCGTTATCAACTACCATTACTTTTCCCCTTCTTCAGGTATCACATCACAATATCACATCCCCTCCCCCCTTTTCTTTCTCCACCATGAATATGTCACATTTAGAAAACTGATCAAACAAATATACAAGATACATCTCCCCCCACGAGAGAATCTCAGTCTGAGGGCTTTGTTTTGTCACAGCAGAAATGTAGCAACAATATTCGATTTCCCCCGTAAACATAATAAATAGCATTTTTAATGGTATTTGATGCAAACCACATTACGAGGGAGACTGTAATTGAGTGTAATAGAGGGCAAGACGTGTACGTCCTGAATGGACACAGTACAAAAATGTATTGAATATGACTCAGAGTATAAAGTACAACAAAGATCGTAAACATCACTACACTTAGGCAACAAACTAACAATAAAGTAATGTGAACAAATATACCCTGCCATAAAGCAGGTGAGAATAAAATACTGATATGACAACCGATGGCCATATATGATCGCACTTTAAATTTCGTCATGTTATATCACGTTAGTATTAAATTCTATTAAAATATACTTTATATAATTTCAATGCTCTCAAATGCTCGTCTCACACTCAAGTGTATTCTAGCTGTCAAGTATGGGATCGAGTTTCCAGCCTCACAAACGTCAATCATGCCGAAACAATGCCTCCTCAAGCATTTCAGAGGATCGCGATTGGTTGAAATGTAGCCAATGGGTTTGCGCATACGCATTTAAATACCCTGAGACGCCGGCCCGCGTCACCTTTGAAAAAGCCGAAACGCTATCGGCGAAACATGTTAGGGATGGGTATCTGACAATACCCTGTTGTTTTTCTTTTTTAAATGGCATAGTTAACTTTAAAAAGTAACGCTTTATTATAGTGGCATTTGGCTTAAATCAGTACTAACAATTTGGGGGTTATTTGAAAACCGCTAGTGGCAATCGTTAAAAGCTATCTACAGGGTAATAGAACAACAGTTATAACGGCCAACTTGCGAAATCAATCGCACGGATATAGATTGTAAAAAACTATATAATAATACCGTATAGCTATAGCGGTTAGCCAGTGACAACTTTAAAAAGCCAATTAAGGATCACTATTATAACTGTTAGCCACATATTTGGGCTGCTCCAACTTACAACGCAGCAATCATTTGTTGATAGTATAAGTGTACAAAAGCCGGGTACTAGCAATTACAGTGCCATAAGATAACTTTAAGCATTCTAGACGGTAAAAAATTACAATCGCTAACTTTTAAAGAAATCAAAATACAGCCACTTTAGAATAAAGTAAAGATCAATATCGTGTGAACACCTTTAAGCTATAACAGCCAGAACTTATAACTGGTTACTTATATGTATATTGTAACTATCAGCGATAAGCTATCGATACACAAACCAAGTAGGCTGCATAGAACATATCACTCAAAGAAACTTTTGTAAATATTTAGAATACCGTCTCTTATGTATTATATTATAAAAGCAAAATAGGCCAAGGCTGCCAAGTGACTAAAAACAGTTGATAATATACAAAGTGAGATATACTGTTCGTCACTAAGTATATACCACTAAAGTTTGTACACCAAAGCACCAACACATGCCAGACTCTAAACCAAGATATTAAAAATAAAACCCCGTTGCAAAAAACGATTAATTACACAGTATGTATCAAAGATATTCAAGTCACTTCTGATATCCAAAAAAGTTATATTGTATATCAAAGATATTCAAGTCACTGCTGATATTCAAAAATTATATTGTGTATATATACCCATATTATAATCTACTGCAACACAAGGGATAATATATCAAGGTTGATTTAAAACCGTATTATGAACTTATAACTATCAGAAACTCAGTAATTTACCTGAAGGAGTTAACAATACTTATATAGAGATTTATAGATCCATAAAGTGAAAAAAACAAAACTACTCAAGTATACCAGTTACTAAAATGACCCTTACTGATAGTACTTTGCTATTTACTTTTCAAATACGGTTGATTAACTATATACGGAATGTCTGCATGACAGAATTTTGAAATATACAGCGGTATAGAATACCCCAGAACACCAGCTAATTATTCATTGGGTAGACTCATATTTACTATTTAGATAATCCAGAATATTTTACAATAGAGGTAATCTATCCACTTGATATTCAGTGCCACTTCGTTATATTTAGTAAAGTTGCTATGTGTTTTTAAAGTACACACACATACACTACCACAATTGTTTTAATTTAATGTTGATTGTAACTAGTGTCGTTTCATGCACAAGCACTCAAGCTCACAAGGTATATATACATATACCCTATATTAACAAATACAGAAATTGGATAAATTCTTGCACGGTATCCAGACACAGTCATAGAAAAGGATACGTTGTATGCAAATAACTTAAATATATTCTCTGTATATATTAAAGTAATACATTGAGCGTTCCAATTTTACTAGCGTAGTGCTCTTGCTATTTTTTGTTAAACACACATAAACTACCTATTAACCCCTAAACCAAGGCCCTCCCGCATGGCAAACGCTATATTAAACTTATTAACCCCTAATCTGCCGCTCCCGACATCGCCGTCACTAATAAAATGTATTAACACCTATTCCGATTTTCTCCGACATTGTCACCCCTATAATAAAGTTATTAACCCCTATTTTCCCACACCCCAACATCACCCACACTATAATAAAGATATAAACCCCTATTCTGCCGCTCCCCAACATCGCCGCCACTAAATAAAGTTATTAACCCCTAAACCTCTGGCCTCCCACATCACTGCCGCTAAATAAACCTATTAACCCCTAAACCCCCAGCCCCCCACATCACAAAAAAAATAAATTAAACTATTAACCCCTAAACCTAACAACCCCCCTAACTTTAAATTAAAATTACAATATACCTATCTTAAAATAAATAAAAACTTACTTGCGAAATTAAAAAAAACTAAGGCCTAGATTTGGAGTTTGGCGTTAGCCGTGAAAACCAGCGTTATAGGCTCCTAACGCTGGTTTTAGGCTAACTCTGGTATTTGGAGTCAGTCAAAAAAGGGTCTAACGCTCACTTTTCAGCCGCGACTTTTCCATACCGCAGATCCCCTTACGTAAATTGCGTATCCTATCTTTTCAATGGGATTTTTCTAACTCCTGTATTTAGAGTCGTGGCTGAAGTGAGAGTTAGAACTCTAACGACAAAACTCCAGCCGCAGGAAAAAAGTCAGTAGTTAAGAGCTTTCTGGGCTAACGCCGGTTCATAAAGCTCTTAACTACTGTACTCTAAAGTACACTAACACCCATAAACTATCTATGTACCCCTAAACCGAGGTCCCCCCACATCGCCGCCACTCGATTAATTTTTTTTAACCCCTAATCTGCCGACCGCCAACTACGTTATCCTTATGTACCCCTAATCTGCTGCCCCTAACACCGCCGACCCCTATATTATATTTAGTAACCCCTAACCTGCCCCCCCACAATGTCGCCGCCAGCTACCTACACTTATTAACCCCTAATCTGCCGACCGCAAAGCGCCACCACCTACGTTATCCTTATGTACCCCTAATCTGCTGCCCCTAACACCGCCAACCCCTATATTATATTTATTAACCCCTAATC
The DNA here is from genome assembly GCF_027579735.1 of Bombina bombina. Classification (NCBI taxonomy): domain Eukaryota; kingdom Metazoa; phylum Chordata; class Amphibia; order Anura; family Bombinatoridae; genus Bombina; species Bombina bombina. Next base: position 1,100,741,158 of record NC_069500.1, read on the forward strand.
TGCCCCCCACAACGTCGCCTCCACCTGCCTACACTTATTAACCCCTAATCTGCCGAGCGGACCTGAGCGCTACTATAATAAAGTTATTAACCCCTAATCCGCCTCACTAACCCTATAATAAATAGTATTAACCCCTAATCTGCCCTCCCTAACATCGCCGACACCTAACTTCAATTATTAACCCCTAATCTGCCGACCGGAGCTCACCGCTATTCTAATAAATGTATTAACCCCTAAAGCTAAGTCTAACCCTAACACTAACACCCCCCTAAGTTAAATATAATATACATCTAACAAAATTAATTAACTCTTATTAAATAAATTATTCCTATTTAAAGCTAAATACTTACCTGTAAAATAAATCCTAATATAGCTACAATATAAATTATAATTACATTGTAGCTATTTTAGGATTAATATTTATTTTACAGGCAACTTTGTAATTATTTTAACCAGGTACAATAGCTATTAAATAGTTAAGAACTATTTAATAGTTACCTAGTTAAAATAATTACAAAATTACCTGTCAAATAAATCCTAACCTAAGTTACAATTAAACCTAACACTATACTATCATTAAATTAATTAAATAAAATACCTACAATTACCTACAATTAAACCTAACACTACACTATCAATACATTAATTAAATACAATACCTACAAATAACTACAATGAAATAAACTAACTAAAGTACAAAAAATAAAAAAGAACTAAGTTACAAAAAATAAAAAAAATCTACAAACATAAGAAAAATATTACAACAATTTTAAACTAATTACACCTACTCTAAGCCCCCTAATAAAACAACAAAGCCCCCCAAAATAAAAAATGCCCTACCCTATTCTAAATTACTAAAGTTAAAAGCTCTTTTACCTTACCAGCCCTGAACAGGGCCCTTTGCGGGGCATGCCCCAAGAAGTTCAGCTCTTTTGCCTGTAAAAAAAACATACAATACCCCCCCCAACATTACAACCCACCACCCACATACCCCTAATCTAACCCAAACCCCCTTAAATAAACCTAACACTAAGCCCCTGAAGATCTTCCTACCTTGTCTTCACCATACCAGGTTCACCGATCGGTCCTGAAGAGCTCCTCCGATGTCCTGATCCAAGCCCAAGCGGGGGGCTGAAGATGTCCATGATCCGGTAGAAGTCTTCATCCAAGCGGGGCAGAAGAGGTCTTCCATCCGATTGAAGTCTTCATCCAAGCGGGGCAGAAGAGGTCTTCCATCCGATTGAAGTCTTCATCCAGGCGGCATCTTCTATCGACATCCATCTGGAACGGAGCGGCAGCATCCTGAAGACCTCCGACGCGGAACATCCATCCTGGCCGACGACTGAACGACTAATGACGGTTCCTTTAAATGACGTCATCCAAGATGGCGTCCCTCAAATTCTGATTGGCTGATAGGATTCTATCAGCCAATCGGAATTAAGGTAGGAATATTCTGATTGGCTGATGGAATCATCCAATCAGATTTAGCTCGCATTCGGAACAGCCAATAGAATTCGAGCTCAATCTGATTGGCTGATTGGATCAGCCAATTGGATTGAACTTGATTCTGATTGGCTGATTCCATCAGCCAATCAGAATATTCCTACCTTAATTCCGATTGACTGATAGAATCCTATCAGCCAATCGGAATTCAAGGGACGCCATCTTGGATGACGTCATTTAAAGGAACCGTCATTCGTCGTTCAGTCGTTGGCCAGGATGGATGTTCCGCGTCGGAGGTCTTCAGGATGCTGCCGCTCCGTTCCAGATGGATGTCGATAGAAGATAGTTTATTTCATTGTAGTTATTTGTAGGTATTGTATTTAATTAATGTATTGATAGTGTAGTGTTAGGTTTAATTGTAGGTAATTGTAGGTATTTTATTTAATTAATTTAATGATAGTATAGTGTTAGGTTTAATTGTAACTTAGGTTAGGATTTATTTGACAGGTAATTTTGTAATTATTTTAACTAGGTAACTATTAAATAGTTCTTAACTATTTAATAGCTATTGTACCTGGTTAAAATAATTACAAAGTTGCCTGTAAAATAAATATTAATCCTAAAATAGCTACAATGTAATTATAATTTATATTGTAGCTATATTAGGATTTATTTTACAGGTAAGTATTTAGCTTTAAATAGGAATAATTTATTTAATAAGAGTTAATTAATTTAGTTAGATGTAAATTATATTTAACTTAGGGGGGTGTTAGTGTTAGGGTTAGACTTAGCTTTAGGGGTTAATACATTTATTAGAATAGCGGTGAGCTCCGGTCGGCAGATTAGGGGTTAATAATTGAAGTTAGGTGTCGGCGATGTTAGGGAGGGCAGATTAGGGGTTAATACTATTTATTATAGGGTTAGTGAGGCGGATTAGGGGTTAATAACTTTATTATAGTAGCGCTCAGGTCCGCTCGGCAGATTTGGGGTTAATAAGTGTAGGCAGGTGGAGGCGACGTTGTGGGGGGCAGATTAGGGGTTAATAAATATAATATAGGGGTCGGCGATGTTAGGGCAGCAGATTAGGGGTACATAGGGATAATGTAAGTAGCGACGGTGTCCGAAGCGGTAGATTAGGGGTTAATAATAATATGCAGGGGTCAGCGATAGCGGGGGCGGCAGAATAGGGGTTAATAAGTGTAAGCTTAGGGGTGTTTAGACTCGGGGTACATGTTAGAGTGTTAGGTGCAGACGTAGGAAGTGTTTACGCATAGCAAACAATGGGGCTGTGTTAGGAGCTGAACGCGGCTGTTTTGCAGGTGTTAGGTTTTTTTTCAGCTCAAACAGCCCCATTGTTTCCTATGGGGGAATCGTGCACGAGCACGTTTTTGAGGCTGGCCGCTTGCATAAGCAACTCTGGTATCGAGAGTTGAAGCTGCGTTAAATATGCTCTACGCTCCTTTTTTGGAGCCTAACGCAGCCTTTATGTGGACTCTCAATACCAGAGTTATTTTTATGGTGTGGCCAGAAAAAAGCCGGCGTTAGCTACGCGGGTCCTTACCGACAAAACTCTAAATCTAGACGTAAGTTTAAACTATAAATTAAACTATTATACTAACATTTTAATAATGATCAATTAAATAAATTAAAGTACTCATTAAAAAAACCTAACACTATTAAAATAAATTAATTCTACAGTTACAAAAAAATAAAAATACTAAATTACAAAAAATAAAAAAATACACTAAATAATGAAAAAATAACAAACAAAATTATCAAAAATAAAAACAATTATGCCTAATCTAATAGCCCTATAAAAATAAAAAAGCCCCCCCAAAATAAAAAAACCCTAGTCTACAATAAACTACCAATACCCCTTAAAAGGGCCTTTTGTAGGGCATTGCCCTAAAGAAATCAGCTCTAAAAACCAACATTAAAACCCACCAAAATGGCGTCCCATGCATTCCTATTGGCTGATTTGATTTTTGAAATTCAAAACAGCTAATAGGATGAGAGCCACTGAAATCGTATTGGCTGTTCAAATCAGCCAATAGGATGAGAGCTACTGAAATTCTATTGGCTATTCAAATCAGCCAATAGAATTTAAGTAGCTCTCATCCTATTGGCTGATTTGAACAGCCAATAGGATTTCAGTAGCTCTCATCCTATTAGCTGATTTAAATTTCAAAAATCAAATCAGCCAATAGGAATGCAAGGGATGCCATTTTGAAAAGGCTCCATTGCATTGAAGATTCAGTATACGATGGCGACAGTACAAAGAGGATGCTCCGTGCCAGATGTCTTCAGGATGGACCCGCTCCACGCCCCCCGGATGAAGATAGAAGATGCCGCCTGGATGGATGAAGACCTCGCCGCCTGGATGAAGACTTCTTGCTGCCTGGATGTCCGGACTTCTTTGTAACCTCACCCACCAGCCTCTAGGACTTGCTTTGTATTCTGCAGGTTTAGCTTCTGACCACCCTGCCGCCTTTCTTAGTGACAATAGTGTCCCAGCATTGTCCCGGCAAGTGTACAGGCACATGGCAGAAATAACCCCAAATCTCTTAGCATAAGTATTCTCTGTTACCTTTCCTATTGCTGATAGACGCTGGAGAAGTGGGCCACCTCTTGAAAAGGAGATGTCCCCTCTGTGGGCCTTTCTGAGTCCTCCGGTGTTGTTGTTAGCCGGGAGTCATTATTGAAAAGGGTGGAGGTTGTGATATTTCAATTGAAAGTTCTCTGCAAAATTGTGGGAGATCCTCTTCTGTGCAGTATATCACATTCTTATTGTCTTTTGAAGCAATGATAGCCACAGGAAAACCCTATCTGTATGGTATCTTGTTAGCTTACAATCTAGAGGTGATATGTGATAGGGATCTGCAGCGTTACTGGACTCAGATCACTGAAGATTTGTATTGGCATGCCAGCATGCTGGATTGATTGTTTTGCCCTGGAGTTGCATAGAATATCCTCTTTGTTTTGAAAGTTGAGCAACTTGAGAATAATATCTCATGGTGGGGCTTTAGGAGGTGGCCTGGGCCACAGCGCCCTGTGCGCTCTTTCAATAGGGATACCTGTTGAATTTGGAGTTCCTTTGATGGTCCGGAAAAGGCTTTGGAGATACCCTTCTAATGGAGTAGGGGAGACAGACTCTGGGACACCTCTCACTCACAAATTATTTTAATGGCTGCGGTTGTCCAAATCTTCTATTTTGTCATTCAAGGACTGAATTAAACTATCCTGAGATGTCACTTTGGTGGTGAGCTGAGTTGGATTGTTGGAAGTTGATGCTTGGTCATCTTCAACCACAGTGATCCTGTCTTTCAGTGAGGATATATCTTTATGGAGCTCTTTGTATAATGCGCGCACCTCGTGCATTACTACCTTTATGTCCTCCTTAGACGATAGATGATTGAGGTCCTCTTTAGTAACATAATTTGGGGGCAGAGAGTCAGCGTTATGTGCTTCTGCCATTATGGGCTGTTTGTCACTTGTGGTTTGACCCTCGAGTTCAGATCCCTGTTGTTCCTTTAGCTTTAGATAGTGGCCCAATTTTCTGTTATTATTGCCTTTCTCCCCTCTGTTTTGCTTTGTATTGGGCATCCCAGAGTTTGTTGTTAATAGTATAAGACAGTCAATGTGATGCTTTTCCAGGGAGGCAATAAAAAGGTATACTGCAACCATGTTTTCCTATGCTGGGATGATTAGTGGGAAAGTTTTCAGGCAGACTGCAGTGTGTTGCTCTGTGAGTAAAGGTCTGGTAAGGATTACCACCTTAATGGGGGCAGGGTATTATTTACTATGTGAATTTAGGCTTTTTGCTGCCTTTATAGATACAATTTTATGCCCCAGAGTTAATGGTGGATTGTATTAAAGAGTTTATTTTCTTTGGCTTAGGGCTTAATATTGAGGGTTTGCTTATTCTGCCCTGCTCCAGTCTCAGAGTGTAACCAATACTCTTAGTAACAGGGTTAGTCTGTATGAGCCTCTATTCTCCTCGGGGCCTCCCACGTGGCTAATGGCTACACTCCCTACAGTTACGCTCAAACGGACTGATACTTTTTATTTGCCCTCAGTGATCCGTCTCAATCCCACCTTTGCTTAGTAATCTGGTATTTTACACAATAGTTCTCACATAAATAGGCCCCTGCATGTGTTTTGCGATATCGTGTACTGCTTTTCACTGACTGCCTCTACTATGAGTCGTCCCGTGCAACCCGATCTGTCCAGCACCTGCCTGTTCTGATATTGCTTTGCAGCTGCGGTCCTGGATATCTACCGTCTGCCGGTGTTAGGACCCGCCTTGTTGTTGTAGGTAGTGATTGAGATCCTACGCGCTCTTTTTACACACTTTTTGTGCCACGAGGCTCAGGAGCTCTATCACAAAGCTGCCATCGTCCTGTGTGGCTAAGCCCTGCCCCCTAGCCCATTGTATTTTAAGTGTATGCATGGCTAAGGCTGCATATAAATTATATCCAGTGTTTCAATTTTTTTTATTAAAGTTATTAAATTGGCACATGAAAAACAAGTAAGCTGTGACATTTATGCTAGTACACTCTATGGAACAAAACCAAAAAACTATTTCTCTGGATATTGAATATATATGTTGTTTTGTTCTTTCCTGCTTGGTTAGAAATGGTTGTTAGTTAGTCATTTTTAATAATGTGCAGTTTGTTTCAAAGTTAAAGGGACAGTTCACTCGAAAAGTTTCTCCCCTTCAATTTTTTCTCAATGATCCACTTTACCTGCTGGAGTGTATTAAATTGTTTCTAAGTATTTTCATTAACCTTATATTTGCATTTTAATTAGTTTATTTAGCCTGTGGTATCCCCACCCATCCTGAATGTTTTTGGCCTCAAGGCAGCAGAAGAAATTACACTCCCAGTGGGATATAGAAGAGATAAGGTAATAAAATGTTAATTTTCCATTGTTCTCTACAAGTATTGGTGATTGTTTTGTGGACAGATATAAAATAAGGAAGCAGGTATATGTACACAATGTGACAAAGAAATGAGATCTGATTATACCTACAAGCTCAACCCATTTTATTAAGTTGTGGCTTCAAAACACAAAATCAGCTTATTCATATACATAAATAAGCCTTAAAAAGCAAATCTCATACATTTTATACTCTGCAGCTGGTAAAAAAATTATTGGAATTTTTTTTTATAGTATATTGTCCCTTTAAAATATCAGAGGTAATTCCAGCAATTAACGTTCAACTAGGAACTTAAATTCTTTTGCCACTTAATTTCCTATTTTTTTATTTTATATATATATATATATATATATATATATATATATGTGTGTGTGTGTGTGTGTGTGTGTGTCATTGCAATACACAATTAAAGCGTTATGACTGAGCAACTACATAAAAAAAAAAAATTGTTTAGAAAAATCTACCATATTTCTCAAACAAAATAAATAATTTCAACAAATGAAAGTTAAACATATGTTTGTTAGTACATCTTGAGAGAAAATCATTGGAATTACCATCATTGGCATTAATGACTGTTTAAACCAGAGGTCTCAAATTACTAGTTACATGCGGCTTGCAGGACTGGCCCACCAGGATAACGGGAAATTTCCTGGTGGGCCATGGCATCTGAGCATGGTTTGAGCCCTAGCTACCTTAAGGCCTATGGGGCAGATTTATCAATGTCTGGAGGACATGATCCGCTGTAGCATACGCTGTCGGCATTTAACATTGCACAAGTAGTTCTGGTGAACTGCTTGTGCAATGCTGCCCCTTGCAGATTTGCAGCCAATCAGCCGCTAGCAGGGGGTGTCAATCAACCCAATCGTACATGATTGGGTAGATTGCTGTCTGCAGCCTCAAAGGAGGCGTATGAGTTAAGGAGCAGCCGTCTCAAGACCGCTGCTTCTTAACTCTTGTTTCCGGGGAGCCTGAAGGCTCACACAGAAATAAATGCTTTAGGGCCGACTGACTGTTTGATAAAGCGGCCCCTAAGGCGCACTGTTAGTTTTCTTTTTACTCAATATATTGCCGAACCAGCAATAATTCCTCATTGGAACACCATGGATTTAGCCCCCTCCCTGTAAAAAAGGTAAGGGGGAGTAGGGGCAAACTGTTTTTTGTTTTTTTTTTGTTTTGTTTTTTTCTCCAAAAGAGCTTTATTGAGTAAAACATATTACAGAAAAATAATGCATCATTGAATACACACAATTATGTTACATGGATAAGGATTCAACTAATACCTCTGGATGACAAGAATGCATGCAAATTGTAGTCCCTCAATGCAATCCAAAGTTTTAATTCCAGTCTTTACAAGCCAGTTTGACTTGTTATACATAACCATGGGGGATTGATTCGGAGAAAGCCATCCGTCTATATGTACATCTTCAATGCTGCAATCATCAACAAAGCTCTACAGTTTTCAAAGGATTTTACATGTCCACCTGTTATTGGTCATTTTCAACATAGAACCATAACAAGAAGGTAAAAAACAACAGGAGTGAAGGCTTAATTAAGGGAACAGTATAACGTTAGTATCAGATATTATTATTAAGTTTTTTGTATGGTTACAGTTTGTCAGTTTTTATTTATTTACTAATCTATATTCACACAACTAGAAGGAGTGAGCAAGGGAAATTAAAAAAAAAATGCGGGGGGGGGGGGAGAGGGGAACAGGGGAGTAGGAATAGCGGAATAGGGGAGAAAGTAGCAAATGTCGGAATATGGGTCTCATCATACATCAGCCCACCATTTACAGGTAGTTCCACCTCTCACCCGGGACCCTCCCACATCTGGAGCATGAGCTCATATGTGTCAAGTTTAGCAATTCGGGCATAATAATATCTTTCAAGTGTTAGGAGATTCTGTGTTTTTTGTTTCCAGTCAGAGAGTGTAGGGAATCAGGTTTTTCGCTCCAATCAACATTAGCAATAGGAGGGATTTTTTAACCGGGTCTCTGATTTTAAGAGGAAGGTGAAAGAATAGGGTCGTCGGGGCCTTCGGAATTTCTAAACTCAAAATGCATCGCATCTCCTCCCAAACTGAGGACCAAAAGTTATCTAATAGAGGGCAGTCCCACCAAATATGTACCATGGTGCCTAGTTCTCCACAACCCCGCCAGCATCTATCCGAGGCATTTGAATATAAAGTTTTAAGGCACGATGGTGTTAGATACCAGCAGCTCATATGTTTATATTGAGTCTCTTGGGTATGCGCTGAGACTGACGCGGTCTTGATGGTACGAAACATCCCATTCCTCCACTGAAAATTCTACTCCCAACTCCTTATGCCACATTCTAGTATAATTCAGTAGCGCGCTTCCCTCTGGTACAAGAAGAAATTTTTACAGCAGAGAGATGCCTGGAGGCTGATTTCTATGAGCATAGCTGCTCAAAAGGTGTGAGTTTTCTCAATATGTGATGTTTGTGTCTATGGGTAGTGATGTAATGACATATTTGTAGGTAGACAAACCAGGGGATAGGAAAATCAGGGAAGTCCCTCTCAATCTCCTCTCGTGTCTTCACCCTTCCATTAGTAGTGTAAAAACGTATGTGATTGTTTTGTGGTAAGGTCTGTGTGGAGGTCTTTTTTAATTGTAATGAGAGCTCAGAGTTATCATATACAGGTGTCAATGGGGAATAGGCTGTCAAAATATGTGAGTCAGTTTGTAATGTCTTGTCCCATTCATTAAGCATTTCTTCCAATAATGGTAAATGTGTAAGGTCTGTGTGTCTGTTCTGCTTTTGTGTCCACAAAAGGGACGATAGATTTTGGGTGTGCAAAGCACTCTTATCTAGAGATATCCAGATTTTTTGATCACTGTCCTGGCACCATTCCACCACTCTTTGAAGTAGAATGGCTCTTCTGTATAGAAGAAGGCTTGGCAGACCCAATCCTCCCTCCTCTCTTGGTAGATACATAGTTCTCTTATTTACTCTAGGTTTAATACCTTGTCACATATACTCCTCAAGCAGTCCCTGCAATGAGGGAAGGAACGTGTGGGGCAGGGGAATTGGGACAGTCTGGAGCAGGTACAGCAACCTCGGGAGAACATTCATTTTAATAACATGAATTCTTCCTAGCCAGGAAATCGATTTATGTCTCCAAGTGGAAAGGTCTGCTGAGATCTGGGTTTTCAATTTAACGTAATTGGCCGTGAAAATATCTGAGATAGAAGATGCTAGACTAATACCTATGTATGTTAGATACTTATTTTTCAGCGTGAATAGGCTATGTTTTTTTAAGTAACTCCATAGCGACTGAGGGTAATGAGATGTTTAAAAGTTCAGATTTTGTGTTATTTAGATGGAAATGAGAAGCCTCTCCATATCTCGTAAACCCCTCTAACAGTGCTGGGACTGTCCCCTCTATCTCTGCAATAGTAAACAAGAGGTCATCCGCATACATTGCTATTTTGTTTTCTCTACCTCCCATCTCTATCCCCTTGATGAGGTTGTTTGCTCTGATATTGCTCACCAATGCCTCCACCAAAATGGCAAACAGCGATGGCGAAAGTGGGCACCCCTGTCTGGTCCCATTGGTGATAGTGAAAGCATCTGAAAGGACATTGTTTACTTTAACCTGTACATTCGGAGAAGAGTACAATGCAAAGACTGTTTTGATGAATCTCTCTCCAAATCCCATTTTTAGCAAAGTCGACCGTAAGAAGTGCCAGCTCACCCTGTTGAACGCTTTTTCAGCGTCAGTGGACAACAGGGCAAGCGGCAACCCCTCTTTTTGAGCATGGGCAATCAGCTGCTGCACCTTAAGGGTATTGTCCCTTGCCTCCCTCCCAGGGATAAACCCCACCTGATCTAATGAAATCAAACTCAGAAGAAATTTGTTTACTCTATTCGCTAGAACTTTCACCAGGATTTTGACGTCCACGTTTAACAGCGAAATTGGCCTGTAACTCTGTGGTAAGTCCGCGGGTTTCCACAGTTTTGGAATAACTGTAATATAAGCAGTCAACATAGAAGACGGTAGCTGCTCCAGATCTGCCAACCGGTTAAATAGATCCTGCAAAAATGGGAGTAAGACAGCGGAAAAAGTTTTGTAATATTTTGCTCCCAGCCCATCTGGGCCAGGGCATTTCCCAGTAGGAAGATGTTTCAATGCTATCTGTATTTCCTCCTGTGACAGAGGTGTCTCAAGGAAGTCGATTGCGTCTTGGCCTAATTTCTGTAGTTTGGTGGTATGCAAGTATTCTTGTACTCTATGTTCCTTAGTGTCTCTCCCTGAAATTACATCTGAACAAGTTGTGTCAAGATAATAGAGTACTGTAATATGACCTGAGTGTGTTAGCAATGTTGGGGCTGTCTTTGTAAGCTTTCCCTTTACTATCCTTCATCACATATATAAAAGTTTTCAGTTGAGATCGGCGTAGTGCTCTTGCGAGCAATTTCCCAGACTTATTCCCACCCTCGTAATATTTTTGCTGCATTAGAAGTGCATTACGTTGGTTTTCTTCCTGTAAGAGGCGCTTAAACTCTATCCTAGCTTGGTTAAGGGCTGTTTCTGCTTCTAAGTCAGATGGATTTTTCTTATGCTGTCCCTCTAACGTCATGATGTTGTCAAGAGCTAAGTTATATTTTTCCCTACGTTGTTTCATTAGTCTCGCCTTGTGCTTTAAGTGCCCCCTAATGACACTCTTATGTGCCTCCCATATAGTAGGTAGTGGCAACTCTTGGGTCATGTTTAAGTCAAAGTATTCAGTTATTCTGGAGGTAATTTCTTCTCTCACAAGTGGGTCGTCTAATAATGCATTGTCCAATCGCCATATATACGGCGTGGCTAGTGTGTTTGGCCAGCTCATCTTGAAAGTGACGGGAGCATGGTCCGACCAGGTAATAGCACTGATGTCACTGCATGTAATGTATGCAATACCATGCAAGTCTGTGAAAAAAAATCAATGCAAGAGTATTTCTTATGTGGGCTGGAGTAGAAGGTATAGTTTGAGTCCGTGGGGTGCATTGTCCTCCATATATCGTGTAGCATGTTATCTTTCAGCACTGTGTTGATTTGCTTTAGGACCTGATGTGGGGAACTCGAGACACCATTAGAGGTGTCTTATCTAGGGTTGAGTGGGGTATTAAAGTCTTGACCAAAAATGTCACCCCTTTAGCTATCTCAAGTAATTTGCCCGATAAGTTCCTAAAAAAGACGTGCTGGGCTGTGTTAGGAGCATATATGTTTGCGAATGTTACTTGTCTGTCCTGCAATAGACCCACCACTATGACATATCTACCATCATTGTCTTTTTCTAATTTCTGGAGTTGGAAAAGTGTTCTGTGATGTATTAGTAAGCCCACCCCATTCCGCTTGCAAGGGCCTGATGAAAAAAAAGCAGTGGGGTATTTAACGTTATGCCATTTGGGCTCTTTATTTTTAGTAAAATGCGATTCCTAAATGAAAATGATATCCCTCTGCATTTTTTGTAAGTCCCTGAAGACAATAGATGGCTTGTCCAGACTATTTAAACCTTTTACATTAATTGTTATGAATTTCAAGGGGTAGATCTTTGTCTTATACTGTGAGGGAACCATTCTGGGCGGAGGGGGCAGGTAAGAGGCGTCCAAAGGGGAGGGAAACAAGAGAGGAGGGGTGGAAATAAGAAAGAGGGGGGAAGGAAGAAGGGAAAAAAGGGGGGGTATGGATACTATCTGTTGTGCGGTATTTCTGTTAGTGTAACCAGTTATGTCAAGAAGTACGAAGTAAGGTATAATAGAGAGAAAAAGAAGAAGGAGAAGAGGAATAATAAAAGTGATTAAAAACACTGGAGTGCCAGATGGCGTTCCAAGATAAACACTTACTTTTGAAAGTTTACTCAGGAAGGAATGTGCTGAAAATTGGCCCAATTAAGGACATTAAAATAAAGCTGAACTCACACACAATTTAAAACAACTGAATCTGAGAACGTAAAGACATTTGTATACATTTCAACATAAGAACCAAGGGGTAATTTGCTGCAAATAAGTAAAGACGGGTGACATTCCGCTATGAACAGTTAACAATAAGATCTTCAATACAACTGTTAAACATACATAGCAAGCACTGCACATAGGTGTTCACATCCATACAGACCTGTTTGGCGTGCAATGTCACCCATGTCCAACTCCTGCTGGGGTTATAAGCCACAGCAGTCCAATATTATTTAGTATTGAAGGACAGTCTCACCATTGATAAGTCCATTATGTCTGGAGCCGGTCTTCTCTCTCTATTGGAATCTGGGAAGGTAAATTATCTGGATTTGGAGGTGTTATACCCAGGGTGGTGCAGAAGGGGTCAAGATTGGGTAAAGATCTGTACAAGGCAGTCTTATCCCCCTTGGAGGCGATGATACATTTGGGGAATCCCCACCTGTAGGGTATTTTGTTATCTTGTAATGCTGTGGTAAGAAATCTCAGATCTTGGCGCTTCTGGAGAGTCACCGGGCTAGGTGATACCAGCATGTTGCACTGGGTGTTTGTTCCTGCTATTCCTGGCAAACTGTTTTGATAATTAATTAAATAAAGTTAATATACAATCCAGAGAAGAGGTGAAAAACAGCAAATTACATTTGGCAGAGGATAATCTTTTCCGACCCTGTAATACTTCATAATGTCTATTTTTAAATTAAAAAAAAAAAAGTTGAAGCTGAGTAGAAGGAATTTGAAGAGAGATGGACAAGTAATTATTTTTTTAACTGATATTTCACTCTAGGCTGTTGTTAAGGTCTAAACTGCTAACTCACTTAAGGCAGACATGACTCATCTAACTAAGAGCAAACACTGCCAAGCATCTGGCAGTAACAGCAAGCACTAACTAGTATTGTATATAGTTCAATTTTGTTGTTGAAGTTTGACATTTTGCAAGTGGCCCTCATGGGAGAAGAGAACTTATCCAGTGGCCCCCCAGGTAATTTTAGTTTGAAACCCCTAATTTAAAGGGATATGAAACCCAAATGTTTTCTTTCATGGTTCAGCTAGAGTCTGCAATTTTAAGCAACTTTCTAATTTACTCCATTATCCCTTTTTTCGTTCTCTTGGTATCTTTATTTGTAAAGGCAGGAATGTAAGCTTAGAAGCGGGCCTATTTTGATTCAGCACCCTGGGTAGCGCTTGCTGTTTGGTGGCTGATGGGCCAGCTCCTAAGCTTTACAACCCTGCTTTTCAAATAAAGATACCAAGGGAACGAAGAAAAATTGATAATAGGAGTAAATTAGAAAGTTGCTTAACTTTTCATGTTCTAGCTGAATCATGAAATAATTTTTTTTTTTTTTATTCCTTTAACCCCTTAGTGACCAGACCACTTTTCAATTTGTTGACCATCTGGGACCAAGGCTATTTTTGCATTTCTGCGATGTTTGTATTTAACTGTAATTTTCCTCTTACTCATTTACTGTACCCACACATATTATATACTGTTTTTCTCGCCATTAAATGGACTTTCTAAAGATACCATTTTTTTCATCATATCTTATAATTTACTATAAAAAAAAATATAAAATATGAGGAAAAAATGAAAAAAAATGCACTTTTTCTAACTTTGAGCCCCAAAATCTCTTACACATCTACAACCACCATAAAATACCAATGCTAAACAGTTTCTAAATTTTGTCCTGAGTTTATAAATACCCAATGTTTACATGTTCTTTGCTTTTTTTGCAAGTTATAGGGCAATAAGTACAAGTAGCACTTTGCTATTTCAAAACCATGTTTTTTCAAAATTGGCGATAGTTACATTGTAACACCAATATCTGTCATGAATCCCTGAATAACCCTTCAAATGTATATATTTTTTAAAAGAAGACAACCTAAGGTATTAAACTTGGGGTATTTTGACTTTTTTCATGCAACCATTTTACCACCAATCTATGCCAAAGTTTGGGGGGGGGAAAAAAATAATTTGATTTTTTGACAAAATAGCAATTTAAGAATACATTTACTGATAATATTAAGGGTTACTGCCAAATAACACCCTCATATGTCTTCAGCAGCATCTCCTGGGTACAGTGATACCACCCATGTATAGGTGTGTCGGGTTCTCGGGGGGCTAAAAGCTCTTATTTTTAGGGAGCGCATTCCAGTTTTTCAACTTGGAATTTTCACATCGGTCATCATGCACCCATGTCCTATTTGGGACATTTCTGAAGCTGGTCAATGGAATTTACCCCCATCAAACCATATATTTTTGAAAAGTAGACACCCTAGGGTATTTCAAATGCTTGTATTTTAACACTTTCCATGCACTAATTCAACCACCAGTCTTTGTCAAACTTTTGGGTAGTCATTATTTTGTGTTATTTTTCACACACATTGTACTTTAGGCATGGATTCTCAGTTCCTGTTATGTGTTACTGCCAAAAAAAAACTCAATATGTGTTCAACAACATCTCCTGAGTACAGTGATACCACCCATGTATAGGTGTGTCGGGTTCTCTGGGGGCTAAAAGGCCTTAATTTTAGGAAGCGCATTCCAGTTTTTCAACTTGGAATTTTCACATCGGTCATCATGCACCCATGTCCTATTTGGGACATTTCTGAAGCTGGCCAATGGAATTTACCCCCATCAAACCATATATTTTTGAAAAGTAGACACCCTAGGGTATTTCAAATGCTGGTATTTTAACACTTTCCATGCACTAATTCAACCACCAGTCTTTGTCAAACTTTTGGGTAGTCATTTTTTTTGTGTTATTTTTCACACACATTGTATTTTAGGCATGGATTCTCAGTTCCTGTTATGTGTTACTGCCAAAAAGCACCTCAATATGTGTTCAACAACATCTCCTGAGTACAGCGATACCACCTATGTATAGGTGTGTTGGGTTCTCTGGGGGCTAGAAGGCCTTATTTTTAGGAAGCGCATTCCAGTTTTTCAACTTGGAATTTTCACATCGGTCATCATGCACCCATGTCCTATTTGGGACATTTCTGAAGCTGGTCAATGGAATTTACCCCCATCAAACCATATATTTTTGAAAAGTAGACACCCTAGGGTATTTCAAATGCTTGTATTTTAACACTTTCCATGCACTAATTCAACCACCAGTCTTTGTCAAACTTTTGGGTAGTCATTATTTTGTGTTATTTTTCACACACATTGTACTTTAGGCATGGATTCTCAGTTCCTGTTATGTGTTACTACCAAAAAAACCCTCAATATGTGTTCAACAACATCTCCTGAGTACAGTGATACCACCCATGTATAGGTGTGTCGGGTTCTCTGGGGGCTAAAAGGCCTTAATTTTAGGAAGCGCATTCCAGTTTTTCAACTTGGAATTTTCACATCGGTCATCATGCACCCATGTCCTATTTGGGACATTTCTGAAGCTGGTCAATGGAATTTACCCCCATCAAACCATATATTTTTGAAAAGTAGACACCCTAGGGTATTTCAAATGCTTGTATTTTAACACTTTCCATGCACTAATTCAACCACCAGTCTTTGTCAAACTTTTGGGTAGTCATTATTTTGTGTTATTTTTCACACACATTGTACTTTAGGCATGGATTCTCAGTTCCTGTTATGTGTTACTACCAAAAAAACCCTCAATATGTGTTCAACAACATCTCCTGAGTACAGTGATACCACCCATGTATAGGTGTGTCGGGTTCTCTGGGGGCTAAAAGGCCTTAATTTTAGGAAGCGCATTCCAGTTTTTCAACTTGGAATTTTCACATCGTTCATCATGCACCCATGTCCTATTTGGGACATTTCTGAAGCTGGTCAATGGAATTTACCCCCATCAAACCATATATTTTTGAAAAGTAGACACCCTAGGGTATTTCAAATGCTTGTATTTTAACACTTTCCATGCACTAATTCAACCACCAGTCTTTGTCAAACTTTTGGGTAGTCATTATTTTGTGTTATTTTTCACACACATTGTACTTTAGGCATGGATTCTCAGTTCATGTTATGTGTTACTGCCAAAAAAAACCTCAATATGTGTTCAACAACATCTCCTGAGTACAGTGATACCACCCATGTATAGGTGTGTCGGGTTCTCTGGGGGCTAAAAGGCCTTAATTTTAGGAAGCGCATTCCAGTTTTTCAACTTGGAATTTTCACATCGGTCATCATGCACCCATGTCCTATTTGGGACATTTCTGAAGCTGGTCAATGGAATTTACCCCCATCAAACCATATATTTTTGAAAAGTAGACACCCTAGGGTATTTCAAATGCTTGTATTTTAACACTTTCCATGCACTAATTCAACCACCAGTCTTTGTCAAACTTTTGGGTAGTCATTATTTTGTGTTATTTTTCACACACATTGTACTTTAGGCATGGATTCTCAGTTCCTGTTATGTGTTACTACCAAAAAAACCCTCAATATGTGTTCAACAACATCTCCTGAGTACAGTGATACCACCCATGTATAGGTGTGTCGGGTTCTCTGGGGGCTAAAAGGCCTTAATTTTAGGAAGCGCATTCCAGTTTTTCAACTTGGAATTTTCACATCGGTCATCATGCACCCATGTCCTATTTGGGACATTTCTGAAGCTGGTCAATGGAATTTACCCCCATCAAACCATATATTTTTGAAAAGTAGACACCCTAGGGTATTTCAAATGCTTGTATTTTAACACTTTCCATGCACTAATTCAACCACCAGTCTTTGTCAAACTTTTGGGTAGTCATTATTTTGTGTTATTTTTCACACACATTGTACTTTAGGCATGGATTCTCAGTTCCTGTTATGTGTTACTGCCAAAAAAAACCTCAATATGTATTCAACAACATCTCCTGAGTACAGTGATACCACCCATGTATAGGTGTGTCGGGTTCTCTGGGGGCTAAAAGGCCTTAATTTTAGGAAGCGCATTCCAGTTTTTCAACTTGGAATTTTCACATCGGTCATCATGCACCCATGTCCTATTTGGGACATTTCTGAAGCTGGTCAATGGAATTTACCCCCATCAAACCATATATTTTTGAAAAGTAGACACCCTAGGGTATTTCAAATGCTTGTATTTTAACACTTTCCATGCACTAATTCAACCACCAGTCTTTGTCAAACTTTTGGGTAGTCATTATTTTGTGTTATTTTTCACACACATTGTACTTTAGGCATGGATTCTCAGTTCCTGTTATGTGTTACTGCCAAAAAAAACCTCAATATGTGTTCAACAACATCTCCTGAGTACAGTGATACCACCCATGTATAGGTGTGTCGGGTTCTCTGGGGGCTAAAAGGCCTTAATTTTAGGAAGCGCATTCCAGTTTTTCAACTTGGAATTTTCACATCGGTCATCATGCACCCATGTCCTATTTGGGACATTTCTGAAGCTGGTCAATGGAATTTACCCCCATCAAACCATATATTTTTGAAACGTAGACACCCTAGGGTATTTCAAATGCTTGTATTTTAACACTTTCCATGCACTAATTCAACCACCAGTCTTTGTCAAACTTTTGGGTAGTCATTATTTTGTGTTATTTTTCACACACATTGTATTTTAGGCATGGATTCTCAGTTCCTGTTATGTGTTACTGCCAAAAAAACCCTCAATATGTGTTCAACAACATCTCCTGAGTACAGTGATACCACCCATGTATAGGTGTGTCGGGTTCTCTGGGGGCTAAAAGGCCTTAATTTTAGGAAGCGCATTCCAGTTTTTCAACTTGGAATTTTCACATCGGTCATCATGCACCCATGTCCTATTTGGGACATTTCTGAAGCCGGTCAATGAAATTTACCCCCATAAAACCATATATTTTTGAGAAGTAGACCCCCTAGGGTATTTGAAATGCTGGTATTTTCACACTTTCCATGAACTTATTTAACCACCAGTCTTTGTCAAACTTTTGGGTAGTCATTTTTTTGTGTTATTTTTCACACACATTGTACTTTAGGCATGGATTCTCAGTTCCTGTTATGTGTTTACTGCCAAAAAACACCTCAATATGTGTTCAACAACATCTCCTGAGTACAGTGATACCACCCATGTATAGGTGTGTTGGGTTCTCTGGGGGCTAGAAGGCCTTATTTTTAGGAAGCGCATTCCATTTTTTACACTTCCCATTTTCACATCCCATGCACCCATGTTCTATTTAAGACATTTCTGAAGCCGGCCAATGTAATTTACCCCCATAAAACCATATATTTTTGAAAAGTAGACATCCTAGGGTATTTCAAATGCAGGTGTTTTAACACTTTCCATACACTAATTCAACCACTAGTCTTTGTCAAACTATTGGGCATTCATTTCTTTGTGTTATTTTTCACATACATTGTACTTTAGACATGGATTCACAGCTCCTGTTATGTGTTACTACCAAAGAAGACACCAATATGTGGTCACCAACATCTCCTGAGTTCATTGATACCACCTATGCATAGGTTTGGTGGCTTGTTTGGGCGGTGCAATGCCAAATGTCTGACATGTGTTTGTGATTTTTTTTCACATTTAACATATTTTCTTTGCCTATCGTCTTTTTTTGGGGGTCTTTTAACATACCCCAATTTATTTGTTTTCCATAAATGTGATTATATTTAAAAAGTTGACCCCCCAAGGTATTATACATGGAGTGGTTTGATGACTTTGATGCAACCGTTTTAGCCCAAAAAATTGGAGAAAGTATATGGTGGTAATTTTTCAATTTTCATTGTTACAGACACATTGCTTTTTTACTATGATTTAGGAGAGACTGTTGTAAGTTATTGCAAAAGAATACTTTAGGTTGTTTTCTGCAAGGCACCCTGAGTACACCTATGCCCCCCATGCATAGGTTTGCCAGGATTTTGGGAAGGTTATGTTACATGATTTTAGTTATTAAAAATGAGAGTATTTCTTCTGATAGGCCTATCTTTAGTTTGGGGCCTATCACATACCCCACTTTTATTTATTGCATTCAAAGTGTATATTTTTTAAATGTTGACACCTCAAGGTATTGTATATGGTGTGCTTTGATGCCTTTGAAGCAACCGTTTTAGCCCAAAAAATTGGAGAAAGTATATGGTGGTAATTTTTCAATTTTCATTTTTACAGACACATTGCTTTTTGACTATGATTTAGGAGAGATTGTTGTAAGTTATTGCAAAAGAATACTTCAGGTTGTTTTCTGCAAGGCACCCTGAGTACACCTATGCCCCCCATGCATAGGTTTGCCAGGATTTTGGGAAGGTTATGTTACAATTTTATGACTTGTGATTTTAGTTATTAAAAATGAGAGTATTTCTTCTGATAGGCCTATCTTTAGTTTGGGGCCTATCACATACCCCACTTTTATTTATTACATTCAAAGTGTATATTTTTTAAATGTTGACACCCCAAGGTATTGTATATGGTGTGCTTTGATGCCTTTGAAGCAACCGTTTTAGCCCAAAAAATTGGAGAAAGTATATGGTGGTAATTTTTCAATTTTCATTGTTACAGACACATTGCTTTTTTACTATGATTTAGGAGAGACTGTTGTAAGTTATTGCAAAAGAATACTTCAGGTTGTTTTCTGCAAGGCACCCTGAGTACACCTATGCCCCCCATGCATAGGTTTGCCAGGATTTTGGGAAGGTTATGTTACATGATTTTAGTTATTAAAAATGAGAGTATTTCTTCTGATAGGCCTATCTTTAGTTTGGGGCCTATCACATACCCCACTTTTATTTATTGCATTCAAAGTGTATATTTTTTAAATGTTGACACCCCAAGGTATTGTATATGGTGTGCTTTGATGCCTTTGAAGCAACCGTTTTAGCCCAAAAAATTGGAGAAAGTATATGGTGGTAATTTTTCAATTTTCATTTTTACAGACACATTGCTTTTTGACTATGATTTAGGAGAGATTGTTGTAAGTTATTGCAAAATAATACTTCAGGTTGTTTTCTGCAAGGCACCCTGAGTACACCTATGCCCCCCATGCATAGGTTTGCCAGGATTTTGGGAAGGTTATGTTACAATTTTATGACTTGTGATTTTAGTTATTAAAAATGAGAGTATTTCTTCTGATAGGCCTATCTTTAGTTTGGGGCCTATCGCATACCCCACTTTTATTTATTGCATTCAAAGTGTATATTTTTTAAATGTTGACACCCCAAGGTATTGTATATGGTGTGCTTTGATGCCTTTGAAGCAACCGTTTTAGCCCAAAAAATTGGAGAAAGTATATGGTGGTAATTTTTCAATTTTCATTTTTACAGACACATTGCTTTTTGACTATGATTTAGGAGAGATTGTTGTAAGTTATTGCAAAATAATACTTCAGGTTGTTTTCTGCAAGGCACCCTGAGTACACTTATGCCCCCCATGCATAGGTTTGCCAGGATTTTGGGAAGGTTATGTTACAATTTTATGACTTGTGATTTTAGTTATTAAAAATGAGAGTATTTCTTCTGATAGGCCTATCTTTAGTTTGGGGCCTATCGCATACCCCACTTTTATTTATTGCATTCAAAGTGTATATTTTTTAAATGTTGACACCCCAAGGTATTGTATATGGTGTGCTTTGATGCCTTTGAAGCAACCGTTTTAGCCCAAAAAATTGGAGAAAGTGTATGGTGGTAATTTTTCAATTTTCATTTTTACAGACACATTGCTTTTTGACTATAATTTAGGAGAGACTGTTGTAAGTTATTACAAAAACATACTTCAGGTTGTTTTCTGCAAGGCACCCTGAGAACACCTATGTCCCCCATGCATAGGTTTGACAGGGGTTTTGGTTAAAAAAAAAACAGGCCCAATTTTAGAAAAAAATAGAGTAGTGAAATGTAAAAATCTGGCACAGTAAAAGTAAAAAAAACAAAAAAACATCTAACTATAAACATAACCAAAAAAAATATATATATATGTAACAGCAAATGTATTTATTTTTTTTAAAAATTGACCATTGTATGGTACCGCTTGAAGCAGTCCCCAATACAGAGTGCAGGCTGTCCAGGGCAATCAGGACAGTAATATATGGTGTCCCTTCTCTTCCCCCTCTTGGTACAGACTCTGCATTTTTTTTGTGGTTTCTGCTTTGTGGCATTAGGGGGGATTTTAAAAATAAAATGGGTAGCCCCAACTCTGCTCTCTCCCATCACCGCCCGGGGAGCAGGTGCATCATGGTACAAAATCCCCGTAATAATCTGGAGCTGAAACTGTAAAAAAGTCTTTTTAACTCTGGGGTTTGCTTTTTTGAACAACAAAAAAGCGTTGTGGGTTGCAATCTGCATTAGGTAAATTGCAACCTTTTTGTACCAGGCCCTTGTCTTCCGCATAATTAGATAGGGCTGCAGCAGCTGATCAGCCAGATCAACCCCACCCATATGCCGGTTATAAGACTTGATGCACACTGGCTTCCTTATGATCTCAGCTCTGCCACGTACAGAAACCGCCACCGTCCTCTCTGTGTGGATGGTGGTAAGAAGGTATACATCCTTCTTGTCTCTGTACTTCAGTGCCAACAGCTCCTCTTGGCGCAGAGCTGAGGTCTCCCCCCTTCGTAGCCGGGTGCGTACAAGCTGTCCTGGGAAACCTGCGCGGTTCTTTTTAATTGTACCGCAAGCTACTGTATCAAAGCAATACAGTAGCTTGAACAAAAGGACACTTGTATAAAAATTGTCTAAGTACAAGTGATACCCTTTGTTCATTAGGGGTAATATCAGGTCCCAGACAATCTTGCCAGTGGTTCCCATATGTTCTGGGCAACCTGGAGGGTCAAGGTGGCTATCCTTTCCCTCATACACCCGGAAGTCCTGAGTATACCCAGTCTCGCTGTCACAGAGCTTATACACCTTTACCCCATATCTGGAGCGTTTGGAAGGAATATACTGCTTGAATCCCAGCCTTCCCTTATACTTCATTAGGGATTCATCAACGCATATATTCCTTCCAGGTGTATAAGCCTCTGCAAACCTGGCAGAAAAGTGGGTTATCAGGGGGCGGATTTTATACAGCCTGTCAAATTGGGGATGCTCCCTAGGGGGGCACAGGCTGTTGTCGCTGAAGTGCATGAAATGCAGAATCATTTCATACCTCTTCCTCGACATAGTCTGGGAGAAAATGGGGGTAGAGCAGATGGGGCTAGTACTCCAGTAGGAGCGAATGGAGGGTTTCTTTATGATGCCCATCAGCATAGTCAATGCCCATAATTTTTTGAATTCTGGCACATTGATGGGGGCCCATTGCTGCTTTGCCAAATATGTTCCAGGCTTTGCAGCACGGAACTGATGGGCATATAAATTAGTTTGGGCGACAATGTTCCCCAATATATCATCGCCCAGAAACACTTCCAGAAACTGCTGGGGGCTAAAACCTGCCACATCTATATTTATGCCAGCATTTGCTGTGAAGGGTGGGATATCTGGCCTCTGGAGATGAGGCGTTACCCACTCTTCAGCAGCAATGGCAGCAACACTCCTCCTTCTGGCAGGGGGGCTAGCAGGGGGGCTGGCAGGGGGGCTGGCAGGGGGGCTAGCAGCCACAGATACATCACTATCAGTTGAGACTGCATCTAGTGATGTATCTGAGCACATGGCAGGGTCAAAATTGGGGTCTGAGTCAGAAATAGAGGCATCTGACTCTGACGCAAGGATGGCATACGCCTCCTCAGCACTATATCTTTTCTGTGACATTTTTGTATCACAGAAAACAATTACTAAAAAAAATTAAATTAACTAAATTAATTAACTAAATTAACTAGCAAAAAAGTACAGCTATGCTACTGCCAGTGATTTATAGCGATCACTGGCAAGCTAGAGGTTAATGGCTCTGAAAATTAAATTAAATTAACTAAATTAATTAACTAAATTAACTAGCAAAAAAGTGCACCTTTGCTACTGCCAGTGATATATAGCGATCACTGGCAAGCTAGGGGTTAATGGCTCTGAAAATTAAATTAAATTAACTAAATGTTTCTGAAAAGAGCCTTTGGGTTTTTAAAAAATTACAACAACAAAATTAACCCCTAAAAAAATGCACAGACAGCAAAATGCAGCAAAAAAAAAGTGCACCTTTGCTACTGCCAGTGATATATAGCGATCACTGGCAAGCTAGGGGTTAATGGCTCTGAAAATTAAATTAAATTAACTAAATGTTTCTGAAAAGAGCCTTTGGGTTTTTAAAAAATTACAACAACAAAATTAACCCCTAAAAAAATGCACAGACAGCAAAATGCAGCAAAAAAAAAAGTGCACCTTTGCTACTGCCAGTGATATATAGCGATCACTGGCAAGCTAAGGGTTAATGGCTCTGAAAATTAAATTAAATTAACTAAATGTTTCTGAAAAGAGCCTTTGGGTTTTTAAAAAATTACAACAACAAAATTAACCCCTAAAAAAATGCACAGACAGCAAAATGCAGCAAAAAAAAAAGTGCACCTTTGCTACTGCCAGTGATATATAGCGATCACTGGCAAGCTAGGGGTTAATGGCTCTGAAAATTAAATTAAATTAACTAAATGTTTCTGAAAAGAGCCTTTGGGTTTTTTAAAAATTACAACAACAAAATTAACCCCTAAAAAAACGCACAGACAGCAAAATGCAGCAAAAAAAAAAGTGCACCTATGTTACTGCCAGTGATATATAGTGATCACTGGCAAGCTAGGGGTTAATGGCTCTGAAAAGAGCCTTTGGTTCTATATTTTTTAACAAATAAAAGAAATAAATCTCTCTCTCTGCTAAATACAGGTCTCTCTCTCTCTCCAACAAAATGGCAAGTGAGGAGAGGGAGGGAGATCCACACTGATCATAGTCAATATTTACAAATATTGACATGATCAGACAAATGGGGTATTTTATTATTATTTTTTTTTTTAGGGTGGGAGGCTCAGATTGGGTGACCCTAGCTTGCCCCTATGATGATGCAGGCTAGGGACACCCCCAGAGGCCCCATGATGCACTGGGCATCGCCATCTTGGATGCCTAGTGAAGGGGGAGGGGGGGGCTATTTAGGGCTTTTTTTTTTTTTATTCGTTTTTTTTTTTTTATTATTTTTATTTTAATTTATAACTAACTAAGTGCCTCGACCCACCGAGGCACTTAGCAAACAAGCAGAGCATCGGAAGCGTGTCCGATCGCTTCCGATGCTCTGAAACACTGCCGGGCTCCACGTGGAGCGAAACCGGAAGTGATCACTCGTGGGGGAGTGATCAATCCGGTCCCGGCACTCGGGAACAGTATTGCAGGATGCCTAGACCTCAAGGCAAGCCTGCAATACTGTTAGAGCAGCTGGAAGCGATTTCGATCGCTTCCAGTGCTCTGTTAAACCGACGACGTATGCCATACGTCCTCGGTCGTTAAGTGCTTTTTTTTTGAGGACGTATGGCATACGTCGTCGGTCGTTAAGGGGCTAAACTATGTCTGACATTGATTCTACAAGTTTGGACAGAATTTGACAATCCACATCTTTCAGCATCCCAGGGAGAGTATAGGGTTATCAAAGGATGTTTTACCTTTTCAAATGTTCCCAAACATGTTTAGTGGGGATGAGGCCTTGTGATTGGTGTGGAGAATGCATGTGACAATGAACATATCCTATTTAAAATATTTTGCAATACAGGGATAGATTACAGGTGATGCGCTAACTGTGTGAGCGATAAAGAGTTTATCATGGATCTTTGTGCATGTCAGAAGTAGTGTTGGTATTACAAGTTGAAAGAAAATGTGTTTGCTTGAGCGCAATTTAACTTTAATGTGCATCAGGTTAGCGCAACTTCAGAGCTCTGGTTAGCTGTTACTCAAGACAAAAAGTTGAACACATCACTAATACATTTGAAAGTACAGTTACACTCAAAATAACACTATCTAATAAAAATTATTACAAAAAAATATTGCATATATAAATTTATAAGGGCTCAAAGATATGAGGTCTCAGGTGTTAGAAAAAAGAAATGCAGAGGGATTTAACATATACATACATATACATGTCTAAATATGTATATATGTATGTGCATTGGAGCCCTTTGCAGTCAAGTAGCCAAAAACATGTAAAATCATATTTTTACAATATTCATATTTAATAGTGTTTAACTGTGCACATACTAAATATTTAACATTCCAATGTTTTTCACATAGGGGAATATATATAGGTATAGATATATATTTGACCAAAAATCCATTGTATATATATATATATATATATATATATATATATATATAATATATTTAACAATAAATAGATCATATTTTGCAAATACATTGAAAATGGGAAGTATTAATATTTCATGTCAGGTTACCGCACTTGAGAATATGTGATTGAATTTGCGCATGAGTTAACCCCTAAATTGCTGGCTTGATATCCTGCTGCTGAACTTTGTTTGTCTGACCACTCTGCCTGTTAACCCCTAAATTACTGTGTTGATATACTGCTGCTGACCTCTGCTTGTCTGACCACTCTGCTTGATTAACCCCTATTGCTCTGGATTGACTCTATGTTGCCAAACCCTGCCTGCCTGACCATTCTAGTGGTTTACCCTTGGACTGCTTTACAATTGCCAAACCCTGCCTGCCTGACCATTCTAGTGGTTTACCCTTGGAACTGCTTTACCGTTGCCAAACCCTGCCTGCCTGACCATTCTAGTGGTTTACCCTTGAACTGCTCTGATTCCCTGCCTGTTGCCGCCGAAGACTATCCTGCCTGTGGTGAGTGCCGCTTACCTCATCTTGCAAACTTTCTTTGCTCTGGGATATTCCCTATCTTTCCGGCTCGATGCCGGTATAAGAAGACTACTGGTCGAGTTCAGTCTGATAGTGGAATATCCCACGAGCATTACATTATACTTGGGCCATGGAGCCAGATGAGGTGGCAAGAGCAGTTTATCTTCAGGGACAGATGTTTGGAACCCATACCACACAGTTGCAGAGTATGGATACCAAACTAGTGGCTATAACCGCTCAACTCTTTTCACTAGTTATAACAAGGAATACTGCTCCTGTTGTTGTACCACCAGTCTCTGCTCCTAGTTCTGCTGCTTCTTCCTCTGCTTCTGGAAGTATACCCCAGATTCCATTGCCTGACAAGTATGAAGGTACTACTGATTGCAGGGATTTTCTTAACCAATGCAGGCTGCACTTCTTCAATGGTCCTCACACCTTTCAGTCTCACCAGTCAAGTGTCACCTTTATAATTTCTTTACTGAAAGACAAGGCCCTAGCCTGGGTCTCTCCCCTTTTGGAACAGAACGCTCCACTCCTGAACGACGCTGATGTGTTCATGTCTGCACTTACTTCTGTGTTTGGGACTTCTGGCCGTACTTCTGCTGCAGAATTTTCTCTACTAGATCTCTGCCAGGGCAATAGAACTATGGCACAATTTGCCATTGAGTTTTGCACCTTGGCACTAGAGACCAGTTGGGATGGCACTGCCCTCAAAGCAGTCTTTAGGAGGGGTCTGCATGAATGCATCAAAGATTAACTCACATATTGTGATATTTCCTCTTCTTTGGATGACTTTATAACACTTTGTATCAGTCTAGACTTTCACTTCCAGGAGAGACAAGCCGAGAGAGACAGAACTTGGAGAATCCTTCCCACCTGTCTTTCTATTCATCCGGTTTCTTCAGTGTCCTCTACCCCTTCAACTTATCCAGTCACCCCAGTAAAGGAACCCATGGATCTTTCCTCCTTCAAACCCTCAGAGTCTGAAAGACAGAGAAAAAGGAGACTGAGACTATGCTTTAATTGCGGTTCTAACTTCCACCAACTAAAGAACTTTGACATTCGACCGAGAAAAGCCAATGCTTAGGGGATAACACTGGGGTACCTATAAGCATGATCTCTACTAAATCCCTTTACTTCTCTCAGATTCTGGTACCTGTTACCCTTACCTTCCTTCAGAATACTGTCCACACTCAAGCCTTCATTGATTCAGGGGCTGCAGGAAACTTTCTGAATCACCGTTTTATGATTCAAGCTGGCTTGCCTCTTCTGCAGAAAAGGCATTGTCTCAAAATAAATACTCTGGATGGCACCCCCCTTAGTTCAGGCTTGATCCATTTTGAGTCAGAACCCCTGACACTGAGTGTGGGAGTCCTTCATACCGGACAGCTGCAGTTCAAGGTCATTCATTCCCCAGCACAGCCTGTCATCCTTGGTCTTCCTTGGCTTTGGATACACAATCCACAGTTCAACTGGACTGAAGGACAACTGGCCTCCTGGGGTTCCTCTTGTTTCCACTCCTGCTTTGCTAAATTCACTCCTCTGCTCCACATTACCATAGCCAGTATGCAGACTCCTCCAAACCTTCCCTCAGTATATGTAGATTTCGCAGATGTGTTTGAGAAAAAAGCAGCCAATATGCTGCCACCCTATCATCCTTATGACTGCAAAATTGACCTCTTTCCCGGAGCCCCACTTCCTAAGGGGAGGACTTATCCACTCTCTAAAGCTGAAACCAAATCCATGGAGGAGTACATCCAAGAGAACCAAGCTAAAGGTTTAATTCAACCTTCTTCCTCTCCTGCTGGGGCAGGCTTCTTTTTCGTCAGTAAGAAGGATGGTGGGCTCAGACCCTGCATCGACTGCAGGGCCTTGAACAACATAACTATCAAGAATCTATATCCTATTCCTTTGATCACCAAACTGTATGACTCACTCCAGGATGCTCGCTTCTTCACCAAGCTGGACTTATGTGGGGCATACAATCTGATTCGTATCTTCCCAGGCCACAAATGGAAGACTGCCTTCAACACAAGATCAGGGCATTATGAATACCTTGTAATGCCCTTTGGGCTGTGTAATGCCCCTGCAGTCTTCCAGGCATTTGCCAACAATGTCTTTCGTGACCTCCTCAACCGCATCATCTATCTGGTTGACATCCTTGTTTTCTCTTCCAATTTGGAGGAGCATCATAAATACATGAGACAGTTACTTCAATGTCTCAGAGACAATTCTTTGGTAGCCAAGCTAGAAAAATGTGAGTTTTATCAAGTACAGATCCAATTCCTTGGTTATGTCATCTCAAAGTAGGGTTTTGCCATGGATCCTGCTAAACTCACCACAGTTTTAGAATGGCCACAACCTACTTCATTAAAGGAATTACAGAGATTCTTGGGGTTCTCCAATTATTACCGCAAGTTTATAAAGAACTTTTCTCAAACAGTCGCTCCACTCACTCAATTGACAAAATGGAACAAATACTGTAAACATTGGCCTCCTGAAGCCATAAATGCCTTCTCTCGTCTAAAAAGGCTTTCTTTTCTGCTCCTGTGCTCCGCCAACCTGATCCTGAACTACAGTTCACTTTAGAGGTTGATGCCTCCAAGATAGGGGCTGGAGCAGTTCTAATCAAAAGGGATCCTTTGACTTCCAAGTCATACCCTGAAGTCCTTTTCTCTAAACTCTTTACTCCTGCATAGAGGAATTACGATGTGGGTAATCATGAACGCTTTAGCTTTAACTGAGGACACCACCAATCCCATTCAGATTATCACTGACCACAAGAATCTGACTTACCTAGAGACTGCTCATCGACTCAATCCAAGACAGGCCAGATGGGCCTTGTTCTTTTCCAGTTTTAACTTTGTGGTCTCTTATATTCCTGGGACCAAGAACAAGACGGACGCCCTTTGCCGTCAGTTCCTGCACTCAAGTGATTCCTCTAAAGCTCCTATTGAACACATCATACCTCCCTCCTGTGTGGTTGCTCAACTAAATACCACCCTTCTGCAAAGACTGCAACGTGCCCTAGTAAACCTCCTAGAGCCCCCGTGGCCTCTAATATCCTCTTTGTACCTCTGAACCTATGCACCCCAGGGTTATCCTGGGCTCATGATAGTAAACAGGACATCCTGGTTTGACTAGGACTTTTAAGCGTCTTTCCCAACATGTATGGTGGCCTACTATGAAGTCTGACACTTAGGATTATGTAAAAGCCTGCACAACTTGTGCTGCCAACAAAATCCTTGCCTCCTGGCTTGCTCCAACCTTTGTCCATTCCCAAACAACCTTGGACACACATAACTATGGACTTCATTGTGGACCTCCCACCTTTTGGCCACCATACAGTTATCTGGGTTGTGGTGGATCGGTTCTCCAGACTGGCTCATTTTGTACCCTTAACAAAACTGACTTCGGCCCAGGAATTATCATCTCTTTTTCTCTTGCATGTGGCACGACTTCATGGCATTCCTGTGAATATTGTTTCCGACTGAGGTCCACAATTCAACTCTACCTTTTGGAGAGCCTTTTGCAAGTTGATTGGAACCACGTTTTTCTTGTCTTCTGGCTACCATCTTCAGACCAATGGACTAACTGAGAGAGTAAACCAGGATCTCAAGGCCTACCTTAGAGCCTTTGTCAATTCTCTCCATGCCAATTGGTCTGACTTGCTACCCCTAGCCAAGCTGGCAAGATACACTCATTGGCACTCTTCTCTATGATGTTCTCCATTTCAAGCTGCAGCAGAGTATCAGCCTTGTGTCTTCCCTCTTTCTGCTCAGTCCACTGGGGTTCCTGCTGCAGACCGACACATTACTGAACTCACCACTCATTGGCAACATATTCG
This sequence comes from Bombina bombina, assembly GCF_027579735.1. Classification (NCBI taxonomy): domain Eukaryota; kingdom Metazoa; phylum Chordata; class Amphibia; order Anura; family Bombinatoridae; genus Bombina; species Bombina bombina. The sequence goes on from NC_069500.1 coordinate 1,100,770,989, forward strand.
CTTTCAGCTACGTTCAGCTGTCTCTAGATACAAGAAGTTTGCTGATCATCATAGAGCCTCTGTATGTGCCATCTCAGTAGGTGAACGTGTTTGGGTCTATACTCGACATATTTGTCTATGTCAACCCTGTCACAAACTAGGGCCTAGGTTTATCGGTCCTTACAAAGTCCTGAAAAGATTGTCTCCTGTTGCCTACAAAGTTGCCTTGCCCAAAACCCAACACATACACCCAGTCTTCCACATCTCTCTACTAAAGCCTTACATCAGGAATAGATATACCCGACTCAGAGCTCCTCCTCTGCTCCTGGTCCATGGAGACTTGAAATATGAGGTTGCTAAGATCCTGGACTACAGATACAGGTGCAGACAACTGCAGTATCTTGTACATTGTAAGGGTTATTCTGTGGCGGATCGTTCCTGGGTTCCTGCCCGTGACATACATGCTCCATCTTTGGTCTCCAGATTCCATGTTGCTCATCCCTTGAAGCCAACTCTGTTCCTGGAGTGAACCCTTGAGAGGGGGGCTATGTCATGTCGAGCCTCTCTAGCTGTTGCTAGGGGCGCAGCGTCTCCTTCCCTGCTCGTTGTCAGTGGCTGTGTCGGGTCTGGATGCATGCGACACTGAAGTCATCGCTGCATGCTCCTCTCTCTGATGCCGGTGTGGATTCCTGTGGCATGAATCATGTGCCTATGTAAGTTGCTCAGAACAATCTATCACTGCCCAAGTATAGGTGTTACTTTGTGGGCTCCTGGGTGTGATAGATCATTATTCTCTGGATTGCCTTATTGTTGATGAACCTTGCCTGTCTGACCACTCTGCCTGTTAACCCATAAATTGCTGGATTGATATGCTGCTGCTGAACACTGCTTGTCTGACCACTTTGCCTGTTAACCCCTAAATTGCTGGATTGGTATACTGCTGCTGAATTCTGCTTGACTGACCACTCTGCTTGATTAACCCCTGTTGTTCTGGATTGCCTCTCTTTTGCCAAACCCTGCCTGCCTGACCATTCTAGTGGTTTACCCCTGGACTGCTTTACCATTGCCAAACCCTGCCTGCCTGACCATTCTAGTGGTTTACCCTTGGACTGCTCTGATTCCCTGCCTGTTGCCACAGAAGACTCTCCTGCCTGTGTTGAGTGACGCTTACCTCATCTTGCAAACTTTCTCTGCTCTGGGATATTCCCTATCATTCCGGCTCGACGCCGGGATAAGAAGACTACTGGCCGAGTTCGATCTGATAGTGGAATATCCCACGAGCATTACACCTGGAGCCACACACGCTTGACACCATCTGAACCAAATAAGTTTATCTTGGTCTCATCAGACCACAGAAATTATCAAAAATAAAAAAGAATTACACCTAATCTAATAGCTCTATTAAAATAAAAAAAAGTCGACCCAAAATAAAAAAAACCCTAGCCTACAATAAACTACCAATAGCCCTTAAAGGGGCTTTTTGTGGGGCATTGCCCCAAAGATATCAGCTCTTTTACCTGTAAAAAAAAATACAAAGACCCCCCAAACAGTAAAAGCCACCACCCAACCAACCCCTCCAAATAAAAAACCTAACTCTAAATAAAACCTAAGCTACCCATTGCCCTGAAAAGGGCATTTGGATTGGCATTGCCCTAAAAAGGGCATTTAGATCTTTTACATTGCCCAAAACCTAAACTAAAAAAAAAACACCCAAAAACCCTTAAAAACCTTATAACTAGAGTTTTTGAAGTCGGCTTGAACGATCTTCATCCAGGCAGCGAGAAGTCTTCATCCAGGCAGCCTCTTCAATCTTCATCCCGGTGGCAAAGTCCTCATCCAAGAGCGGAAAAGTCTTCATCCAGGTGACCTCTTCAATCTTCATCCAGACGGCATCTTTTATCTTGATCCCGGCGGCGCGGAGCAGCATCCTCTTCATACAGTCGTGGCCGTACACTAAATCTTTAATGCATGGGACGTGATTCAAGATGGCGTCCCTTGCATTCCTATTGGCTGAAAAATTTGAATCAGCCAATAGGAATTAGAGCTGCTAAAATCCTATTGGCTGCTCAAATCAGCCAATAGGATTTAAGCAGCTCTCATTCTACTGGCTGATTCGAATCAGGGTTTTTTTTTTATTTTGGGTGGGCTTTTTTATTTTGATAGGGCTATTAGATTAGGTGTAATTCTTTTTTATTTTTGATAATTTCGTTTTTTATTTTTGTAATTTAGTGTTTTTTTATTTTTTGTAATATTAGGTTTTAGTGTAAGGCAGGTTAGGTTTTATTTCACAGGTAAGTTTGTATTTATTTTAACTATGTGGTTAGTAAATAGTTAATAGCTATTTACTAACTAGTCTAACTTACTTACTAGTCTACCTAATTAAAATAAATACAAACTTACCTGTGAATTAAAAATAAAACCTAAACTAGCTACACTATAACTATTAGGTATATTGTAGCTAGCTTAGGTTTTATTTTACATGTAAGTTTGTATTTAGTTTTAAATAGGTATTATTTAGTTAATAAAATTAGGGGGTGTTATGGTTAGGGTTACGTTAGAGTTAGGGATACGTTAGGGTTATGTTTAGGGGTTAATAGTTTAATTTAGGTTGTTGCAATGTGGGGGGCTGGCAGTTTAGGGGTTAATAGGTTTATTTAGTGGTAGTGATGTAGGCGTTAGTAACTTTATATAGTGGTGGCCATGTTGGGGTGTGGCGGAAAAGGGGTTAATAACTTTAGTATAGTGGTGGCGATATCGGGAGCGGCAGATTAAGGGTTAATAGATTTATTTAGGTGGTGGCGATATCTGGAGTGGAAGATTAAGGGTTAATAACGTAGGTGAAGGCGATGTCGGTGGAGGGCAGATTAGGGGTGTTTAGACGTGGGGTTTATGTTAGGGTGTTAGGTTTCCACGTTAGTTTTCTTTCCCCATAGACATCAATGTGTTACAGAACTTTTCTTTCCGCGATCGCAGGTGTTAGACTTTTTTCTGACCGGTTATCCCCATTGATGTTTATGGGGAAAGCGTGCTTGAGCACGTCAAAACAGCGCTTGTATTTTGGTGCGGTATGGAGCTCAACGCAACCATATCGCCCGTTTGTAAAACTTGTAATGACTGCAGTATGTCGGGTTAAATAACGCAACTTTTGCTGCATTAGTTACTTTCCCTATAGCGCACAAAACTCGTAATCTAGCTGTATGTAATTTATAGACATGTGCGGTTTGTTTCGGATTTATTCAGAAATTAAGAAAATTCGGTAAATTTAGAGATTCGGATCGATTCGGATTTCCGAATTAAACTACTTCCGAATCTACCGAATGAATCCGAAATAGCTGCCGTATCTCCGAATAAATCCGAATTAGCTCGGTAAAATTCGGCATTTCCCCATAGGAAACAATGGGAGTTTCGGCTGAAAAAAAAACTAACACCGCAGCTCGATTGTTTCCTATGGGGAAACAATAAGTCTGCACCTAACACCCTAACATGTACCCCGAGTCTCTAAACACCCCTAATCTGACACTTATTAACCCCTAATCTGCCGCCCCCGCTATCGCTGACACCTGCATTATTTTATTAACCCCTAATCTACGGACCCGATATCGCCGCCGCCTACATTATAGCTATTAACTCCTAATCTGCTGTCCCTAACACCGCCGACCCCTACATTATAGTTATTAACCCCTAATCTGCCCCCCCCAACGTCGCCGCAATCTAACTACAAGTATTAACCCCTAATCTGCCGACCCGATATCGCTGCCGCCTACATTATAGCTATTAACCCCTAATCTGCTGTCCCTAACACCGCCGACCCCTACATTATAGTTATTAACCCCTAATCTGCCCCCCCCAACGTCGCCGCAATCTAACTACAAGTATTAACCCCTAATCTGCCGACCCGATATCGCAGCCGCCTACATTATAGCTATTAACCCCTAATCTGCTGTCCCTAACACCGCCGACCCCTACATTATAGTTATTAACCCCTAATCTGCCCCCCCCCAACGTCGCCGCAATCTAACTACAAGTATTAACCCCTAATCTGCCGACCCGATATCGCCGCCGCCTACATTATAGCTATTAACCCCTAATCTGCTGTCCCTAACACCGCCGACCCCTACATTATAGTTATTAACCCCTAATCTGCCCCCCCCAACGTCGCCGCAATCTAACTACAATCTCCTGCCCACAACGTCGCCGCTACTATAATAAGGTTATTAACCCCTAAACCTAAGTCTAACCCTAACCCTAACACCCCCTAACTTAAAAATAATTTAAATAAAACGAAATAAATTTACTATAGTTAAATAAATGAATCCTATTTAAAACTAAATACTTACCTGTAAAATAAACCCTAATATAGCTACAATATAACTAATAGTTACATTGTAGCTATTTTAGCATTTATATTTATTTTACAGGCAACTTTGTATTTATTTTAACTAGGTACAATACTTATTAAATATTTAATAACTATTTATTAACTACCTAGCTAAAATAAATACAAATTTACCTGTAAAATAAATCCTAACCTAAATTACAATTAAACCTAACACTACACTATCATTAAATAAATTAACTACAAGTACCTACAATTATCTACAATTAAATAAACTAAAGTCCAAAAAAACCCCACTAAATTACAAAAAAAACAAACACTAAATTACAAAAAATAAAAAAATATTACAAGAATTTTAAACTAATTTCACCTAATCTAAGCCCCCTAATAAAATAACAAAGCCCCCCAAAATAAAAAAAAATGCCCTACCCTATACTAAATTACAAAAGTTAACAGCTCTATTACCTTACCAACCCTTAAAAGGGCCTTTTGCGGGGCATGCCCCAAAGAAAACAGCTCTTTTGCCTGTAAAAAAAACACAATCCCCCCCCACATTACAACCCACCACCCACATACCCCTACTCTAACCCAAACCCCCCTTAAATAAACCTAACACTACCCCCCTGAAGATCTCCCTACCTTGAGTCGTGTTCACCCAGCCGGGCCGAAGTCTTCATCCGATGGGGCAGAAGAGTACATCCAGACCGGCAGAAGTCTTCATCCAAGCGGGGCAAGAAGAGGTCTTCCATCCATCATACAAGTACCAAAATACAAACAAACACTAAATTACCAAAAATAATAAAATATTACAATAATTTTAAACTAATTACACCTAATCTAAGCCCCCTACTAGCTATTAATATAGCTACAATATAACTAATAGTTACATTGTAGCTATTTTAGGATTTATATTTATTTTACAGGCAACTTTGTATTTTTTTTTTAACTAGGTACAATAGTTATTAAATAGTTAATAACTATTTAATAACTACCTAGCTAAAATAAATACAAATTTACCTGTAAAATAAATCATAACCTAAGTTACAATTACACCTAACACTACACTATCATTAAATTAATTAAATAAATGAATCCTATTTAAAACTAAATACTTACCTGTAAAATAAACCCTAATATAGCTGCAATATAACTAATAGTTACATTGTAGCTATTTTAGCATTTATATTTATTTTACAGGCAACTTTGTATTTATTTTAACTAGGTTCAATAGCTATTAAATAGATATTGACTATTTAATCGCTACCTAGTTAAAATAATTACAAAATTACCTGTAAAATAAATCCTAACCTAAGTTACAATTAAACCTAACACTACACTATCATTAAATAAATTAACTACAAGTACCTACAATTAAATACAATTAAATAAACTAAACTAAAGTACAAAAAAAGCCCCACTAAATTACAAAAAATAAAAAAATATTACAAGAATTTTAAACTAATTACACCTAATCTAAGCCCCCTAATAAAATAACAAAGCCCCCCAAAATAAAAAAATGCCCTACCCTATACTAAATTACAAAAGTTAACAGCTCTATGACCTTACCAGCCCTTAAAAGGGCCTTTTGCGGGGCATGCCCCAAAGAAAACAGCTCTTTTGCCTGTAAAAAAAAAACACAATACCCCCCCCCACATTACAACCCACCACCCACATACCCCTACTCTAACCCAAACCCCCCTTAAATAAACCTAACACTACCCCCTGAAGATCTCCCTACCTTGAGTTGTGTTCACCCAGCCGGGCCGAAGTCTTCATCCGATGGGGCAGAAGAGGACATCCAGACCGGCAGAAGTCTTCATCCAAGCGGGGCAAGAAGATGTCTTCCATCCATCAGAAAAGTACCAAAAAACAAACAAACACTAAATTACCAAAAATAATAAAATATTACAATAATTTTAAACTAATTACACCTAATCTAAGCCCCCTACTAGCCATTAATATAGCTACAACTAATAGTTACATTGTAGCTATTTTAGGATTTATATTTATTTTACAGGCAACTTTGTATTTATTTTAACTAGGTACAATAGTTATTAAATAGTTAATAACTATTTAATAACTACCTAGCTAAAATAAATACAAATTTACCTGTAAAATAAATCCTAACCTAAGTTACAATTACACCTAACACTACACTATCATTAAATTAATTAAATAAATGAATCCTATTTAAAACTAAATACTTACCTGTAAAATAAACCCTAATATAGCTACAATATAACTAATAGTTACATTGTAGCTATTTTAGGATTTATATTTATTTTACAGGCAACTTTGTATTTATTTTAACTGCCTGCCTGACCATTCTAGTGGTTTACCCTTGGACTGCTCTGATTCCCTGCCTGTTGCCACAGAAGACTCTCCTGCCTGTGTTGAGTGACGCTTACCTCATCTTGCAAACTTTCTCTGCTCTGGGATATTCCCTATCATTCCGGCTCGACGCCGGGATAAGAAGACTACTGGCCGAGTTCGATCTGATAGTGGAATATCCCACGAGCATTACACCTGGAGCCACACACGCTTGACACCATCTGAACCAAATAAGTTTATCTTGGTCTCATCAGACCACAGAAATTATCAAAAATAAAAAAGAATTACACCTAATCTAATAGCTCTATTAAAATAAAAAAAAGTCGACCCAAAATAAAAAAAACCCTAGCCTACAATAAACTACCAATAGCCCTTAAAAGGGCTTTTTGTGGGGCATTGCCCCAAAGATATCAGCTCTTTTACCTGTAAAAAAAAATACAAAGACCCCCCAAACAGTAAAAGCCACCACCCAACCAACCCCTCCAAATAAAAAACCTAACTCTAAATAAAACCTAAGCTACCCATTGCCCTGAAAAGGGCATTTGGATTGGCATTGCCCTAAAAAGGGCATTTAGATCTTTTACATTGCCCAAAACCTAAACTAAAAAAAAAACACCCAAAAAACCCTTAAAAACCTTATAACTAGAGTTTTTGAAGTCGGCTTGAACGATCTTCATCCAGGCAGCGAGAAGTCTTCATCCAGGCAGCCTCTTCAATCTTCATCCCGGTGGCAAAGTCCTCATCCAAGAGCGGAAAAGTCTTCATCCAGGTGACCTCTTCAATCTTCATCCAGACGGCATCTTTTATCTTGATCCCGGCGGCGCGGAGCAGCATCCTCTTCATACAGTCGTGGCCGTACACTAAATCTTTAATGCATGGGACGTGATTCAAGATGGCGTCCCTTGCATTCCTATTGGCTGAAAAATTTGAATCAGCCAATAGGAATTAGAGCTGCTAAAATCCTATTGGCTGCTCAAATCAGCCAATAGGATTTAAGCAGCTCTCATTCTACTGGCTGATTCGAATCAGGGTTTTTTTTTTTATTTTGGGTGGGCTTTTTTATTTTGATAGGGCTATTAGATTAGGTGTAATTCTTTTTTATTTTTGATAATTTCGTTTTTTATTTTTGTAATTTAGTGTTTTTTTATTTTTTGTAATTTTAGGTTTTAGTGTAAGGCAGGTTAGGTTTTATTTCACAGGTAAGTTTGTATTTATTTTAACTATGTGGTTAGTAAATAGTTAATAGCTATTTACTAACTAGTCTAACTTACTTACTAGTCTACCTAATTAAAATAAATACAAACTTACCTGTGAATTAAAAATAAAACCTAAACTAGCTACACTATAACTATTAGGTATATTGTAGCTAGCTTAGGTTTTATTTTACATGTAAGTTTGTATTTAGTTTTAAATAGGTATTATTTAGTTAATAAAATTAGGGGGTGTTATGGTTAGGGTTACGTTAGAGTTAGGGATACGTTAGGGTTATGTTTAGGGGTTAATAGTTTAATTTAGGTTGTTGCAATGTGGGGGGCTGGCAGTTTAGGGGTTAATAGGTTTATTTAGTGGTAGTGATGTAGGCGTTAGTAACTTTATATAGTGGTGGCCATGTTGGGGTGTGGCGGAAAAGGGGTTAATAACTTTAGTATAGTGGTGGCGATATCGGGAGCGGCAGATTAAGGGTTAATAGATTTATTTAGGTGGTGGCGATATCTGGAGTGGAAGATTAAGGGTTAATAACGTAGGTGAAGGCGATGTCGGTGGAGGGCAGATTAGGGGTGTTTAGACGTGGGGTTTATGTTAGGGTGTTAGGTTTCCACGTTAGTTTTCTTTCCCCATAGACATCAATGTGTTACAGAACTTTTCTTTCCGCGATCGCAGGTGTTAGACTTTTTTCTGACCGGTTATCCCCATTGATGTTTATGGGGAAAGCGTGCTTGAGCACGTCAAAACAGCGCTTGTATTTTGGTGCGGTATGGAGCTCAACGCAACCATATCGCCCGTTTGTAAAACTTGTAATGACTGCAGTATGTCGGGTTAAATAACGCAACTTTTGCTGCATTAGTTACTTTCCCTATAGCGCACAAAACTCGTAATCTAGCTGTATGTAATTTATAGACATGTGCGGTTTGTTTCGGATTTATTCGGAAATTAAGAAAATTCGGTAAATTTAGAGATTCGGATCGATTCGGATTTCCGAATTAAACTACTTCCGAATCTACCGAATGAATCCGAAATAGCTGCCGTATCTCCGAATAAATCCGAATTAGCTCGGTAAAATTCGGCATTTCCCCATAGGAAACAATGGGAGTTTCGGCTGAAAAAAAAACTAACACCGCAGCTCGATTGTTTCCTATGGGGAAACAATAAGTCTGCACCTAACACCCTAACATGTACCCCGAGTCTCTAAACACCCCTAATCTGACACTTATTAACCCCTAATCTGCCGCCCCCGCTATCGCTGACACCTGCATTATTTTATTAACCCCTAATCTACGGACCCGATATCGCCGCCGCCTACATTATAGCTATTAACTCCTAATCTGCTGTCCCTAACACCGCCGACCCCTACATTATAGTTATTAACCCCTAATCTGCCCCCCCCCAACGTCGCCGCAATCTAACTACAAGTATTAACCCCTAATCTGCCGACCCGATATCGCCGCCGCCTACATTATAGCTATTAACCCCTAATGTGCTGTCCCTAACACCGCCGACCCCTACATTATAGTTATTAACCCCTAATCTGCCCCCCCCAACGTCGCCGCAATCTAACTACAAGTATTAACCCCTAATCTGCCGACCCGATATCGCTGCCGCCTACATTATAGCTATTAACCCCTAATCTGCTGTCCCTAACACCGCCGACCCCTACATTATAGTTATTAACCCCTAATCTGCCCCCCCCAACGTCGCCGCAATCTAACTACAAGTATTAACCCCTAATCTGCCGACCCGATATCGCCGCCGCCTACATTATAGCTATTAACCCCTAATCTGCTGTCCCTAACACCGCCGACCCCTACATTATAGTTATTAACCCCTAATCTGCCCCCCCCAACGTCGCCGCAATCTAACTACAATCTCCTGCCCACAACGTCGCCGCTACTATAATAAGGTTATTAACCCCTAAACCTAAGTCTAACCCTAACCCTAACACCCCCTAACTTAAATATAATTTAAATAAAACGAAATAAATTTACTATAGTTAAATAAATGAATCCTATTTAAAACTAAATACTTACCTGTAAAATAAACCCTAATATAGCTACAATATAACTAATAGTTACATTGTAGCTATTTTAGCATTTATATTTATTTTACAGGCAACTTTGTATTTATTTTAACTAGGTACAATACTTATTAAATATTTAATAACTATTTATTAACTACCTAGCTAAAATAAATACAAATTTACCTGTAAAATAAATCCTAACCTAAATTACAATTAAACCTAACACTACACTATCATTAAATAAATTAACTACAAGTACCTACAATTATCTACAATTAAATAAACTAAAGTCCAAAAAAACCCCACTAAATTACAAAAAAAACAAACACTAAATTACAAAAAATAAAAAAATATTACAAGAATTTTAAACTAATTTCACCTAATCTAAGCCCCCTAATAAAATAACAAAGCCCCCCAAAATAAAAAAAAATGCCCTACCCTATACTAAATTACAAAAGTTAACAGCTCTATTACCTTGCCAACCCTTAAAAGGGCCTTTTGCGGGGCATGCCCCAAAGAAAACAGCTCTTTTGCCTGTAAAAAAAACACAATCCCCCCCCCCACATTACAACCCACCACCCACATACCCCTACTCTAACCCAAACCCCCCTTAAATAAACCTAACACTACCCCCCTGAAGATCTCCCTACCTTGAGTCGTGTTCACCCAGCCGGGCCGAAGTCTTCATCCGATGGGGCAGAAGAGTACATCCAGACCGGCAGAAGTCTTCATCCAAGCGGGGCAAGAAGAGGTCTTCCATCCATCATACAAGTACCAAAATACAAACAAACACTAAATTACCAAAAATAATAAAATATTACAATAATTTTAAACTAATTACACCTAATCTAAGCCCCCTACTAGCTATTAATATAGCTACAATATAACTAATAGTTACATTGTAGCTATTTTAGGATTTATATTTATTTTACAGGCAACTTTGTATTTATTTTAACTAGGTACAATAGTTATTAAATAGTTAATAACTATTTAATAACTACCTAGCTAAAATAAATACAAATTTACCTGTAAAATAAATCATAACCTAAGTTACAATTACACCTAACACTACACTATCATTAAATTAATTAAATAAATGAATCCTATTTAAAACTAAATACTAACCTGTAAAATAAACCCTAATATAGCTGCAATATAACTAATAGTTACATTGTAGCTATTTTAGCATTTATATTTATTTTACAGGCAACTTTGTATTTATTTTAACTAGGTTCAATAGCTATTAAATAGATATTGACTATTTAATCGCTACCTAGTTAAAATAATTACAAAATTACCTGTAAAATAAATCCTAACCTAAGTTACAATTAAACCTAACACTACACTATCATTAAATAAATTAACTACAAGTACCTACAATTAAATACAATTAAATAATCTAAACTAAAGTACAAAAAAAAACCCCACTAAATTACAAAAAATAAAAAAATATTACAAGAATTTTAAACTAATTACACCTAATCTAAGCCCCCTAATAAAATAACAAAGCCCCCCAAAATAAAAAAATGCCCTACCCTATACTAAATTACAAAAGTTAACAGCTCTATTACCTTACCAGCCCTTAAAAGGGCCTTTTGCGGGGCATGCCCCAAAGAAAACAGCTCCTTTGCCTGTAAAAAAAAACACAATACCCCCCCCACATTACAACCCACCACTTACATACCCCTACTCTAACCCAAACCTCCCTTAAATAAACCTAACACTACCCCCTGAAGATCTCCCTACCTTGAGTTGTGTTCACCCAGCCGGGCCGAAGTCTTCATCCGATGGGGCAGAAGAGGACATCCAGACCGGCAGAAGTCTTCATCCAAGCGGGGCAAGAAGATGTCTTCCATCCATCAGAAAAGTACCAAAAAACAAACAAACACTAAATTACCAAAAATAATAAAATATTACAATAATTTTAAACTAATTACACCTAATCTAAGCCCCCTACTAGCCATTAATATAGCTACAACTAATAGTTACATTGTAGCTATTTTAGGATTTATATTTATTTTACAGGCAACTTTGTATTTATTTTAACTAGGTACAATAGTTATTAAATAGTTAATAACTATTTAATAACTACCTAGCTAAAATAAATACACATTTACCTGTAAAATAAATCCTAACCTAAGTTACAATTACACCTAACACTACACTATCATTAAATTAATTAAATAAATGAATCCTATTTAAAACTAAATACTTACCTGTAAAATAAACCCTAATATAGCTACAATATAACTAATAGTTACATTGTAGCTATTTTAGGATTTATATTTATTTTACAGGCAACTTTGTATTTATTTTAACTAGGTACAATAGCTATTAAATAGATATTTACTGTTTAATAGCTACCTAGTTAAAATAATTACAAAATTACCTGTAAAATAAATCCTAATCTAAGTTACAATTAAACCTAACACTACACTATCATGAAATAAATTAAATAAATTAACTACAAGTACCTACAATTAAATACAATGAAATAAACTAAACTAAAGTACAAAAAAACAAACACTAAATTACAAAAAATAAAAAAAATTACAAGAATTTTAAACTAATTACACCTAATCTAAGCCCCCTAATAAAATAACAAAGCCCCCCAAAATAAAAAAATGCCCTACCCTATACTAAATTACAAAAGTTAACAGCTCTATTACCTTACCAGCCCTTAAAAGGGCCTTTTGCGGGGGCATGCCCCAAAGAAAACAGCTCTTTTGCCTGTAAAAAAAAACACAATACCCCCCCCACATTACAACCCACCACCCACATACCCCTACTCTAACCCAAACCCCCCTTAAATAAACCTAACACTACCCCCCTGAAGATCTCCCTACCGTGTCTTCACCCAGTGGGCCGAAATCTTCATCCGATGGGGCAGAAGAGGACATCCAGACCGGCAGAAGTCTTCATCCAAGCGGGGCAAGAAGAGGTGTTCCATCCATCAGAAGTCTTGATCCAGGCGGCATCTTCTCTGTTCATCCATCAGCCAATAGAATGCGAGGTCAATCTGATTGGCTGATTGGATCAGCCAATCGGATTTAACTTGAATCTGATTGGCTGATTGAATCAGCCAATCAGATTTTTCCTACCTTAATTCCAATTGGCTGATAGAATCCTATCAGCCAATCGGAATTCAAGGGACGCCATCTTGGATGACGTCACTTAAAGGTACAGTCATTTAGTCGTCGGATCAAGAAAGAAGAGGATGCTCTGCGTTGGATGTCTTCAGGATGCTGCCGCTCCGCTCCGGATGGATGAACAGAGAAGATGCCGCCTGGATCAAGACTTCTGATGGATGGAACACCTCTTCTTGCCCCGCTTGGATGAAGACTTCTGCCAGTCTGGATGTCCTCTTCTGCCCCATCGGATGAAGACTTCGGCCCGCTGGGTGAAGACACGGTAGGGAGATCTTCCGGGGGGTAGTGTTAGGTTTATTTAAGGGGGGTTTGGGTTAGAGTAGGGGTATGTGGGTGGTGGGTTGTAATGTGGGGGGGGGGTATTGTGTGTTTTTTACAGGCAAAAGAGCTGTTTTCTTTGGGGCATGTCCCCGCAAAAGGCCCTTTTAAGGGCTGGTAAGGTAATAGAGCTGTTAACTTTTGTAATTTAGTATAGGGTAGGGCATTTTTTTTATTTTGGGGGGCTTTGTTATTTTATTAGGGGGCTTAGATTAGGTGTAATTAGTTTAAAATTCTTGTAATAATTTTTTATTTTTTGTAATTTAGTGTTTGTTTTTTGTACTTTAGTTTAGTTTATTTCATTGTATTTAATTGTAGGTACTTGTAGTTAATTTATTTAATTTATTTCATGATAGTGTAGTGTTAGGTTTAATTGTAACTTAGGTTAGGATTTATTTTACAGGTAATTTTGTAATTATTTTAACTAGGTAGCTATTAAACAGTAAATATCTATTTAATAGCTATTTTACATAGTTAAAATAAATACAAAGTTGCCTGTAAAATAAATATAAATGCTAAAATAGCTACAATGTAACTATTAGTTATATTGTAGCTATATTATGGTTTATTTTACAGGTAAGTATTTAGTTTTAAATAGGATTCATTTATTTAATTAATTTAATGATAGTGTAGTGTTAGGTGTAATTGTAACTTAGGTTAGGATTTATTTTACAGGTAAATTTGTATTTATTTTAGCTAGGTAGTTATTAAATAGTTATTAAATATTTAATAACTATTGTACCTAGTTAAAATAAATACAAAGTTGCCTGTAAAATAAATATAAATCCTAAAATAGCTACAATGTAACTATTAGTTATATTGTAGCTATATTAATAGCTAGTAGGGGGCTTAGATTAGGTGTAATTAGTTTAAAATTATTGTAATATTTTATTATTTTTGGTAATTTAGTGTTTGTTTGCTTTTTGGTACTTTTCTGATGGATGGAAGACCTCTTCTTGCCCCGCTTGGATGAAGACTTCTGCCAGTCTGGATGTCCTCTTCTGCCCCATCGGATGAAGACTTCGGCCCGGCTGGGTGAACACGACTAAAGGTAGGGAGATCTTTAGGGGGGTAGTGTTAGGTTTATTTAAGGGGGGTTTGGGTTAGAGTAGGGGTATGTGGGTGGTGGGTTGTAATGTTGGGGGTTATTGTGGTTTTTTTTTACGGGCAAAAGAGCTGTTTTCTTTGGGGCATGCCCCCGCAAAAGGCCCTTTTAAGGGCTGGTAAGGTCATAGAGCTGTTAACTTTTGTAATTTAGTATAGGGTAGGGCATTTTTTTTATTTTGGGGGGCTTTGTTATTTTATTAGGGGGCTTAGATTAGGTGTAATTAGTTTAAAATTCTTGTAATATTTTTTTATTTTTTGTAATTTAGTGTTTGTTTTTTTGTACTTTAGTTTAGTTTATTTCATTGTATTTAATTGTAGGTACTTGTAGTTAATTTATTTAATTTATTTCATGATAGTGTAGTGTTAGGTTTAATTGTAACTTAGGTTAGGATTTATTTTACAGGTAATTTTGTAATTATTTTAACTACGTAGCTATTAAACAGTAAATATCTATTTAATAGCTATTTTACATAGTTAAAATAAATACAAAGTTGCCTGTAAAATAAATATAAATGCTAAAATAGCTACAATGTAACTATTAGTTATATTGTAGCTATATTAGGGTTTATTTTACAGGTAAGTATTTAGTTTTAAATAGGATTCATTTATTTAATTAATGTAATGATAGTGTAGTGTTAGGTGTAATTGTAACTTAGGTTAGGATTTATTTTACAGGTAAATTTGTATTTATTTTAGCTAGGTAGTTATTAAATAGTTATTAAATATTTAATAACTATTGTACCTAGTTAAAATAAATACAAAGTTGTCTGTAAAATAAATATAAATCCTAAAATAGCTACAATGTAACTATTAGTTATATTGTAGCTATATTAATAGCTAGTAGGGGGCTTAGATTAGGTGTAATTAGTTTAAAATTATTGTAATATTTTATTATTTTTGGTAATTTAGTGTTTGTTTGTTTTTTGGTACTTTTCTGATGGATAGAAGACCTCTTCTTGCCCCGCTTGGATGAAGACTTCTGCCGGTCTGGATGTCCTCTTCTGCCCCATCGGATGAAGACTTCGGCCCGGCTGGGTGAACACGACTCAAGGTAGGGAGATCTTCAGGGGGGTAGTGTTAGGTTTATTTAAGGGGGGTTTGGGTTAGAGTAGGGGTATGTGGGTGGTGGTTTGTAATGTGGGGGGGTATTGTGTTTTTTTTTTACAGGCAAAAGAGCTGTTTTCTTTGGGGCATGCCCCCGCAAAAGGCCCTTTTAAGGGCTGGTAAGGTAATAGAGCTGTTAACTTTTGTAATTTAGTATAGGGTAGGGCATTTTTTTATTTTGGGGGGCTTTGTTATTTTATTAGGGGGCTTAGATTAGGTGTAATTAGTTTAAAATTCTTGTAATATTTTTTTATTTTTTGTAATTTAGTGGGGGTTTTTTGTTCTTTAGTTTAGTTTATTTAATTGTATTTAATTGTAGGTACTTGTAGTTAATTTATTTAATGATAGTGTAGTGTTAGGTTTAATTGTAACTTAGGTTAGGATTTATTTTACAGGTAATTTTGTAATTATTTTAACTAGGTAGCTATTAAATAGTCAATATCTATTTAATAGCTATTGAACCTAGTTAAAATAAATACAAAGTTGCCTGTAAAATAAATATAAATGCTAAAATAGCTACAATGTAACTATTAGTTATATTGCAGCTATATTAGGGTTTATTTTACAGGTAAGTCTTTAGTTTTATATAGGATTCATTTATTTAATTAATTTAATGATAGTGTAGTGTTAGGTGTAATTGTAACTTAGGTTATGATTTATTTTACAGGTAAATTTGTATTTATTTTAGCTAGGTAGTTATTAAATAGTTATTAACTATTTAATAACTATTGTACCTAGTTAAAATAAATACAAAGTTGCCTGTAAAATAAATATAAATCCTAAAATAGCTACAATGTAACTATTAGTTATATTGTAGCTATATTAATAGCTAGTAGGGGGCTTAGATTAGGTGTAATTAGTTTAAAATTATTGTAATATTTTATTATTTTTGGTAATTTAGTGTTTGTTTGTATTTTGGTACTTGTATGATGGATGGAAGACCTCTTCTTGCCCCGCTTGGATGAAGACTTCTGCCGGTCTGGATGTACTCTTCTGCCCCATCGGATGAAGACTTCGGCCCGGCTGGGTGAACACGACTCAAGGTAGGGAGATCTTCAGGGGGGTAGCGTTAGGTTTATTTAAGGGTGGTTTGGGTTAGAGTAGGGGTATGTGGGTGGTGGGTTGTAATATGGGGGGGGGTGTATTTTGTTTTTTTTACAGGCAAAAGAGCTGTTTTCTTTGGGGCATGCCCCGCAAAAGGCCCTTTTAAGGGTTGGTAAGGTAATAGAGCTGTTAACTTTTGTAATTTAGTATAGGGTAGGGCATTTTTTTTTATTTTGGGGGGCTTTGTTATTTTATTAGGGGGCTTAGATTAGGTGTAATTAGTTTAAAATTCTTGTAATATTTTTTTATTTTTTGTAATTTAGTGTTTGTTTTTTTTTGTAATTTAGTGGGGGGGGGTTTTGTACTTTAGTTTATTTAATTGTAGGTACTTGTAGTTAATTTATTTAATGATAGTGTAGTGTTAGGTTTAATTGTAACTTAGGTTAGGATTTATTTTACAGGTAATTTTGTAATTATTTTAACTAGGTAGCTATTAATTAGTCAATAACTATTTAATAGCTATTGTATATAGTTAAAATAAATACAAAGTTGCCTGTAAAATAAATATAAATGCTAAAATAGCTACAATGTAACTATTAGTTATATTGCAGCTATATTAGGGTTTATTTTACAGGTAAGTATTAAGTTTTAAATAGGATTCATTTATTTAATTAATGTAATGATAGTGTAGTGTTAGGTGTAATTGTAACTTAGGTTAGGATTTATTTTACAGGTAAATTTTTATTTATTTTAGCTAGGTAGTTATTAAATAGTTATTAACTATTTAATAACTATTGTACCTAGTTAAAATAAATACAAAGTTGCCTGTAAAATAAATATAAATGCTAAAATAGCTACAATGTAACTATTAGTTATATTGTAGCTATATTAGGGTTTATTTTATAGGTAAGTATTTAGTTTTAAATAGGATTCATTTATTTAACTATAGAAAATTTATTTCGTTTTATTTAAATTATATTTAAGTTAGGGGGTGTTAGTGTTAGGGTTAGACTTAGGTTTAGGGGTTAATAAACTTATTATAGCGGCGACGTTGGGGGCGGGAGATTAGGGGTTAATAATTGTAGGTAGGTGGCGGCGATGTTAGGGAGGGCAGATTAGGGGTTAATAAAATGTATTATAGTGTTTGCGAGGTGGTAGTGCGGCGGTTTAGGGGTTAATACATTTATTATAGTGGCGGCGATTTGCGGTCGGCAGATTAGGGGTTAATACTTGTAGTTAGATTGCGGCGACGTTGGGGGGGCAGATTAGGGGTTAATAACTATAATGTAGGGGTCGGCGGTGTTAGGGACAGCAGATTAGGGGTTAATAGCTATAATGTAGGCGGCGGCGATATCGGGTCGGCAGATTAGGGGTTAATACTTGTAGTTAGATTGCTGCGACGTTGGGGGGGCAGATTAGGGGTTAATAACTATAATGTAGGGGTCGGCGGTGTTAGGGACAGCAGATTAGGGGTTAATAGCTATAATGTAGGCGGCGGCGATATCGGGTCGGCAGATTAGGGGTTAATACTTGTAGTTAGATTGCGGCGACGTTGGGGGGCAGATTAGGGGTTAATAACTATAATGTAGGGGTCGGCGGTGTTAGGGACAGCAGATTAGGGGTTAATAGCTATAATGTAGGCGGCGGCGATATCGGGTCGGCAGATTAGGGGTTAATACTTGTAGTTAGATTGCGGCGACGTTGGGGGGGCAGATTAGGTTTTAATAACTATAATGTAGGGGTCGGCGGTGTTAGGGACAGCAGATTAGGGGTTAATAGTTATAATGTAGGTTGCGGCGATATCCGATCGGCAGATTAGGGGTTAAATAATGTTATTATAGGCTTTGCGATGTGGGGGGGCCTTGGTTTAGTGGTTCATAGGTAGTTTATGGGTGTTAGTGACTTAGTGTACTAAATGGGTGTTAGTGTACTAAAAACATACCGAATTTCGGAACCGAATAGAACCGAATTCAGCCGAATCCGAATAAATCCGAAATGTATTTATTCGGATCCGAATAAATCCGAAACAAATTTATTCAAATTTTGCCGAATCCGATTCGATCCGAACCGAAATTCGAAAAGTCCGAATCGATCCGAACCGAAAACGAACCGAATTTTTTAGCCGTGCACATAATTTAACATTCTTGTTTACTACTGTGATATTCTTCAGTAATAAAAAGAGAGAGAGAGATGCACTCAGCTGAGACAGAACAAAAGCTGGAAAAACTTCCGTGCCTGTTCATTTTATTATAGTGTGTCACTCAGGGTGCATACTCTTTTAGCACACTATGCCCCTTCACAGAGAAAAAATATCCTGTAGCATATCAGTCTGACCCTGCCCAATGACAGTCCAGCGCCGAAATACCAGGCAATTCCTCTCTGAACAAGAGAAACAACAACCCCAGACGATCGTTTCGGCCTTCTGTGGGCCTCGTCAGTGAGGTGCAGTCGCATCTCTCTAAGGGCATGTGTGCAAGGAGTCCACGTCTGGTTTCCCCTTTTACTCTTAGGGAGACCCAAGAGCAATTTGCATAAATAAAGAGAGAGAGAGATGCACTCAGCTGAGACAGAACAAAAGCTGGAAAAACTTCCGTGCCTGTTCATTTTATTATAGTGTGTCACTCAGGGTGCATACTCTTTTAGCACACTATGCCCCTTCACAGAGAAAAAATATCCTGTAGCATATCAGTCTGACCCTGCCCAATGACAGTCCAGCGCCGAAATACCAGGCAATTCCTCTCTGAACAAGAGAAACAACAACCCCAGACGATCATTTCGGCCTTCTGTGGGCCTCGTCAGTGAGGTGCAGTCGCATCTCTCTAAGGGCATGTGTGCAAGGAGTCCACGTCTGGTTTCCCCTTTTACTCTTAGGGAGACCCAAGAGCAATTTGCATAAATAAAAAGAGAGAGAGAGATGCACTCAGCTGAGACAGAACAAAAGCTGGAAAAACTTCCGTGCCTGTTCATTTTATTATAGTGTGTCACTCAGGGTGCATACTCTTTTAGCACACTATGCCCCTTCACAGAGAAAAAATATCCTGTAGCATATCAGTCTGACCCTGCCCAATAACAGTCCAGCGCCGAAATACCAGGCAATTCTTCTCTGAACAAGAGAAACAACAACCCCAGACGATCGTTTCGGCCTTCTGTGGGCCTCGTCAGTGAGGTGCAGTCGCATCTCTCTAAGGGCATGTGTGCAAGGAGTCCACGTCTGGTTTCCCCTTTTACTCTTAGGGAGACCCAAGAGCAATTTGCATAAATAAAAAGAGAGAGATGCACTCAGCTGAGACAGAACAAAAGCTGGAAAAACTTCCGTGCCTGTTCATTTTATTATAGTGTGTCACTCAGGGTGCATACTCTTTTAGCACACTATGCCCCTTCACAGAGAAAAAATATCCTGTAGCATATCAGTCTGACCCTGCCCAATGACAGTCCAGCGCCGAAATACCAGGCAATTCTTCTCTGAACAAGAGAAACAACAACCCCAGACGATCGTTTCGGCCTTCTGTGGGCCTCGTCAGTGAGGTGCAGTCGCATCTCTCTAAGGGCATGTGTGCAAGGAGTCCACGTCTGGTTTCCCCTTTTACTCTTAGGGAGACCCAAGAGCAATTTGCATAAATAAAAAGAGAGAGAGAGATGCACTCAGCTGAGACAGAACAAAAGCTGGAAAAACTTCAGTGCCTGTTCATTTTATTATAGTGTGTCACTCAGGGTGCATACTCTTTTAGCACACTATGCCCCTTCACAGAGAAAAAATATCCTGTAGCATATCAGTCTGACCCTGCCCAATGACAGTCCAGCACCGAAATACCAGGCAATTCTTCTCTGAACAAGAGAAACAACAACCCCAGACGATTGTTTCGGCCTTCTGTGGGCCTAGTCAGTGAGGTGCAGTCGCATCTCTCTAAGGGCATGTGTGCAAGGAGTCCACGTCTGGTTTCCCCTTTTACTCTTAGGGAGACCCAAGAGCAATTTGCATAAATAAAAAGAGAGAGAGAGAGATGCACTCAGCTGAGACAGAACAAAAGCTGGAAAAACTTCTGTGCCTGTTCATTTTATTATAGTGTGTCACTCAGGGTGCATACTCTTTTAGCACACTATGCCCCTTCAAAGAGAAAAAATGTCCTGTAGCATATCAGTCTGACCCTGCCCAATGACAGTCCAGCGCCAAAATACCAGGCAATTCTTCTCTGAACAAGAGAAACAACAACCCCAAACAATCGTTTCGGCCTTCTGTGGGCCTCATCAGTGAGGTGCAGTCGCATCTCTCTAAGGGCATGTGTGCAAGGAGTCCACGTCTGCTTTCCCCTTTTACTCTTAGGGAGACCCAAGAGCAATTTGCATAAATAAAAAGAGAGAGAGAGATGCACTCAGCTGAGACAGAACAAAAGCTGGAAAAACTTCCGTGCCTGTTCATTTTATTATAGTGTGTCACTCAGGGTGCATACTCTTTTAGCACACTATGCCCCTTCACAGAGAAAAAATATCCTGTAGCATATCAGTCTGACCCTGCCCAATGACAGTCCAGTGCCGAAATACCAGGCAATTCTTCTCTGAACAAGAGAAACAACAACCCCAGACGATCGTTTCGGCCTTCTGTGGGCCTCGTCAGTGAGGTGCAGTCGCATCTCTCTAAGGGCATGTGTGCAAGGAGTCCACAGAAGGCCGAAACGATCGTCTGGGGTTGTTTTTTCTCTTGTTCAGAGAGGAATTGCCTGGTACCACAGAAAGCCGAAACGATCGTCTGGGGTTGTTGTTTCTCTTGTTCAGAGAGGAATTGCCTGGTATTTCGGCGCTGGACTGTCATTGGGCAGGGTCAGACTGATATGCTACAGGATATTTTTTCTCTGTGAAGGGGCATAGTGTGCTAAAAGAGTATGCACCCTGAGTGACACACTATAATAAAATGAACAGGCACGGAAGTTTTTCCAGCTTTTGTTCTGTCTCAGCTGAGTGCATCTCTCTCTCTCTTTTTATTTATGCAAATTGCTCTTGGGTCTCCCTAAGAGTAAAAGGGGAAACCAGACGTGGACTCCTTGCACACATGCCCTTAGAGAGATGCGACTGCACCTCACTGACGAGGCCCACAGAAGGCCGAAACGATCGTCTGGGGTTGTTGTTTCTCTTGTTCAGAGAGGAATTGCCTGGTATTTCAGCGCTGGACTGTCATTGGGCAGGGTCAGACTGATATGCTACAGGATATTTTTTCTCTGTGAAGGGGCATAGTGTGCTAAAAGAGTATGCACCCTGAGTGACACACTATAATAAAATGAACAGGCACGGAAGTTTTTCCAGCTTTTGTTCTGTCTCAGCTGAGTGCATCTCTCTCTTTTTATTTATGCAAATTGCTCTTGGGTCTCCCTAAGAGTAAAAGGGGAAACCAGACGTGGACTCCTTGCACACATGCCCTTAGAGAGATGCGACTGCACCTCACTGACGAGGCCCACAGAAGGCCGAAACGATCGTCTGGGGTTGTTGTTTCTCTTGTTCAGAGAGGAATTGCCTGGTATTTCGGCGCTGGACTGTCATTGGGCAGGGTCAGACTGATATGCTACAGGATATTTTTTCTCTGTGAAGGGGCATAGTGTGCTAAAAGAGTATGCACCTTGAGTGACACACTATAATAAAATGAACAGGCACGGAAGTTTTCCAGCTTTTGTTCTGTCTCAGCTGAGTGCATCTCTCTCTCTCTCTTTTTATTTATGCAAATTGCTCTTGGGTCTCCCTAAGAGTAAAAGGGGAAACCAGATGTGGACTCCTTGCACACATGCCCTTAGAGAGATGCGACTGCACCTCACTGACGAGGCCCACAGAAGGCCGAAACGATCGTCTGGGGTTGTTGTTTCTCTTGTTCAGAGAGGAATTGCCTGGTATTTCGGCGCTGGACTGTCATTGGGCAGGGTCAGACTGATATGCTACAGGATATTTTTTCTCTGTGAAGGGGCATAGTGTGCTAAAAGAGTATATACCCTGAGTGACACACTATAATAAAATGAACAGGCACGGAAGTTTTTCCAGCTTTTGTTCTGTCTCAGCTGAGTGCATTTCTCTCTCTCTTTTTATTCTTCAGTAATACCATTTTAACTCTAAAATTATGGCATTGACTGTCCCTCTTACGTTTACACACATAACAATAATGTTTAATCTTGTTTTTGTTACCTGTGGAGGAGTTCGAAGATGTTGGAGGGTGTCCCAAAGCCCTTCGTACCTCAGCTGAAATAAAAATGTGTATACACAGAGTTAAAAAATCAATTTACAATCATACGATTAAGAGCATTTTAATTAGACAAAATCTTACATTAAAAAAACATACCTGTTTTCCGGCCAAGGCTTTCTACTTCAGGGGTGCTGAACATTTGCAACATGAAGAACGCATGTAATAAAACTTTAATTACCTGCCACCTAATCAGTATCATGCCCGTCCAAATCCAGACCAGGCGTTATATTTGCCCCCAACTTCTCCATCAACTGAGTCTCGTATGAGAGCTCAGCTGTATACGGCTTGCCACCGCCTGTAGTGCGTGCATACTCTCTCTCCCTGGCCAGCTTGGCCTTCAAGATTCTCTTGATATCAGAGAATCTTTTCTTACAGTGCTCCACCGATTTCGCATGAGCGCCTTCGGCAGAGACACTGTCAGCTATTTCTCTCTAGATTTGTTGTTTTCTGAAGAGAGAGGTCTTTTGGGCTTTGGAACCAAAAATAAAATCATAGTGCTCCAAAACATTAGTAACTAAAACCCTGTTCTGTTCAAAATTGAACTGTATATTGCGCCCGGAGTTGGTCTTCACAGTCTCCAAAGACGCCATATATAGTCCAAAAATAACAATCAATGTTACTCTACTCAATCATGCAAGCTTTGTAAGAAACAGTTATTAGACTCCATTTGCATTCCCCTTTTATAGTTAGTCAATACGTAAATAATCAGCCGTTAACAATTATACAATCATCAATTAAAATGTTTTACAGTATTAGCTTTATTGACGCAGTTAATTAATTCTTTTAGTACATCCTATTCATAAGGCCATCATTGGTGACGCATATCATATTAAATGTTCAAATAAGTGATTTTTAAAATGAACTTGTTTTTTAATAAATGTATTATTGTTATATAATCAATAACTTCATCAATCCAATTAGTTAACATTGATTCAGTATACTTATTTAAGTAAATATACATTCATATTTGTTTTATACAAGGATCATTAGCGAAGGAGATAAAAAATATTTTGTTACAGGATATACTTTTCATAACTCAGTCAGTGGTGACGCATATTATATAATATGATTACAGTTTCAATGTGGATTACATAGCAATAGTCAAGAACACATGATGAATATAATCCACCAATCAAACATTAATAATCTGTTTCCTCTGTCAAAACCCAATCAGATTGCTCTCTACTTGGGATAGTTGTGTTGCACTTAAAAAATTAATTTAGAGTGAAAATTTGAGTTAAAGATGGCACGACCTCCAATTTTCACTGACGGGGAATTGTTAATCCTGGTCTACAGGATGGACCGTTATTTCCCGTGGAGGATTGGAGGAGTGAGGGGCATTCTTCATAAGGACATGGATTGCATCATCTATAAGATGAGCGGGAGATGAAAAAGGTGTCTGGCATCCGAAGGTCGTGTAGAAGTTGCCTCCGGAGGTTTTTGGACCTTCGGCAATGTGAAAAGGATCGCTACCGGGTGCTACAATCGCTCATTAGAGCCTGTAAGTAACATTTATTATATTGTGTATTATACTTATAAATTATGTATATTTCAATGATGTTGAACCCACATATTTTATTTCATGATAGAGCATTACATTTTAATCTACTTTCTAATTTAATCCTATTCATTTTAATTCATTCTCTTTATATCTTTATTTAAAAATCAAGAATGTATGTTTAGTAGCAGGCCCATTTTAGTTTAAAAATTTAGATTATTTTTGCTGATTGATGGCTTAATGGCCGCCACCAATAAAAATGTTCTGTACAGGGTGCTGAAACTAAAATTGGCTGCCTCCTTAGCTTAGATACCTTATTTATAAAATAAAGATAGACATAGAAAGAAGAAAAATTGATAATACAAGTAAATTTGGCTGATTAAAAATTCATACTCTATCTGAATCAAGAAATAAACAAAAAATAAATATATGTAAATAAATATATATATATATATATATATATATATATATATATATATATATATATATATATACAGCATGTGTGTGTATATATATATATATATATATATATATTATTTTAAATAGGTTGTTGTTTTCAGGAAATAAAGATTACAAGCATTACAGCTGCAGATACATTGCACAAAAGAAGCAATATCACATGGATCTTATGTTTACATACAACTTTATATGTTTACAGATCTCAGGTGTCCGAGAGATAGAATCCCCGGTACGTCAGGCCAGTGTCAATGGCCACACCTAGGAGCAACCACTGTTCTCCCCCGTGGCCATTGACACTGCTTGAGGGTCGGCATTCAGAGGATGAGTCAGAGACAGATGTGGACGTCCCTGATATCTAAGGTAATTTTCAAATATAATACTATGTTTGCTGTATTTAACATTAAAAATTGATTTTTCTACAGATTCATTCAGGATGCAGGTTAATGTAATGGATTGTGTTTTTAGAATTAAAATGTTTGTACGAGTTTTTCAACAACAATTATGTGTATAATATAGGTCTTGTCACATATTCCTCATACTAACAATGATCTGTGTTTGTGCTTCATCTCTGACAGAAGACCAAGTACCGGGGGAGGATCCTGCCTCAGCCTTCTCGCCGGCACTGCCAGATGAGGAGGTAGCTGGAGTAGAATGTAAGAAAACGTAATATTAGGTTTTAACAATTGTATCTTGATAATGAATTTGTAGAACTTCTTTTATTTTGTCTTTTTATAGATCACGATCAGGGGACACAGACAGAGCCCTTCCTTCGGGATCTATTTACACAGCTGGCAGAGGGGCTAGAAATTGTCTCCAGAGCTGTGTGGGGCCTAGAGAAGGCCATGCAAAACTTTTTATAAAAATGTTATTTCTTTAATTTTTTTTATTGTTTTATAATAAATATATATATAATCAAAATTATAGTGAAGCTGTATTCATTTAAATAGTATTTTGAAGTGACATGAAAGCAAACTATATGTTGAATTATGTATAAATAGCATGCAATGTGGTAAATTATTCTTTGGTTTTATATATATATTTTTTATCTATATTTTATCTTCATCTTTTCAATATACTTTGATGAAGAGCATATGCAGATAAACTAGGTAGCTGCTGATTAATGACTGCGCATAGATGACTCATATGATTGGCTTGCACATGTGCATTGCTATTTCTACTAAAAAGGATATCTGAGGATTAATAAAAGTTCAAAGTTTGTAATGTTGCTTGAGATGGTCTTCTATATCTTCATAAAAATATTTCTGATATGATTTTGATGTCCCTTTAAAATCAGAAATAACATTATTTTTAAAAAATATATGAAAAGAATAATAAATATATATACATATATATTTACACACACACACACATATATATATACACATAAATACATATATATTATATATATATATATACATACAAAAGTATGTATGTACAATATAAAAAATAATTCGAATACTTCACTCTCCACTTTGTACCAAATATGTTGCAACTTGCTATATTCAATATTGTTCCTGCTCAGAATAATAATACATTATACATTATTATACATTATTATATATTATACATTATTCAGATCCTCAAATTACCACCATTATTTAAATGCACATATCCATTTTATAATCACATTTTATTTTATTTTTGTGATATTATTGCACATTTCGTTTGTACTCTATACACATAAACCAAAAATAGAAAAGAAGAGACCCTCCATCTATAATCAGGTCAACAGCCCAATGCCATACAATGCTGGCATTGAGTCCATGTGGGTTCATGACTGCCCAATTAATACACCCTCTTAGTTTCAAATTGGAGTCATTTCTTATTCCTGTCATCCCTCTCCTTATGTATATAACATGATCAATGAGCACAGTCTACAAATTATTTATGGTGTAATGCTTCTCCAGGAAATGTCTGGTAACAAGTTAATTTTGCCTGTGCTGATGACTACTCTAATCACACACTGTTGGTTCACTATTCTTTTTACAGACACAATCAGATGTCTTACCTACATAATAACACCCACAAATGCAACTAAGACAATATATATAAACTTCATTGCACAGAGCAGATGATACAGTATCTTTATTTTTTTGCTGATATAAAGATGTCTTAACTCTGATCCCTGTAGCATGGCATGATAATTGGTGTAGCAATATGAGCATGTGTCTTCAATGTCAGCTTGGTGCCTTTCTTGTAAGAATGCGCCAAATTCATATGCATACGGTAATCTTTAATGTTGAGATTTCTTCTAAATCCCATCTTAAGGGATGTACAATATGAAAAAGGAAGATTTGATTCAATTATCAACAAGCTTCAATTGCTCACCAATCTCACATTTTTATGGAGTAAATCTGGCAATGTCTTCTTTTCTGATCTTCAACAAGCTTAGCAAGTTAATGAGATCACTCTGGGATAGTTGTAAAACATCTGAAAAGGTCCTCTTTATGGCCTTCACTTGGTAACTTTTTTATATGTTTAGCTTACATCATAGAAAATTGTTCCATGCTCATATTGTCATCTGTTTTTTTGCATACCACTCTTCCAGGTTATGCTTTAGGGAATGGCTGAATCAGGCACAAGGGTGGCTGATGGCAACAATCTCTATATAGTTGAGGTTAATAGGCATCTGAAACAGAGTGGAAGCCAGCTGTATCTGCTTCTTAAAAATATATATATATCCAAAAAATCAATATGGTTGCAATTGTGCAAGAGCGTAAATTGTACTAGACTTGTTGAGTCCCTCAACCCAAACAATTAGTTTAACGTCAGACTCTTTCTCAGGTTATCAGCAAACTTTATATATATTCCTTATGTAGGACACTGTAAGAATTAGTTCACACCGTCATCAAGTTTGTCTCATACTCTTCCATATAAAGATTTGGAGACTACAGCAGTACCCACTAAGAGCTAGACTACAAATGGAGTGCTATTGTTAGCGTGGGAAGCAATAATACAAGTTGAAAGTAAATGTTTGCACTCAAGTGCAAAAGTAATGTGTGCTCAACTGATTTGCATGCCTGAAGACCTATTGTAAAGTATAAGGGTTAAAAAAAAATTGCACCAAACAAAACATAAATAGATTAAATAAAGTATTACACACATATATACACTTTCTGATAAAAAATATTTTATATAAATATTAATAAAAATGTTTCATAAGGATTAAAAAGGATATGGTATATGACAAGGTATTTGACTGGGAAGGGTATTATGTATACAAATATGTCTTACTATGTGTATGCGTAAATATACAGTATATATATATATATATATATATATATATATATATATATATATATATATATATATATATATATATATATATATATATATTGTATATAATTTTGTTTGTGTATATACATATGTATATAAATGTGTATTTATGTGTTTATATGTGTAAACATGCATATATACACTTACTGTATATACACTTTGGAACCCTTTCTACTCAAATACCTTTAAATATGAAACATTATTTTATTCATATTTTACTATGTAAATATTTAACATTCCAATGTTCTTTACTTAGAAGAAAATTAAATTTTTATTTATATTTATATTTATATTTATATATATATATATATATATATATACATATATATATATATATATATATATATATATATATATACAGAATATATATCTGTATATATTACCTGAATATATTTATATAGAATTATAGGTATAGATATATATTTTACAAAAAAGAATCAGATGTATATAGAAATAAATCTATCACTAATTGTTTATTGCAGACTAGATTTTAATTTAAAATAGCTCCTGTTCTTGTAGTTCTAATAGAAAAATAAGTGGATTTGTAGTAATTATCTCCAATCCTTCTATATGGGGAACAATCATATACATATTGTGGTTATTTTCATAGTCTTAGTGTCAGGGTGCCAGGATTCAGACTGAGACGAGAAGTGCAAAAATAATCACACCTTTATTAATAGCAAAAAATAAAAAAATAAAAAGTCCACAAGTCAAATAACAAGCCAGGAATCAAAACCAGAGCTGGTAGTCAGGCGAGCCGAGTCAGGAGCCAAAGCGAGTAGTCAGATGAGCCGGAATCAGGAATAAGCAGAACAGCAGAGTCAGGACCAAGCCAAGGATCAGGAACCAGGAGGGAGGTCAGACAGCCAGGTAATACACAGGAGCTCTCACAAACAGGTCTGAGACAACACAAGGGCAAAGCATACTGAACAGAGGCCCTTTAAATAGTAAGTGATGACATCACAATTCTGAGACTGCATCCTGTCTCACACTAATGATGAACACCAGTCTGGCCATAAAAGGAAGTGCAGGAATTGAGTAGCATCACACAGTATGCACCAGAGTAAGCAAGAGAGATGAGTAAAATTGCTGCCAGCAGCACCTGGCAAACGAAACATAAAATCCTGACTTAGTTTGTAAACTTCCTTTGGCACTTAATTGCAACCAATGAATTCTTTAAAAATGAGCTCATGTTGGTCACAAAAGCTTTCCATGTAGCAGTTAGTTGGAGGGTTGAATCATGGACAATAGATCTTCCAGGGGGTGTACGTCTATTCTTATGAACATTTAAGGGCCGATTTATCAATATCTGGCAGACATGATACACTGTAGCTTATTGTGTCTGCCAGACATTGATGAATGCTGCTGAACTGCTTGTGCAATGCCGCCCCCTGCAGATTTGCAGCCAATAGGCCACTAGCATGGGCTGTCAATCAACCTGATCGTATTCGATTGGGCGGATATATGTCCGCAGCATCAGAGGCAGCGGACGAGTTAAGGAGCAGCGGTCTTAAGACTGCTGATTCTGAACTCCTATTTTTTAAACTTATCTCCTATTTTTTTTAAGGCTCACACAGAAACAGGGGTATTTGGCCCTTTTCAGGCCATGATAAATTTAGCCCCTTGGGATCAAGTAAAGGATAGGACACACTGAATGTTTCACACTGAAATAGGCATAGGTCCTCTTAGTAATTCAACCATTATACAGTCCCTTATCAAAATTAGCTTGCATAATAACCTGAAAATTCAAGCCTGGAAAACTTGCAAATTGTTGGTATGTGACTGTGTCCTCCATTTGAGATTTAATCTCATCACTATGAAATTGATATTCCATCACCAATATGACTTCTTTGTCCATTAGATTAATCTCAATTTCAGGATCATAAACCTTTTATTGATGGTTATGATGTAATTATCTAGGAACTGTGAATGCCTTTCAAAGGTACGAGCTTTGTTTTTGTTATGCTTAGTTAATGTTATGAGTAACTTAAAATATGGTAACTCCATTTACAGCTTTGAATGTTTGCGTAGTGTTTCTACGACTATGTGTTAAGAGTTTCTTGTTAAATGTGAAATTTTTTTGTTTAAATTGCCTGTTTTTCTCTTAGTTCTGCTTATCTGATAAAGTAGAGAACTTAAAGGGACATGCCACCCACATTTTTTCTTTTATGATTTAGAAAGAAAATGCAAGTATAAACATCTTTCTAATTTACTTATATTATCTAATTTGTTTTATTCTCTTGATATTCTTTGATGAAAAGCATATCTAGATATGATCACTAGCTGCTGATTGGTTGCTGCACAAAGAAGCCTCATGTGATTGGCTCACCATGTGCATTGCTTTTTCTTCAACTAAGAATATCTAGAAAATGAAGCAAAATAAATAATGGAAGTAAATTGTAATGCTGTTTAACTTTCTATTCTCTATCTGAATCATGAAAGAAAGATTTTGGGTTTAGTGGCCCTTTAACATAAACCTCACTAGTTAAATTAACAGTTTGTAAACTGAGCCGATTACACACAATTATCAGCACTTTCAACATTTAGGCATTATAAATACAACTCAATGTGCTCTGTAAGTGTGCTACAATTATAACAACATCAAGAAATCTATTATGTGTTGCAACACATTTTTAAACACAAACCTCATTATCACATTAAACTCATTAGCAAGTATTCTGTTATTAAGCTAGAAAATATGTTGATGTTAATGTAGATGTCTACAGAGGCATACTGAGGGCAACTAATGTGTAGGCACAAACATGGATTGGGTTAGGAATATACTTGTGGCAGGGTCTTTGATCTGTTGAGTGTTTTTTTTTTTTATTTTAGTACTTATAATTTATTTGCAAGGTTCTTGTTACAATTCAAAAAAGAGTTCTTACTTTGTTACACATTTTAGAACTCTTGCTATTCACCCCTTAGCTTAAATAATTTATCTCATGGAAACAATTTCATTAAATTATTTGGAGTATCTAACTTAATAACAAATGTATGTATTTATGTACTTGGAATCTTATTTTCAGAGGTTCTAATGCAAACTTCTCTCAAGTGACAAAACATAATAATTTAACATATTAGATGGCAGCTATCAGCAACAATTGCAATTTTAAATAAAATGAAATAAATTAATATTAGATATCACAAACCAAGTTTAAACAACTTTAAACTTGTTTAAACCAACATAAAATATGAGTTTAAGCTTGAATCATGTTTTGTAGCAAATTATTAGCATTAAAAAGTTCTGTTAAAACTGACACTAGTCATAGAAAAGTGTGTCCTTTGGTAATAGGATGACTTTAGGCCCCATGTATTAAATGGCGTGCACGTGTAGACAAGCTTCTCAGCTTTCTCTGAAAGCCTTCACTGTATACAGGCAGTGGATCTGTTTGTCCGCTGGTCCATAAGCATCATTACACACTAATGAGTGTGTAATACCCAAACCTTCTCTTGCGTGTGGGGCACTCTGTGTATTAAAAGAGTATTAAACTCATTGCACACCAAAAGAATATAGTATGCAGAATTGAGTATTAAAGGGCCATGATACCCAAATGTTGAAAAACTTGAAAGTGATGCAGCATAGCTTTAAAAAATCTGACTAGAAAATATCACCTGAATATCTCTATGTAAAAAAGAAAGATATTTTACCTCAAAAGTTCCTCAGTAGCCACATCCCATTGTAAAGGACTTCTAAGCAGCAAATCAGTATTTTTGTCCCGGGACAGCCTCCTGCACTCTCATGTTATTCCCCTATTCAGTTTAAGGAAGTTTACTATGAAATCTCATGAGATCACAGTAAAATAATTCATGACCTCAGCACTGTTGATGCTGATTGGCTGCCGTTCATTTCTTCATATTTTTTTTTTACCTGCAGCTGGGAGCAGCTGAAGTATAACTTTTTACACAGAACTTACTCTGCTGAGCTGAGGAAATTGTGAGGTAAAATATCTTCCTTTTTTACAAAGAGATGCTCAGGTGATATTTTCCTGTCAGCTTTTTAAAGTTATACTGCATCAAAGTGATTTAGCATATTAGTTTTATGTCCCTTTAAGCAATTTTATTAAACGTTTTGTTAGTTTGTTATTATTGACAAATTCATTACTGCATTGTTCATAGTTCTTATGTTGCTATTTTAACCTCCTACCAGCAGGTGGCGATTGCTATGTTCTCAGCCACAGTAACTAATTGTTACCATGGAAACACCTCAGTGGTTCAGTAATCCTGGAACAAGCACTGAATAGAGTTAAGAAACATAGCACCAGAGTTATTTATCTGTTTCAGGTAGGCAGAATAGCATCCAAATATAACAGTTAATGGGAAATGTTATTAGAGTTATTTAAATATGAAATAATATTGTAAACTGCAGTAACTGTATTAACATCTGTATAGTTTATTAAGACCTCTGCAGATCAGTTGCTATAACAGGCCTTGTATAATGTGTATTGTAAACAGCAGTAACTGTATTAACATCTGTATAGTTTATTTTGCTCCATTAGCATGAATGGCGACCGGTAAACAAAAAAAAATGCAGAGTCAGTTAAAAATATGTTTTATTTGTGAGGAAGTTATGCAGAACATTATTATTATGCTGTACACTCCAATAGTGTATTGTGCTGTATGCTCCAATAGTGTATTGTGCTGTATGCTCCAATGGTGTATTATGCTGTATACTCCAATAGTATATTATGCTGAATACTCCAATAGTGTATTATGCTGTATAAACTTGTTTAATTTCAGATATATTTGCACCAATTGTTTATAGAAAAGAGAATGTATAATAATACTTTATATTATGTTATATATAGTCAGTGGTTCAGTAATCCTGGAACAAGCACTGAATACAGTTAAGAAACATAGCACCAGAGTTAAGCAGTGTTATTTATCTGTTTCAGGTGAAAATCACAAAAGAAATGTGCTGCACCAGAACAAGCTTCGCCTCTTTATTCTAAAATTGCAACATATTTTGGCGAGTCAGAGCCAGGAGGAGTAAATTAAAGCAAGAAAAAACTACTCCTTTTACCAGAGACAAATCTAGAAGTCATTAGAAGCCACTAGAAAATCCTTTGAGAATAACTTTAGAAAATGGAGCAATTGCAAGACAAAGTGAGCACAACACTACTGCAGCTAGAGAAAGCTTGTCTTGTTGAAGTTTGACGATTTTTAAAGTGCCCGGATGAAAGCGGGGCAGGTTTCCTCACCAAATCCAGATGAACCCTTATCAGGAATATGGAGAGAGTTTTGGAGGAGATCGAAGGCAGTCAAGAGGAAGAAGAGGTATGCCAGTACTTAAAAGACCTCCTAACATTTATTACAGAAAGTAAGCAGTGTGTGGCAAATGCAGAACCAATGGTAATGGAGCTCACTCATTTGAAAGTTCTAAGAGATAAATACCTACAACTACAACTATTTCAAGAGGGAACTCGCAAAGCATTAGAAAAGGAGATGAGAAAACTAGAGAAAAGAATCAGTGTGAGCAGCGGAAGTGTGAGAAAAGTTGGGGAAGTGACAGTACCATTGCCAGCCACTGTGCCAGAAACACACCAACCAACAGATACAGGAAGGCACCCGGTCTCCAACTCTCCCAAAGGACCTCAGCAAACAGGAAACAGCAAATATAATATCCAGAAACAGCAGCCAGACGATCCGGTAAAAACAAAAACTGTCTTTATTTGACATCAAACATGTGAATACAGGATATATGTCAAACATGTTTCATATAGATATACTGAATCAACTTTATCAATGACAACCTGCTAAGGAATAGCTAAGTAGCTAGATTTAAATACACCTGTAAAGCAACACCCTAATTTCTGACAACCAATCATATTAAAGAACCTTTTAGCAGAATATAAACTGTGCCAGAAATAACCCTCAGGTGGGAATTTAGAATCTGTGGACAGATTGGAGAAGGGGGACAGAAAGACAAACTGTCCTAAACAAGCTTGGCCCACCAGATTGAAGCAAGAATCCGGAAGGGAGATTCTGAAGTGGAGATTATTGAGACAGTGATAAGGGCCATTAGCCCTGAACTTCAAATCAGAAAAATGTTGGAGATTAAGGCCTCTAGTTATCAAGCCGTCAACTGCAAATACGCTGGAATTCCGCAGCGTATTTGTGGAGAGGGTGATTTGCCTTAGTTATCAAGCCCTACTGCCCGGCAAAAGTAGAATCTAGTGACGTAAGCTTCGATCCGCCGGACTCAGTCCAACACAGAGCGATGCTTACATCACTACAGATGTTCCGAACGCAAGTTCGGCACAATCTGACTACTTTTGGTAGTTATCAAACTACTACCAGGTACGCGCGCCACTATTCCGGCCCAGCGTACCTGGATTTCAATCCGCCGCCCTGGAGGTGGCGGATCCCATAGGAATCAATGGGAGTCTGACCATAGCGAAAGCTCATGTTCGCTGCAGCCCGATATCCCATTGATTCCTATGAGAAACGTCTGCATCTAACACCCTAACATGTACCCCGAGTCTAAACACCCCTAATCTGCCCCCCCTACACTGCCGCAACTAAATAAAGTTATTACCCCCTAAACCGCCGCTCCCGGACCCCACCGCAACCTACATTATACATATTAACCCCTAATCGGCCGCCCCCTATACCGCTGCCACCTACATAAACTAATTAACCCCTATCCTGCGGATCCCGGACCCCGCCGCCACCTATATTAAACTTATTAACCCCTATCCTGCCCCCCCTATACCGGCACCACCTATATTAAACTTATTAACCCCTATCCTGCCCCCCCTATACTGCCGCCATAATAATAAAATGATTAACCCCTAAACCAAAGTCTAACACTAACCCTAACCCTAACCCCCCCTAACTTAAATATTATTTTAATAAATCTAAATAATATTACTCGTATTAACTAAATTAATCCTATTTAAAACTAAATATTTACCTGTAAAATAAACCCTAAGATAGCTACAATATAACTAATAATTAGC
This sequence comes from Bombina bombina, assembly GCF_027579735.1. Taxonomy (NCBI): domain Eukaryota; kingdom Metazoa; phylum Chordata; class Amphibia; order Anura; family Bombinatoridae; genus Bombina; species Bombina bombina. The sequence goes on from NC_069500.1 coordinate 1,100,806,001, forward strand.
TATTTTAGGATTTATTTTTATTTTACAGGCAACTTTTTATTTATTTTAACTAGGTTCAATAGCTATTAAATAGATATTGACTATTTAATAGCTACCTAGCTAAAATAATTACAAAATTACCTGTAAAATAAATCCTAACCTAAGTTACAATTAAACCTAATACTACACTATCATTAAATTAATTAAATAAATTAACTACAATTACCTACAATTAAATACAATTAAATAAACTAAACTAAATTACAAAAAACAAACAAACACTAAATTACAGAAAATTAAAAAATATTACAAGAATTTTAAACTAATTACACCTAATCTAAGCCCCCTAATAAAATAAAAAAATAAAAAAATAATAAAAGTCCCTACCCTATTCTACATTGCAAAGTAATCAGCTCTTTTACCAGCCCTTAAAAGGGCTTTTTGCGGGGCATTGCCCCAAAGTAATCAGCTCTTTTACCTGTAAAAAAAATACAACCCCCCAACATTAAAACCCACCACCCACATACCCCTACTCTAACCCACCCAAAACCCCTTAAAAAAAAAACCTAACACTAACCCCCTGAAGATCTCCCTACCTTAAGTCGTCTTCACCCAGCTGTGCCGAAGTCTTCATCCGATGGGGCAGAAGAGGACATCCAGACCGGCAGAAGTCTTCATCCTATCCGGGCAGAAGAGGACATCCGGACTGGCAGAAGACATCTTCATCTAAGCGGCATCTTCTATCTTCATCCATCCAACGAGGAGCGGCTCCATCTTCAAGACCTCCAGCGCGGAGCATCCTTCCTGGCTGATGGACTAACGACGAATGAAGATTCCTTTAAATGACGTCATCCAAGATGGTGTCCCTCGAATTCCGATTGGCTGATAGGATTCCAATTGGCTGATATGTGCAGCAGAAAGGGGTGAAACCACTAGAGACTTGAAGAAAATGCAAGCAAATTTGAAAGAATCTAATCCAGATCCTTATAAGTTGATTGAAGATCTCAAGGCAGATGTGTTTAAACTGAAGAAAATGTTCCTCACTGCCATGGAGACCAGCAGTCAACCACGACCAAGAGAGTTTCCAATGATCCAGACACAAGCCAGACAGAGAGGTTGTAAGGAATGCCAGGAGGTCAATGCAGGAGCAAGATGTACTCACTGTTTCTGCTGTGGTCAAACAGGACATTTGTCATGGGTATTCTGAGTAAAGACACAGCCGCAGGAAAACTTGAACGTGCTGCTGAGACGGGACCCACAGTAGTTCCTTACCACGTGTCCCACCGACATTAACACACACCCATCAGAACTCTGAAACAGCAAGGACACCATAATCCTAATAATACTTCAAGACAGCAGGGTACGATGTCCAGTAATAAAGTTCTGGGAACCTCTACTATAAACACAGTAAATTATTTACCTCCACAACATCAAGCCAAGCTGCTAGATCTGGTTGGAAGACAGTGCCTTGTCCGTTGTCGATTTGATAATGTCACCATTGAATCTTTGTGGGACACTGGGGCACAAGCCAGCATTGTGAATGACATCTGGAGAAAAAAATATCTCCCACACAAAACAATCTGACCCATTGCAGAACTGCTTGGACCTGGAAATCTGACGGGACTAGCAGCTAACCAAACAGAAATACAATTTATTGGATGGATTGAGGTGAGATTTCAATTGGATTGTGAATCAGCATCAGCAGAGACACTGACAGTCCTTATTTTAGTCGCAAGTGACCCTAAAGTTTCTGAAGATCCAATTATTGGGTTCAATGTAATTGAAGAATTAGTCAGTCAAGAGAAGAGGGTAGCAGGAACATCAGTCAGGATTATACAGATGATGAGCACCTCATTTTCAGTAACAGCAAAGACAGCTGAAACCATGCTGAAACTCATGCAGACATCAGCTGCAAGTTATGATAAAGGCATTGTGAAAACAGGGTGGAAGAAAATAGTCCTACCCACAGACTAGATTACCTCTATCCATGCTCGTGCCCATGTGGGAGTCATAACCAAAGGCCAAGAGATGCTTTTTGTTCCATCCAAACTGTGTCCTTTACATGAAGGTTTGGCGATCAGTGAAGTGGTAGTAGCAGTTCGCAAAGGGAAGTCCAATTTATGTACCAATCACTATTGCAAATATTACTAAGCATGATATTACATTAGACCAACATTTTCTCCTGGGTCACCTCCAAACTGTAAAAACAGTGTATCCAGCAGCAGTGCGACCAGTCAATGATCAAGTGTTACAACGTGAACAAATAAGCCACCACTCTAACAATGTGCTGAAGCCACCAGAGTTTGAAGTAAAGAAGTGGGTTAACAGCAGTGGTAGAACTAACCAGAAGTGGGATCCTCCGGTTAGTGTGGACCATTTAAGTGAGACTCAGCAACAAGCAGTAAGACAAGTGTTGAGGGAAGAATGTCATGCTTTTGCCTTCGATGATGATGATATTGGTTGCATCCATCTCTCAACATGCACATCACTCTTAAAGATACCACACCTGTCCAGAAGACATACATGTCGGTTCCAAAACCCCTCAATCAAGAATTGAAGGAGTACATCCAAGATCTGCTAAACAAGGGATGGATAACTCAGTCAAGATCATCATACTCTTCACCTGTGGTCTGTGTCAGGAAGAAGGATGGAAGTCTAAGGCTCTGCTGTGACTACAGGGAATTGAACAGAAAGTCAGTGCCTGATCGCCATCCAATCCCAAGAATACAGGACATATTGGACTCCTTGAGTGGCAGCTCTTGGTTCTTTGTTCTTGACCAAGGGAAGGCCTATCATCAGGGAGTCCTAGACCCCAAAGTTGCCTATTAACTGCTTTTATTAATCCATGGGGTCTTCATCAGTGGGTTCGTATCCCATTTGGGCTCAGTGTAGCTCCTGCCAAGTTCCAACGGAGTATGGAAGATTGTCTTTCAGGCCTGAGAGATGTTATCTGCCAACCTTACTTGGATGACAATCTTGTTCATAGCAGAACGTTCGAAGATCACTTGAAGCATATTCAGACTGTCTTAGAAAGGTACCAGCAATATGGTGTCAAGCTAACTCATCGAAAGTGCAAACTATTCAAAAGAAAAGTGAGATTTCTGGGAAAAATTGTCTCAGGAGAAGGTTACACGATCGATCCAACTGAGATTGCACCAGTACAGAAATTAAGAGAAAAAAGCCTGAAACAATAGGAGATTGGGATTTCTCTCGTACTACCGGTCCTATATTCCAAACTTCTCCAGAATTGCCAAGCCCTTATATGAGTTGCTATCTCTGGCCCCATCTGAGCTAAATGGGAAAGACACAGTATCGGTACAAGAGGGAACCCCCCCAAACAAAGAAGAAGGGATGAACAACCAAGCAGCAAGGACATCTACCATCTTGCAGACCTATTAACTGGACAAATAGCCTTCAGAAAATTCTAAACCAGCTCATCGACTATTTGCTGAAACCTCCTGTCCTAGGATATGATGATATCACACAGCCTTTTTGTGTTACACTGTGACACATCACAGAAAGGTCTTGGAGCAGTATTATACCAAAGGCAAGGAGGCAGGATGGTAGTGATTGCATATGGCTCCAGAACACTGACACCACCGGAGAATAATTACCACATGCACTCTGGAAAATTAGAATTCCTGGCATTGAAATGGGCCATTTGTGAATGATTCAGGGACTATTTATACCATACAGCCTCATTTGTAGTGTATACAGACAACAACCCTCTGACCTATATCCTCACTACAGCCAAATTGAATGCCACAGGCTACCAGTGGGTAGCACAGTTTGCAGATTTTAACTTCACTATTCGATACCGTCCAGGCAAGTCAAATGTAGATGCAGATGGTCTATCCCGAATGCCGCTAGAGATAAATGACTACATAAATCAATGTACCGAAGAAATAAAACAGGATATCATCAGCTCTTCAATACTGGGAATATCTGTAGAGTGGGAAAGACCATCCCAGGGGATAGGAACAGTTTTCACAATTGCACTGGAACTGGTACAAGATGCACCCTCTAGTACAGTTACTAGCCCCCTGACTATGGAGCAGATTTGAAAGTCTCAAGAAAAAGACCCCATCATTGGAAGAGTTCTGAGGTACAAGTCAAAGAATCAACATCCAGGAAATGAAGTCCAGAAGACAGAGCACCCAGATGTCCGGTCATTACTGAAACAATGGACAAAATTGTATGTGAACAGAGATGGAGTGTTACGCAGGAAAATGTTGGAACGAGACCAACTGATCCTGCCCAAAGAATACAACCCACTCGTATTTAAAGAATTACACCAAGAAATGGGGCACCTTGGTGTTGAAAGGACACTTACTTTAATTAGAGGTAGATTCTACTGGCAACATATGCAAAAGGATGTTGAACACTTTGTGACCAGAGTCTGTGAATGTCTTAAGAAAAAGAAGCCCGATAAGCCTATTAGAGCACCGTTGTCCACCATTACCACAACTTATCCATATAATGTGGTATCCATTGACTTTAAGGAGACATGCAAGCAAGGATATGAATATATCCTAGTAGTCATGGATCACTACACCTGGTTCGCACAGACCTATGCCACAAGAAACAAAGCTGCCAAGACTGTAGATGAGAAGATCTTTAATGATTTTGCACTCAAGTTTGGGTTCCCAAACAAGATCCACCATGATATGGGAAAAGAGTTTGAGAATCAGATGTTAACAAGGCGGAGAGAACTCTCTGGAGTCCGTGGCTCTCATACAACGCCATATCACCCTTAAGGAAATAGCCAAGTTGAAAGGTTCAACAGGACACTGCCATACATGTTGAGAACTCTGACAGAAAAAGAGAAGACAGACTGGAAGAACTCATTGGGAAAAGTTGTTCATGCCTATAATTGCACACGCAGCGAGGCTACCAGATACTCAATGTATTACCTACTGTTTTGAAGATCCCCAAGACTTCCTATTGACCTTCTTTTCAATCGTACTGTTGGAGAAAAACAAGAAACGTATCAAGACTACGTAAAAGACTGGCAAAAGAGAATGAGTGAAGCATACCACATTGCATTCAGAGCAGCCAACAAAGAAGCAACAAGAGGAAAAGTATACTATGGTAGAAGAGTCCATGGGAATGATTTACAATCTGGTGTTTGAGTGCTTGTTCACAACTTAACTGAAAATGGAGGACCTGGGAAAATTCAATCCTACTGGAAAGAGAAAGTTCATATAGGTGAGCAAAGAAAAAGCAAGAAATCCCTGTCTATGAAATCAGACCAGAAAATGGAGAAGGTAAAAATAGAGTAATTTACAGAAATTTGTTAATGCCATGTGACCACTTACCACTGGAAAAACTTGAAAAGGCCGCAGACCAGCCAAAAACAAAGAAAAAATATTCTCTGAAGAAGAAAAGAAAAGTAAAACAAAAGACACAGCCTCAATGTAACCTGGATAGTGACTCAGAAGAAGATTACCAACTAGTATACAAGCCTCTCTTAAAAATGAATTCTAGAAATAGAGACTCAATCCTAAACCCGAAAGCTAGAGTTTTCCAACCCAACAGTGAAATGAATACTTGCCGCCAGATAATGTAGAAGTATTGATACTGTTTGATGAAGATTTACAAGATGATCGACACAGTGAATGTGAAGATCAAGTTTCTCAGCTAGCACTAGAAGCAAAACAGTCTTCTGATAAAGAACAAGAAAACCCTGTAGAATCACTAAGATAACATCCACAGAGAGAGAGGCGCCAACCAAGAATGTTGACTTATGAAACCTTAGGGCAACCTTCTGAGATACAAAGAGAAGTATCGGTGAAGGGCATTCACACAACACATTGTAGACCATGGAACATAATGGACTTACAGATCGCTTATTAAAGTGATATCTAGAGAATATCTAGAGAAGAGAAAGTTAAAATACTACTGTTATAGACATTAGAGTATACTGACCAGTAACATTGTGGTGAAAGCTTAATAATAATGTTGTGGAATTCTTTAAGATGTATTATGTCAAATGTTTAGAAGAGATAATATGGTTGTATCAGACTAAGAGTAACTGTAGGTCATAAAATTTAGTCTGATTACAGTAAAGTGTAATGAAAAGAAACTGGTTTAAGTGAACAATTGTTCTTCAATTCTCTTCTGGTAACTGAACATTGCAATAGCAAAAGTATTATGGTCCAGGCTTATAGTGCACCATGAGCTTTATCTATGACCCTAAGTGGACACTAAGAAGTGTAACTACCATGTTTAGGATTTATTCCTGTGAATATATATATATATATATATATATATATAAATCAATGTAAATATTTGCATAGGAAATTAGCACATATAGGCAAGTATCCCCGCGTGCTTTTCCCCAGAAATTCTTAATATACAATGTTACCAATGCACAAGAGAATTGTGGGTAAGATATGCAAATTAGATATGCAAATTCTCAGTTTTTTGCTTCAGAAATACTGTTTTGACACAGCGATCCTTTTAACAGGATTATGACAGCAAACCAGAAATCACTCACTAGACAAGCCTGTTTCGTTCTTTTTGGAACTCAACAGTAGGAGATAAATTTCTGGTTGCTGCATTGGTAAAGCTATTTTCATGGTTAAACCAAAATTCATTAAAATTATGAGGGGAGATAAAAAACTGAAATTAAAATCCTCCATGTCTCAAAATTAAATCAATGTAAATATTTGCATAGGAAATTAGCACATATAGGCAAGTATCCCCGCTTGCTTTTCCCCAGAAATTCTTAATATACAATGTTACCAATGAACAAGAGAATTGTGGGAAAGATATGCAACTTCTCAGGTTTTTTGCTTCAAAAATACTGTTTTGACACAGCGATCCTTTTAACAGGATTATAACAGCAAACCAGAAATCACTCATTAGACAAGCCTGTTTCGTTCTTTTTGGAACTCATCAGTAGGAGATAGATTTCTGGTTGCTGCATTAGTAAAGCTATTTTCATGGTTAAACCAAAATTCATTAAAATTATGGGGAGAGATAAAAAACTGAAATTAAAATCCTCCATGTCTCAAAATTAAATCAATGTAAATATTTGCATAGGAAATTAGCACATATAGGCAAGTATCCCCACTTGCTTTTCCCCAGAAATTCTTAATATACAATGTTACCAATGCACAAGAGAATTGTGGGTAAGATATGAAAATTAGATATGCAAATTCTCAGTTTTTTGCTTCAAAAATACTGTTTTGACACAGCGATCCTTTTAACAGGATTATGACAGCAAACCAGAAATCACTCACTAGACAAGCCTGTTTCGTTCTTTTTGGAACCCATCAGTAGGAGATAGATTTCTGGTTGCTGCATCGGTAAAGCTATTTTTATGGTTAAACCAAAATTCATTAAAATTATGGAGGGAGATAAAAAACTGAAATTAAAATCCTCCATGTCTCAAAATTAAATCAATGTAAATATTTGCATAGGAAATTAGCACATATAGGCAAGTATCCCTGCTTGCTTTTCCCCAGAAATTCTTAATATACAATGTTACCAATGCACAAGAGAATTGTGGGTAAGATATGCAAATTAGATATGCAAATTCTCATTTTTTTTGCTTCAAAAATACTGTTTTGACACAGCGATCCTTTTAACAGGATTATGACAGCAAATCAGAAATCACTCACTAGACAAGCCTGTTTCGTTCTTTTTGGAACTCATCAGTAGGAGATAGATTTCTGGTTGCTGCATTGGTAAAGCTATTTTCAAGGTTAAACCAAAATTCATTAAAATTATGGGGGGAGATAAAAAACTGAAATTAAAATCCTCCATGTCTCAAAATTAAATCAATGTAAATATTTGCATAGGAAATTAGCACATATAGGCAAGTATCCCCGCTTGCTTTTCCCCAGAAGTTCTTAATATACAATGTTACCAATGCACAAGAGAATTGTGGGAAAGATATGCAAATTAGATATGCAAATTCTCAGTTTTTTTGCTTCAAAAATGCTGTTTTGACACAGCGATCCTTTTAACAGGATTATGACAGCAAACCAGAAATTACTAACTAGACAAGCCTGTTTCGTTCTTTTTGGAACTCATCAGTAGGAGATAGATTTCTGGTTGCTGCATTGGTAAAGCTATTTTCATGGTTAAACCAAAATTCATTAAAATTATGGGGGGAGATAAAAAACTGAAATTAAAATCCTCCATGTCTCAAAATTAAATCAATGTAAATATTTGCATAGAAAATTAGCACATATAGGCAAGTATCCCCGCTTGCTTTTCCCCAGAAATTCTTAATATACAATGTTACCAATGCACAAGAGAATTGTGAATATGTGTCATTAAGTGAATCACACCACACACAAATACTAAATTATCACATGATGGGAATAAGTGCTTAAAGGGGTATCCTACCCAGTCTTGATACTGGAACTAAATAATTGTTGTTAACCTAGATACACAGTACCTGAATGAGTGGTAATAAAATATAGTGAAAGATACACATATCAGTATTTTATTATTTCCCCTTCATTCACTAAAAGTAGTGCCATTGGTTTCCAACCAATACCACACATACTTACCTGATACCTGTGTATGCTCAACTTGCTCCAGAGACTAAGCATACTTACGCTGTACCTGAATATGGTCACCTTGCTCCAGACACCATGGATACTTACCTGATACCTGTATATGCTCACCTTGTTCCAGACCAAGCATACTTACCTTGTACTTGCGTATGCTCACCTTGCTCCAGACACCACTCATACTTACCTGATACCTGTGTTCACCTTGTCCCAGAGACCAAGCATACTTACCTTGCACTTGCATATGTTCACCTGGTTCCTGAAAACCAAGCAGACTTGCCTGATACCTTTGTTTGCTCACCTAGTTCCTGAAGCTGTAATTATCTGGTATCCCATGACAGGCTCACCAACAGTACCCGCTAGGTATTCTGAACTTTTGTATATATTAAATATCAATCTTCCTAAACTTGAATTGAAAAATGACAGGATAGTTATGTAAGAAATGGAACAGGGCAAATACAGATACTATGATTTACATATCAGAGATTATGGGGCCAATTTATCAATGCTTCAATTGATAATACGCTAGAATCTCGCGTCCAATTAGATGTAAAGTTGACCCACGGTAGTTAACAAATCATCAAGATCGTCAAGCAGATATGGGATAACTAATCCCAGCGTCCAGAGTCTTTGGGGGGAAGTTATCAATGTGTCTTCTTTGCCTGCCTACGACGGCCCAATACGCCCGCCTAGGCTCGCCTACCATCGCCGCCGCGGACCTGCAAAATTTCGCCTAAGTTATCAAAAAAGCTGTCAAAAAGCTGTGCACCAAGTACGGGGCGATGAGCAGCGGACTGTGAGAGTTATCACTCATCCGATCTCGCTGCTCTTCAGCTTTTTGACAGCTTTATTGCTTGCCTGTCACTAAGCACCCACACTAACTATACTGTTCTACCCCCTATACCGGCGCCCCCGGAGCCCCCCGCATATCAATAAAGTTATTAACCCCTAAACCGACACTCCTAGACCCCGCCGCAACTCTTATAAATGCATTAACCCCTAAACTGCCGCTCCCGGACACTGCCGCCACCTACATTATACCTAGTAACCCCTATCCTGCCCCCCCTATACCGCCGCCCTCTATAATAAAGTTATTAACCCCTATCCTGCTGATCCCGGACCTCGCCGCAAGTAAATAAATAGTTTAACCCCTAAACCGCCGCTCCCGGACCCCGCCGCAACCTATATTAAACTTATTAACCCCTATCCTGCCCCCCCTACACCGTCGCCACCTATAATAAATTTATTAACCCCTATCCTGCCCCCCACTTCACCGCCGCCACTGTAATAAAATTATTAACCCCTAAACCTAAGTCTAACCCTAACCCTAACACCCCCCTAACTTAAATATTAATTAAATAAATCTAAATAATATTTATCTTATTAACTAAGTTAATCCTATTTAAAACTAAATACTTACCTTTAAAATAAACCCTAATATAGCTACTATATAAATAATAATTATATTGTAGCTATCTTAGGATTTATTTTTATTATACAGGCAAATTTCAATTTATTTTAACTAGGTACAATAGCTATTAAATAGTTATTAACTATTTAATAGCTACCTAGCTAAAATAAAGAGAAATTTACCTGTAAAATAAAAACTAACTTAAGTTAGAATTACACCTATACTTACCTGTAAAATAAACCCTAAGATAGCTACAATATTATTAATAATTACATTGTAGCTATTTTAGGATTTATATTTATTTTACAGGTAACTTTGTATTTATTTTAGCTAGTTAGAATAGTTATTAAATAGTTATTAACTATTTAATAACTACCTAGCTAAAAGAAATACAAAATTACCTGTAAAATAAATCCTAACCTAAGTTACAGTTAAACCTAACACTACACTATCATTAAATTAATTAAATAAATTACCTACAAATAACTACAATTAAATACAATTACATAAACTAACTAAAGTACAAAAAATAAAAAAAGCTAAGTTACAAAAAATAAAAAAAATAAGTTACAAACATTTAAAAAATATTACAACAATTTTAAGCTACTAACACCTAATCTAAGCCCCCTAATAAAATAACAAAGCCCCCAAAATAAAAAAAATGCCCTACCCTATTCTAAATTAAAAAAGTTCAAAGCTCTTTTACCTTACCAGCCCTTAAAAGGGCCTTTTGCGGGGCATGCCCAAAAGAAACCCCCCTTAAATAAACCTAACACTACCCCCCTGAAGATCATCCTACCTTGAGTCGTCTTCAGCCAGCCGACCCACCGATGGAACTGAAGAGGAGATCAGGAGCGGCAGAAGTCATCATCCAAGGCGCGCTGAAGAAGTCTTCCATCCAATGAAGTCATCATCCAGGCGGCGCTGAAGAAGTCTTCCATCTGGGCGATGTCATCTTCCAAGCGACGTCTTTAATCTTCTTTCTTCCGGATCCATCTTCATCCCGCCGACGCGGAACATCCTTCTTCCTCGACGGACTAACGACGAATGTAACTTAGGTTAGGATTTATTTAATAACTATTCTAACTAGCTAAAATAAATACAAAGTTACCTGTAAAATAAACATAAACCCTAAAATAGCTACAATGTAATTATTATTTATATTGTAGCTATCTTACGGCTAGATTTGGAGTTGTGTCGGTAACGACCCGAAAAACTAACGCCGGCTTTTTTCTGGCTGCACCATAAAAATAACTCTGGTATTGAGAGTCCACATAAAGGCTGCGTTAGGCTCCAAAAAAGGAGCGTAGAGCATTTTTAACGCAGCTTCAACTCTCGATACCAGAGTTGCTTACGCAAGCGGCCAGCCTCAAAAACGTGCTCGTGCACGATTCTCCCATAGGAAACAATGGGGCTGTTTGAGCTGAAAAAAAAACTAACACCTGCAAAAAAGCCGCGTTCAGCTCCTAACGCAGCCCCATTGTTTGCTATGCGGAAACACTTCCTACGTCTGCACCTAACACTCTAACATGTACCCCGAGTCTAAACACCCCTAACCTTACACTTATTAACCCCTAATCTGCCGCCCCCGCTATCGCTGACCCCTGCATATTATTATTAACCCCTAATCTGCTGCTCCGTAAACCGCCGCTACTTACATTATCCCTATGTACCCCTAATCTGCTGCCCTAACATCGCCGACCCCTATATTATATTTATTAACCCCTAATCTGCCCCCCACAACATCGCCTCCACCTGCCTACACTTATTAACCCCTAATCTGCCGAGCGGACCTGAGCGCTACTATAATAAAGTTATTAACCCCTAATCTGCCTCACTAACCCTATAATAAATAGTATTAACCCCTAATCTGCCCTCCCTAACATCGCCGACACCTAACTTCAAACATTAACCCCTAATCTGCCGACTGGAGCTCACCGCTATTCTAATAAATGTATTAACCCCTAAAGCTAAGTCTAACCCTAACACTAACACCCCCCCTAAGTTAAATATAATTTACATCTAACGAAATTAATTATCTCTTATTAAATAAATTATTCCTATTTAAAGCTAAATACTTACCTGTAAAATAAATCCTAATATAGCTACAATATAAATTATAATTATATTATAGCTATTTTAGGATTAATATTTATTTTACAGGCAACTTTGTAATTATTTTAACCAGGTACAATAGCTATTAAATAGTTATTTATTATTTAATAGCTACCTAGTTAAAATAATTACAAAATTACCTGTAAAATAAATCCTAACCTAAGTTACACTATACTATAATTAAATTAATTAAATACAATACCTACAATTACCTACAATTAAACCTAACACTACACTATCAATAAATAAATTAAATACAATTCCTACAAATAACTACCATGAAATAAACTAACTAAAGTACAAAAAATAATAAAGAACTAAGTTACAAAAAATAAAAAAATATTTACAAACATAAGAAAAATATTACAACAATTTTAAACTAATTACACCTACTCTAAGCCCCCTAATAAAATAACAAAGACCCCCAGAATAAAAAATGCCCTACCCTATTCTACATTACTACAGTTCAAAGCTCTTTTACCTTACCAGCCCTGAACAGGGCCCTTTGCGGGGCATGCCCCAAAGAATTCAGCTCTTTTGCCTGTAAAAAAATAAACATACAATACCCCCCCCCAACATTACAACCCACCAACCACATACCCCTAATCTAACCCAAACCCCCCTTAAATAAACATAACACTAAGCCCCTGAAGATCTTCCAACCTTATCTTCACCTTGCCAGGTTCACCGATCCGTCCTGAAGAGCTCCTCCGATGTCCTGATCCAAGCCCAAGCGGGGGGCTGAAGAGGTCCATGATCCGGCTGAAGTCTTCATCCAAGCGGGAGCTGAAGATGTCCATGATCCGGATGAAGTCTTCATCCAAGCGGGAGCTGAAGAGGTCCATGATCCGGATGAAGTCTTCTATCAACGGCATCTTTAATCTTCTTTCTTCCGGATCCATCTTGCAGACCTCCGACGCGGAACATCCTCTTCCCCCGACGCCTACTAGCCGAATGACGGTTCCTTTAAGGGACGTCATCCAAGATGGCGTCCCTCGAATTCCGATTGGCTGATATGATTCTATCAGCCAATCGGAATTAAGGTAGGAATATTCTGATTGGCTGATGGAATAATTCCGATTGGCTGATAGAATCCTATCAGCCAATCGGAATTCGAGGGACGCCATCTTGGATGACGTCCCTTAAAGGAACCGTCATTCGGCTAGTAGGCGTCGGGAGAAGAGGATGTTCCGCGTCGGAGGTCTGCAAGATGGATCCGGAAGAAAGAAGATTGAAGATGCCGTTGATAGAAGACTTCATCCGGATCATGGACCTCTTCAGCTCCCGCTTGGATGAAGATTTCATCTGGATCATGGACATCTTCAGCTCCCGCTTGGATGAAGACTTCAGCCGGATCATGGACCTCTTCAGCCCCCCGCTTGGGCTTGGATCAGGACATCGGAGGAGCTCTTCAGGACGGATCGGTGAACCTGGTATGGTGAAGATAAGGTAGGAAAATCTTCAGGGGCTTAGTGTTAGGTTTATTTAAGGGGGGTTTGGGTTAGATTAGGGGTATGTGGGTGGTGGGTTGTAATGTTTTGGGGGGGGGTATTGTATGTTTATTTTTTTACAGGCAAAAGAGCTGAATTTTTTTGGGCATGCCCCGCGAAGGGCCCTGTTCAGGGCTGGTAAGGTAAAAGAGCTTTGAACTGTAGTAATTTAAAATAGGGTAGGGCATTTTTTATTTTGGGGGTCTTTGTTATTTTATTAGGGGGCTTAGAGTAGGTGTAATTAGTTTAAAATTGTTGTAATATTTTTCTTATGTTTGTAAATATTTTTTTATTTTTTGTAACTTAGTTCTTTTTTATTTTTTGTACTTTAGTTAGTTTATTTCATTGTAGTTATTTGTAGGAATTGTATTTAATTAATTTATTGATAGTGTAGTGTTAGGTTAATTGTAGGTAATTGTAGGTAGTTTATTTAATTAATTTATTGATAGTGTAGTGTTAGGTTTAATTGTAACTTAGGTTAGGATTTATTTTACAGGTAATTTTGTAATTATTTTAACTATTTTAGCTATTAAATAGTTCTTAACTATTTAATAGCTATTGTACCTGGTTAAAATAAATACAAAGTTACCTGTAAAATAAATATAAATCCTAAAATAGCTATAATTATAATTTATATTGTAGCTATATTAGGATTTATTTTATAGGTAAGTATTTAGCTTTAAATAGGAATAATTTATTTAATAAGAGTTAATTAATGTCGTTAGATATAAATTATACTTAACTTAGGGGGGTGTTAGTGTTAGGGTTAGACTTAGCTTTAGGGGTTAATACATTTATTAGAATAGCGGTGAGCTCCAGTCGGCAGATTAGGGGTTAATGTTTGAAGTTAGGTGTCGGCGATGTTAGGGAGGGCAGATTAGGGGTTAATATTATTTATTATAGGGTTAGTGAGGCGGATTAGGGGTTAATAACTTTATAATAATAGCGGTGCGGTGCGGTCCGGTCGGCAGATTAGGGGTTAATAAGTGTAGGCAGGTGAAGGCGACGTTGAGGGGGGCAGATTAGGGGTTAATAAATATAATATAGGGGTCGGCGGTGTTAGGGGCAGCAGATTAGGGGTACATAAGGATAACGTAGGTGGCGGCGCTTTGCGGTTGGCAGATTAGGGGTTAATTATTGTAGGTAGCTGGCTGCGACATTGTGGGGGGCAGGTTAGGGGTTAAGAAATATAATATAGGGGTCGGCGGTGTTAGGGGCAGCAGATTAGGGGTACATAAGTATAACGTAGGTGGCGGTCGGCAGATTAGGGGTTAAAAAAATGTAATCGAGTGGCGGCGATGTGGGGGGACCTCGGTTTAGGGGTACATAGGTAGTTTATGGGTGTTAGTGTACTTTAGAGCACAGTAGTTAAGAGCTTTATAAACCAGCGTTAGCCCAGAAAGCTCTTAACTACTGACTTTTTTCCTGCGGCTGGAGTTTTGTCGTTAGATGTCTAACGCTCACTTCAGACACGACTCTAAATACTGGAGTTAGAAAAATCCCATTGAAAAGATAGGATACGCAATTTACGTAAGGGGATCTGCGGTATGGAAAAGTTGCGGCTTGAAAAGTGAGCGTTAGACCCTATTTATAACGCCAAACTCCAAATCTAGGCTTTAGGGTTTATTTTACAAGTAAGTATTTAGTTTTAAATAGGATTCATTTATTTAATGATAGTGTAGTGTTAGGTGTAATTGTAACTTAGGTTAGTTTTTATTTTACAGGTAAATTTCTCTTTATTTTAGCTAGGTAGCTATTAAATAGTTAATAACTATTTAATAGCTATTGTACCTAGTTAAAATAAATTGAAAGTTGCCTGTAAAATAAAAATAAATCCTAAGATAGCTACAATATAATTATTATTTATATTGTAGCTATATTAGGGTTTATTTTAAAGGTAATTATTTAGTTTTAAATAGGATTAATTTAGTTAATATGAGAAATATTATTTAGATTTATTTAATTAATATTTAAGTTAGGGGGGTGTTAGGGTTAGTGTTAGACTTATGTTTAGGGGTTAATAATTTTATTACAGTGGCGGCGGTGTAGGGGTGGCAGGATAGGGGTTAATAAATTTATTATAGGTGGCGACGGTATTGGGGGGGGCAGATTAGGGGTTAATAAGTTTAATATTGGTTGCGGCGGGATCCGGGAGCGGCGGTTTAGGGGTTAAACTATTAGTTGCGGCGAGTTCCGTGATCCGCAGAATAGGGGTTAATAACTTTATTATAGAGGGCGGCGGTATAGGGGGGGCAGGATAGGGGTTAATAGGTATAATGTAGGTGGCGACGGGGTCCGGGAGTGGCAGTTTAGGGGTTAATACATATATTATAGTTGCGGCGGGGACCGGGAGCGGCGGTTTAGGGGTTAACATATTTAGTATAGTTTGCGACGGGGTCCGGGAGCGGCGGTTTAGGGGGTAATAACTTTATTTAGTTGCGGCGGTGTAGGGGGGACAGATTAGGGGTGTTTAGACTCGGGGTACATGTTAGGGTGTTAGGTGTAGACAGCTCCCATAGGAATCAATGGGATGTCTGGCAGCAGCGAACATGAACTTTTGCTATGGTCAGACTCCCATTGATTCCTATGGGATCCGCCGCCTGGGCCAGAAAAGTGTCGAAAAAGAGTACCTGCTAGTTTTTTGATAACTAGCAAAAGTAGTCAGATTGTGCTGCACTTGTGTGCGGAACATCTGGAGTGACGTAAGAATCGATCTGTGTCGGACTGAGTCCGGCGGATCGAAGCTTACGTCACTAAATTCTACTTTTGCCGGTGTGTAGGGCTTGATAACTTAGGCAAATCAGCCTCGCCACAAATACGCTGCGGAATTCCAGCGTATTTGAGGTAGACACGTTGATAACTAGAGGTCAGTATCTTATGTTGAAACTGACCAGTCTCAGGTCAATACGTTTGAATCGCTTATTGGCAGAGTAAATAGCCACAGTGTAAGCGATTATATCTTTGGGCAATCCTTAGTCTCCAGAGATGTAGTACACTCACAGTACCTTATGGATGCCGGTGGTGGAACCGGGAACTTACCAGCCTCTCTCAACGTCAAACTCTCCTCTGGATGACACAGAATCACGTGTCTGTTAGACCTCCAAGGTCAGAGGTTAGATCTTGTTACTGGAAGCTGGATCGTTCTTCCAGATTGTCAATCAGAAATGTATGACCATCCGCTCTTGGTGCATGTAGCGCGCAGGATGGAGATGTTAAGATGTTATTTCTTTCTTTCAAACCTGATATCAGCAGGCAGTTAGAAACTCCAGTTCATAAGCGAGTTCCAAGGTGGATTCCCAATTAGGTGGTTTGCAAAAAGTATTATTGAACACAATAATTTGACAAAAATACATAGTACAATAAAATGAATGTATGTACATCTTAAAATGAACCAAAGAAAGGAAAAAATATATCTAAAAAAGAAAGATAAGAAAATAGATATATTAAAAAATAGATATATTACAAAATAAATAAAATAGCTGGAATAAATTTCAGCAGTGACTAGAATGTAAGAGAGTTATAAATAGGAAGATGGGACAATCTAGTCTTAGATCGCTAGCTCATGACTTTTTAATTCTGCATTTTTAATTACACATTTTATATCTATGCAAATGAAAGGATATAAGTTAAAATTATTTTAATTAACCACCGGTGGTAAAGTTAGATTTTTATATTTTTATGTGTGTTTAGAATTCTTAGGATTCCACATTTTTTAATATAAGGTATAAAATAAAAAGTGCATACTTTTCTTCTCTTTTTTCTTATTTCTTTATCTGTCTTTTGAAAGCACACTCTCTAATTCTGTTGGTTTTAAATATAAAGAGACGTTGGTATACATCTTGTATAAGGGTTGTAACACTGTCTTTTGAAGGGTTATTTTGTGTTGCAGTCTCACCAACAGTACCCACTGGGTATCCTGTGCATGCTTAGAAACTTGTCTACCTTACCAGTGACAGCCTTCATCTCACTAGCTGTGCCTGCTGTACCTATCTGGTATCTTGTGACAGTCTCACCAACAGTACCCGCTGGGTATTCTGTGCCTGTTGAGAAACCTGTGTCTGCCTTCCTCTCACTAGCTGTGCCTGCTGTACCTACCAGGTACCCTGTGACAACCTTACCTTTACTGTTCTATTCAAGCACCAATGTCTTTTGGACTTAGTTACTGCAAACTTCTTAAAGTATTCTCAATCTTGCATTGGACTTTAGTGTTTTGCATAAGGACTATGTTCTAACTTTCTGTTTCTGTGTTTTTCGTTCTATGTTCTTTTGTTAATCAATCAGTAAAGCTTTCAAAAAGACTTTCATTGTTTTGTGTATCTGTTCCTGCATTTGAAGTTCTACACACCCTAAACGCCCTCACATGTATAGTATAATGTTAGAATATGTATGTAAACTGTAAGCGTGATTGCACTAACCTTCTACTGTGTCCTTAGGCGTGTGTTTTTTTTATTTTATTTTTTTTTAAGACTGCTTTTGCGCATTCTCAATATTCATATTTCTATTATATTGAGAATGTGCGATTGCAGTATTCATATTTCACAATATTGCGATCGCACTGTAGCAAATGTATTCAACACTATTATTAATATATCTATCTATCTATCTATCTATCTATCTAACATTATAATATACAATCCTCAGGTCCTATAGTTTTAAAAATAATTTTTTTCTGTCTTTGTTAACAAAGTTGATCACAGTCATGATGAATATATAGACATTCCATGGCAGTTTCAAGGACGTCCCATGGGAGTAACCTGTATTTTAATATTATATATTAACCCAAGGATCTAGACAGAAAGTCTAATTCCATAGCAGCCAATATATATTCATCAATAAGTTTCTTGAATTCTTGGTTGGGTCAGATGGAAGCATGCAATAGGTGACTGTATCAGAGAGTTGAGACATAGGGGCCTATATATCAAGCTCCGAAAGGAGATTGAGGGTCCATGTTTCTGGCAGCAGTTATGAATCAGCGGTCACAAAGACTGCTGCTTCATAACCTTGTCTGCCTGCTCTGAGCAGCTTGTTGGTAATCCTTATAGTCCTGTAGGACAAAGGCACCCCCCTTATCCTCTTCCCTGATCACAAGTTGATGGTTCTCTTTTACAGTTGTCTAAGCATCTCTCTTCTCATGATTCAGGTTGTTACGGTGTGTAGTAGTACACTTATACCCATTCTCATACAGCTCATGTTCAACTAATCTCATAAATGTGTTGATGCTTGTGTTGGAACTTTTGGGATCAAATGTACCCTTCTTCTTGAACCAACATCGTCACCTCCCAAACCCAAAAATTATTTTAGAAATAGCTGTCGTTTAAATTTATACATATCAATTTGTACTGCAAAATCGTCAATCTTGGTGGTGGGTATACACTTAAAACCTTTCATTAATACCTGTCTCTCAGGCACAGTTGGTTAGTAACTACTAAGATTAATAATGATGTCCTCATTCAATGTCTCTGCCAATATCTGGGTGGTCTTCCCCTGGGCATCCATAGCACTATCTGTCAGACATCGTTTCATCTGTAGCTTTCAGGAAACAGACGCCGCAGGAGTTTACTCTAACTCAGTTCGGGAGCGGCACTTCACAAACTGCTATCACTACAGAGCCCTAGAGGGCTTTGACTGTGAAACATCAGTCTGCTAGTGTAATCTAATTGCAGTTGCCTGCCTGCGAGCGTGTGTGTCAGGCCAACTTGCCCAGTGCCACCACTCATATCTGGTGTAACAGTAGTGTAAATTTAAAAAAAAAACTTTTTTGACTATGAAACATCAGTCTGCTAATGTAATCTAATTGCAGTTGCCTGCCTGCCAGCGTGTGTGCCAGGCCCACTTGCCCAGTGCCACCACTCATATCTGGTGTAACAGTAGTGTAAATTTAAAAAAAAAAACTTTTTTGACTGTGAAACATCAGTCTGCTAGTGTAATCTAATTGCAGTTGCTGTCCTGCCAGTGTGTGTGCCAGGCTCACAGCGTATACTGTGCCCACTTGCCCAGTGCCACCTCTCATATCTGGTGTAACAGTAGTGTAAATTTAAAAAAAAAACTTTTTTGACTGTGAAACATCAGTCTGCTTGTGTAATCTAATTGCAGTTGCCTGCCTGCCAGCGTGTGTGCAAGGCCCACTTGCCCAGTGCCACCACTCATATCTGGTGTAACAGTAGTGTAAATTAAAAAAAAAACTTTTTTGACTGTGAAACATCAGTCTGCTAGTGCAATATAATTGCAGTTGCCTGCCTGCCTGCCAGCGTGTGTGCCAGGCTCACAGCATATACTGTGCCCACTTGCCCAGTGCCACCACTCATATCTGGTGTAACAGTAGTGTAAATTTAAAAAAAAATAACTTTTTTTAACTGTGAAACATCAGTCTGCTAGTGTAATCTAATTGCAGTTGCCTGCCTGCCAGCATGTGTGCCAGGCTCACAGCGTATACTGTGCCCACTTGCCCAGTGCCACCACTCATATCTGGTGTAACAGTAGTGTAAATTTAAAAAAAAAACTTTTTTGACTGTGAAACATCAATCTGCTTGTGTAATCTAATTGCAGTTGCCTGCCTGCCAGCGTGTGTGCCAAGCTCACAGCGTATACTGTGCCCACTTGCCCAGTGCCCCCACTCATATCTTGTTTAATAGTAGTGTAAGTGTACGTATATTTAAAAAAAATAATAATTTTTGGACTGTGAAACATCAGTCTGCTTTTTTGTGTCAGGCTCACAGCGTATACTGTGCCCACTTGCCCAGTGCCACCACTCATATCTTGTTTAATAGTAGTGTAAGTGTACATTTAAAAAAATAAAAACTTTTTGGACTGTGAAACATCAGTCTGCTTTTTTGTGTCAGACACTGCCACGACTTGCAGGCAGGCCTGCTGCCACCTCCTCTACTAAAGCATCTTTTTCCATCTCCCGGTTCCTAAAATCCATGCCATATACACGTCCCATGATAGGGGACGTAACAGGGATTAAACTGATAAGAATAGTACTACTTAACACATCACTCATATCTGGTGGCACAGTATATTGCACGTGCAGTGCCCCAAATTTGAAGTAGGAGGACCGACCAAGCATCTTTTTCCATCTCCCGGTTCCTAAAATCCATGCCATATACACGTCCCCTGATAGGGGACGTAACAGGGATTAAACTGATAAGAATAGTACTACTTTAACACACCTTATAATAACGCAGAGAGAGGCAACGCAGAGAGAGGAGTCTGAAGAAGAGGAGTCAGAGGAGGAAGGTGGCTTTGAGGAGGTGGAAGACCAAACACAGCAGGCGTCCCAGGGGGCTTGTTGTCACCTTTCGGGGACCCTTGGTGTTGTACGTGGCTGGGTGGAGGAGGAGACCTTCAATGACATCAGTGAGGACAAGGAACGGGACATGGCTAGCTTGGTATCCAACCTTGTGCAAATGGGGAGTTTGCGGTTGTGCAAATGGACTGTTTGCGGTTGTTTGCGGTGCGTTAAACGGGGAGTTTGGTCTGTCACTGTGAAGCGGGTGTAACCCTTACACTACCTGATCGATACAACATCATACCTGATGTTTTAAAGCACGTTATTCCAAACAATTTAGGAATGTTAGGGGATTTATGCCCTTTATGGATTAAAACCAGACTCTGCATCAACTATGTAATTTTCCGTGGGAGTTTTGCCATGGATTCCCCTCCGGCATGCCACAGTCCAGGTGTTAGTACCCTTGAAACAACTTTTCCATCACTATTGTGGCCAGAAAGAGTCCCTGTGGGTTTTAAAATTCGCGTGCCTATTAAAGTCAATGGTGGTTCACCCGGTTCGCCCGCAAAGTTTTGCGGAAGTTTGCATTCGCCGTTCGCGAACGAAAAATTTTAAGTTTGCGACATCACTACCTAACATCCTAACATAAACACCATGTCTAAACACCTATAATCTGCCACCCCCGACATCACCGACACCTACATAAATTTAATAACTCCTAATCTAAAGCCCCTGACATCGCCCCCACCAAAATAAATCTATTAATCCCTCATCTGATGCTTCCGATATTTCCGCCACTATAATAAAGTTATTAGCCCCTATTCCCCTGCACCCCAACATTTCCCATACTATAATAAAGATATTAACCCCTATTTCGCCACTCCCTGACATTGCCCCCCTAAATAAAGTTATTAACCCCTAAACCTCTGGCCTCCCACATCACAGCCACTAAATAAACCTATTAACCCCTAAACCGACAGCCCCCCACATCACCAAAAACTAAATTAAACTATTAACCCCTAAACCTAACAACACCCTAACTTTAAATTAAAATTACAAGGTCCCTATCTTAAAATAAATAAAAACGTACCTGGGAAATAAATAAAAAAAATTACAGCTAGATTACGAGTTTTGCGTTAGAGGCTGTGCGGTGCTAACAAGCAGTTTATGCTCACCGCTCACTTACAGACAGCGCTGGTATTACGGGTTTTTACAAACCAGACAAGAAGTGAGCGTTGAGCAAAATGTTGCTCATTACTGCACTCCAATACCAGCGCTGCTTACGTTAGCATTGAGCTGGTGTAACGTGCTTGTGCACGATTTCCCCATAGGAATCAACGGGGAGAGCTGGCTGAAAAAAAAGTCTAAAACCTGCAAAAAAGCAGCGTAAAACTCCTTAACGCAGCCCCATTGATTCCTATGGGGAAATAAAATTTACGTTTACACCTAACACCCTAACATGAATCCTGAGTCTAAACACCCCTAATCTTATACTTATTAACCCCATAATCTGCCGCCCCCGACATCGCCGACACCTACATTATATTATTAACCCCTAATCTGCCACTCCGGACACCGCCGCCACCTACATTATAGTTATGAACCCCTAATCTGCTGCCCCCAACATCGCTGACACCTACCTAATATTTATTAACCCCTAATCTGCCGCCCCCAATGTCGCCGCCACCTACCTACATTTTTTAACCTCTAATCTGCAGCCCCCAACATCGCCGCCACTATATTAAATGTATTAACCCCTAAACCCAAGTCTAACCCTAACCCTAACACCCCCTAACTTTAATATAATTTAAAATAATCTAAATAAAATTACTATTATTACCTAAATAATTCATATTTAAAACTAAATACTTACCTATATATATAACTAATAGTTACACTGTATCTAACTTAGGGTTTATTTTTATTTTACAGGCAATTTTGAATTTATTTTGACTAGGTACAATAGTTATTAAATAGTTATTAACTATTTAATAACGCCCTAGCTAAAATAAATACAAAAGTACCTGTAAAATAAAACCTAACCTAAGTTACAATTACACCTACCACTACAATATAATTAAATTAATTCCCTAAATTAAATACAATTAAAGGGCCATTATACACTCATTTTTTCTTTGCATACATTTTTTGTAGATGATCCATTTATAAAGCCCATGAAGTTTGTTTTTTTTTTTAAAAATGTATAATTTTGCTTATTTTTTAAATAACATTGCTCTGATTTTCAGACTCCTAACCAAGCCCCAAAGTTTTATTTGAATACCGTCAGCTACCTTCTCCAGCTTGCTCCTGTTTGTGTAAAGGGTCTTTTCATATGCAAAAGAAGGGGGAGGGGAGGAGTGTATTATTTCCCACTTGCAGTGGACTTTCCAACTACCTTTTCAACAGAGCTGAACTGAACTGAACTGAAAGCTTCTAAGTACGTTTTTAAACCATTTTATACTGGATTTTTATATCAGTATCTGTGCATCTTATTCTTTAAAGTAGTGTCTATTACATGCAGCTATATGAAAATGAGTGTATACTGTCCCTTTAAATAAAATTAAATAAAATTAGCTAAAGTACAACACCCCCCCACTAAATGTCAGAAAATAATAAACAAATTACAAGATTAAGATTTTTAAACTAAT
Source organism: Bombina bombina (assembly GCF_027579735.1). Taxonomy (NCBI): domain Eukaryota; kingdom Metazoa; phylum Chordata; class Amphibia; order Anura; family Bombinatoridae; genus Bombina; species Bombina bombina. Next base: position 1,100,829,403 of record NC_069500.1, read on the forward strand.
TACACCTAATCTAATCCCTCTAACAAAATAAAAAAGCCCCCCCAAAATAAAAAAAAACCCTACACTAAATTACAAATAGCCCTTTAAAGGGTCTTTTGCGGGGCATTGCCCCAAAGTCATCAGCTCTTTTACCTGTAAAAATAAATTACAAATCCCCCCCCCAATATTAAAACCCACCACCCACACAACCAACCCTACTCTAAAACCCACCCAATACCCCCTTAAAAAAACCTAACACTAACCCCTTGAAGATCACCTTACCGGAAGAAGTCTTCATCCAACCGGGCCAAAGTCCTTAACGAAGCCGGGAGAAGTCTTCATCCAAGACGGGCGAAGTGGTCCTCCAGACGGGCAGAAGTCTTCATCCAGACGGCATCTTCTATCTTCATCCATCCGGCATGCAGCGGGTCCATCTTCAAGACATCCGACGCGGAGCATCCTCTTCATCCGACGGCTAACACAGAATGAAGATACCTTTAAGTGACATCATCCAAGATGGCATCCCTTCAGTTCCGATTGGCTGATAGAATTCTATCAGCCAAACACTAGAATATTATGGATAAGCATTATCTCTAAAGTATATATTCGCAAACACAGGTTTGATGCTTACTTATACTACAATCTGTGTTTGCCAAATTTCAGCTAGACATTTATAATCCTATATATTACTGCAATTTTTAAAAAAATAATTTTTAATGTGTACACAAATATGTCAGTGGCCTCTACTCTTAAACTTTCCGCCTATTGCTATGGTATCTGAGGCCTAGATTTAGAGTTTGGCGGTAGCCGTGAAAACCAGCGTTAGAGGCTCCTAACGCTGGTTTTAGGCTACCGCCGGTATTTGGAGTCATTCAAAAAAGGGTCTAACGCTCACTTTTCAGCCGCGACTTTTCCATACCGCAGATCCCCTTACGTCAATTGCGTATCCTATCTTTTCAATGGGATCTTTCTAACTCCGGTATTTAGAGTCGTGGCTGAAGTGAGCGTTAGAAATCTAACGACAAAACTCCAGCCGCAGAAAAAAGTCAGTAGTTAAGAGCTTTCTGGGCTAACGCCGGTTTATAAAGCTCTTAACTACTGTGCTCTAAAGTACACTAACACCCATAAACTACCTATGTACCCCTAAAGCGAGGCCCCCCCACATCGCCGACACTCGATTACATTTTTTAACCCCTAATCTGCCGACCGCCACCTACTTTATACTTATGTACCCCTAATCTGCTGCCCCTAACACCGCCGACCCCTATATTATATTTATTAACCCCTAATCTGCCCCCCACAACGTCGCAGCCAGCTACCTACAATAATTAACCCCTAATCTGCCGACCGCAAAGAGCCGCCACCTACATTATAGCTATGTACCCCTAATCTGCTGCCCCTAACACCGCCGACCCCTATATTATATTTATTAACCCCTAATCTGCCCCCCTCAACGTCGCCTCCACCTGCCTACACTTATTAACCCCTAATCTGCCGAGCGGACCGCACCGCTACTATAATAAAGTTATTAACGCCTAATCCGCCTCACTAACCCTATAATAAATAGTATTAACCCCTAATCTGCCCTCCCTAACATCGCCGACACCTAACTTCAATTATTAACCCGAATCTGCCGACTGGAGCTCACCGCTATTCTAATAAATGTATTAACCCCTAAAGCTAAGTCTAACCCTAACACTAACACCCCCCCTAAATTAAATATAATTTTAATCTAACGAAATTAATTAACTCTTATTAAATAAATTATTCCTATTTAAAGCTAAATTCTTACCTATAAAATAAATCCTAATATAGCTACAATATAAATTATAATTATATTATAGCTATTTTAGGATTAATATTTATTTTACAGGTAACTTTGTATTTATTTTAACCAGGTACAATAGCTATTAAATAGTTAAGAACTATTTAATAGCTAAAATAGTTAAAATAATTACAAATTTACCTGTAAAATAAATCCTAACCTAAGTTACAATTAAACCTAACACTACACTATCAATAAATTAATTAAATAAAATACCTATAATTATCTACAATTAAACCTAACACTACACTATCAATAAATAAATTAAATACAATTCCTACAAATAAATACAATGAAATAAACTAACTAAAGTACAAAAAATAAAAAAGAACTAAGTTACAAAAAATATATTTTTTTTACAAACATTAGAAATATATTACAACAATTTTAAACTAATTACACCTACTCTAAGCCCCCTAATAAAATAACAAAGCCCCCCAAAATAAAAAAATGCCCTACCCTATTCTAAATTACTAAAGTTCAAAGCTCTTTTACCTTACCAGCCCTGAACAGGGCCCTTTGCGGGGCATGCCCCAAGAAGTTCAGCTCTTTTGCCTGTAAAAAAAAACATACAATACCCCCCCCCCCCAACATTACAACCCACCACCCATATACCCCTAATCTAACCCAAACCCCCCTTAAATAAACCTAACACTAAGCCCCTGAAGATCTCCCTACCTTGAGTCGTCTTCACCCAGCCGAGCCAAATTCTTCATCCAAGCGGAGCAAGAAGAGGTCCTCCATCCGGTAGAAGTCTTCATCCAAGCGGGGCAGAAGAGGTCTTCCATCCGATTGAAGTCTTCATCCAAGAGGCATCTTCTATCATCATCCATCTGGAGCGGAGCAGCAGCATCATGAAGACCTCCGATGCGGAACATCCATCCTGGCCGACGAATGAACGACGAATGACGGTTCCTTTAAATGACGTCATCCAAGATGGCGTCCCTCGAATTCCGATTGGCTGATAGGATTCTATCAGCCAATCGGAATTAAGGTAGGAATATTCTGATTGGCTGATGGAATCAGCCAATCAGAATCAAGTTCAATCCGATTGGCTGATCCAATCAGCCAATCAGATTGAGCTTGCATTCTATTGGCTGTTCCGATCAGGGGTTAATACTATTTATTATAGGGTTAGTGAGGCGGATTAGGGGTTAATAACTTTATAATAATAGCGGTGCGGTCCGCTCGGCAGATTAGGGGTTAATAAGTGTAGGCAGGTGGAGGCGACGTTGTGGGGGGCAGATTAGGGGTTAATAAATATAATATAGGGGTCGGCGGTGTTAGGGGCAGCAGATTAGGGGTACATAGGGATAATGTAAGTAGCGACGGTTTACGGAGCGGCAGATTAGGGGTTAATAATAATATGCAGGGGTCAGCGATAGTGGGGGCGGCAGAATAGGGGTTAATAAGTGTAAGGTTAGTGGTGTTTAGACTCGGGGTACATGTTAGAGTGTTAGGTGCAGACGTAGGAAGTGTTTCCCCATAGGAAACAATGGGGCTGCGTTAGGAGCTGAAAGCGGCTTTTTTGCAGGTGTTAGGTTTTTTTTCAGCTCAAACAGCCCCATTTTTTCCTATGGGGGAATCGTGTACGAGCACGTTTTTGAGGCTGACCGCGTCCGTAAGCAACTCTGGTATCGAGAGTTGAAGTTGCGTTAAATATGCTCTACCCTCCTTTTTTGGAGCCTAACGCAGCCATTCTGTGGACTCTCAATACCAGAGTTATTTTAAAGGTGCGGCCAGAAAAAAGCCAGCGTTAGCTACCCGGGTCGTTACCGACAAAACTCTAAATCTAGCCGTGAGTTTTTTATCGGTACTGCAACTACTTTAGTACCAGATTTCTTATTGCTTAAGCCTCTTAATTCCCCTAATATGAGCTAAGGCTATAATAGCACTATCACATGAGTTGAGACCGGATCTCGGTCTTATCAAATAAGTTTGATATCTATGTTTGACATATAGTAACGCTCAACTGCTTACATTTGAAGACTAGGCTATATTCTTACCTTTACAGCCCTATAAGAGGGCTATACATGCCCTCCTTGAGCTTACTTGAAGGATTATGTGACAGGTTTTCTCTAGCAGGTCAGTATTAGACTAGGAGTTACTCTGCTGTACATGTTAATTTATAGAAGGCTAAGAAATGTTATGCAACTGCTATAGTTTTTCCTCTTGTCTAGGTGTTTTGTTCTTGCCTACAACTAGAAACTACGGCTACTTGCTTGCAACAGAGCTTTATAGTGCCTTTACTGTTCAGTGAGAGTACATGCAATGTCTAGTGCCTCTTAACTAAGTTAAGTTTATTTTTTCATATGAGTCAGACGTTCTACCAATGCATAGTTTACCTGCCCTCTTTCATGTCCACATGTGTGCCAAGTTGCCAAACACCATATGATTCGTAGTGTCACTTTATCCTACAGGTAAAAAACTTTAGAGATCCCGTCATGTTCCTTAGACTACCAATATATATATGTATATGGCTCCACCCTCCACCCTTTCCCTCATCTATAGAGCGGTGCTCACCCGCTGAATCCCCCCCCCCTTACTATATACGTATTCCTTTTCTTCTTGAAGCTCCTAAGGAGCTGCTCACCTGACCATCAGTTATTTTTTTACAATTCTGATCCATTAGGCCTAAAACTGTGTTCCCAACTGGTCAGTCATTTATGCTATCTTATTGAAAAATCGAGGTTTCATTAGCCTACCATTAATGTTTTATATAACTGTCGAAATGTTTTGCTCAATTTTCTTTGTATTTTTTTCTCTTATCAAAAAGGCGTATTATGTTTTATGTTTGATATGCATAACTTTAATAAAAAATATTTTATTTTTTTTAAAAAAGCCACCCCCCCCGAAATAAAAACACCCCATAGCCTACAATAAACTACCAATAGCCCTTAAAAGGGCTTTTTGTAGGACATTGCCCTAAAGAAATCAGCTCTTTTCATTGAAAAAAAATACAAAGACCCCCCAACAGTAAAACCTATCACCCAACCAACCCCCCAAAATAAAAAACCTAACTCTAAAAAAAACCAAGCTACCCATTGCCCTGAAAAGGGCATTTGTATGAGCATTCAGCTCTTTTTCTTGCCCTTAAAAGGGCATTCAGCATTTTTTCAGCGTTAAAACACGAACGCAAAACTTGTAATCTAGGTGATTGTGTACACACAGACTTGTAACTGAATTTTCATGTTTTCACATGTAAAGGATTTTAAAATATTTTTCTCTTCATAATAAAGTTGTAATCATTCTTTTTTTTTATAACTTCTACTTTTTTCTTTTTTTGGTCTGGAGATGCGGATTAGCAGAGTGTGTGTATATATATATATATATATATATATATATATATATACAGAAATATTTATTTTAAAATAAAAAGGACATTTTTTTCTATGTGAAGAAGTATTGGCTCTTAGGCTTACATGCTAAGGGGGTTCAAGAGGATAGCAATGGAGGAGTGGAAACGGTATAAAGAAAGGTTAGTGTTGTGGAGTGAGGTAGAGAGTTCCACAAGATGAGAGCCAGTCTGGAGAAGTTCTGTAAGCGGGAGTGTGAGGCGGTAACAAGAAAATCTAAATGTATAAACGGCCAGATTACGAGTGGCGTGCTAGCAGTTACACGCAAGCGATATTGGGTTTATTGTGGCTGTTTGCACGCATCGGATTTAGCACGCATATTACAGGTTGAAAGTAAACATGATCGCTTGAGTGCAATTGAATTTAACACACTTCGGGATAGCACAATCTCAGAGCTCTGGCTAACTGTTATGCTCCAATAAAAAGTGACACAAAACACATAAAAAATACATTTAAAAGTACAATTACACTCATAATAACACTATCTAATAAAAAAATGTTTAAAAATGTAACAAAAAGTTATAAGGGCTCAAAGATATGAGATATCATGGGTTAGAAAAAAAAAAGCGAGGCATAGGTTTTTAATAGAGATAGATACACACATATACATGTCTAAATATAAATATATACAGGGATAGGCACAGACATAGGGGGGTAGTTATCAAGCCGTCAACCTCAAATACGCTGGAATTCCGCAGCGTATTTGTGGCGAGGCTGATTCGACTTAGTTATCAAAGGCTCGAGACCGGCAAAAGTAGAATTTTGTGACGTAGACTTCGATCCGCCGGACTCAGTCCGACACAGATCGATTCTTACGTCACTCCAGATGTTCCGCACACAAGTGCGGCACAATCTCACTACTTTTGCTAGTTATCAAATGACTAGCAGGTACGCTCGGCACTTTTACGGCCCAGCGTACCTGGTTTTCAAACCGCCACCCCTGGAGGCGGCGGAACCCATAGGAATCAATGGGAGTCTGACCATAGCGAAAGTACAAGTTCGCTGCTGCCAGACATCCCATTGATTCCTATGGGAGATGTCTGCACCTAACACCCTAACATGTACCCCGAGTCTAAACACCCCTAATCTGTCCCCCCCTACACCGCCGCAACTAAATAAAGTTATTACCCCCTAAACCGCCGCTCCCGGAGCCCACCGCAAGCTACTCTATACATATTAACCCCTAAACCGCCGCTCCCGGAGCCCACCGCAACTATAATAAATGTATTAACCCCTAAACCGCCGCTCCCTGAACCCGCCGCAACCTATATTAAATGTATTAACCCCTATCCTGCCCCCCCTACACCGTCGCCACCTATAATAAATTTATTAACCCCTAATCTGCCCCCCTACACCGTCGCCACCTATAATAAATTTTTAACCCCTAATCTGCCCCCCCTACACCGTCGCCACCTATAATAAATTTATTAACCCCTAATCCGCCCCCCCTACACCGTCGCCACCTATAATAAATTTATTAACCCCTATCCTGCCCCCAACTACGCCGCCGCCACTGTAATAAAATTATTAACCCCTAAACCTAAGTCTAACACTAACCCTAACGCCCCCCTAACTTAAATATTAATTAAATAAATCTAAATAATATTTTTATTATTAACTAAATTAATCCTATTTAAAACTAAATACTTACCTTTAAAATAAACCCTAATATAGCTACAATATAAATAATAATTACATTGTAGCTATCTTAGGATTTATTTTTATTTTACAGGCAACTTTCAATTTATTTTAACTAGGTACAATAGCAATTAAATAGTTATTAACTATTTAATAGCTTACCTAGCTAAAATAAACTGAAATTTACCTGTAAAATAAATCCTAACCTAAGTTACAATTACACCTAACACTACACTATACTTTAATAAATTATTCCTATTTAAAACTAAATACTTACCTGTAAAATAAACCCTAATATAGCTACAATATAAATAATAATTATATTGTAGCTATCCTAGGATTTATATTTATTTTACAGGTAACTTTGTATTTATTTTAGCTAGTTAGAATAGTTATTAAATAGTTATTAACTATTTAATAACTACCTAGCTAAAAGAAATACAAAATTACCTGTAAAATAAATCCTAACCTAAGTTACAATTAAACCTAATACTACACTATCATTAAATTAATTAAATAAACTACCTACAAATAACTACAATTAAATACAATTACATAAACTAACTAAAGTACAAAAAATAAAAAAAGCTAAGTTACAAAAAATAAAAAAAAAAGTTACAAACATTTTAAAAATATTACAACAATTTTAAGCTACTTACACCTAATCTAAGCACCCTAATAAAATAACAAACCCCCCAAAATAAAAAAATGCCCTACCCTATTCTAAATTAAATAAAGTTCAAAGCCAATCAGATTTTTCCTATCTTAATTCTGATTGGCTGATAGAATCCTATCAGCCAATCGGAACTGAGGGGACGCCATCTTGGATGACGTCCCTTAAAGGGACACTGTACCCAATTTTTTTCTTTTGTAATTCAGATAGAGCATGCATTTTTAAGCAACTTTCTAATTTACTCCTATTATCAATTTTTCTTCGTTCTCTTGCTATCATTATTTGAAAAAGAAGACATCTAAGCTTTTTTTTGGTTTCAGTACTCTGGACAGCACTTTTTTATTGGTGGATGAATTTATCCACCAATCAGCAAGGACAATCCAGGTTGTTCACCAAAAATGGGCTGGCATCTAAACTTACATTCTTGCATTTCAAATAAAGATACCAAGAGAATTAAGAAAATTTGATAATAGGAGTAAATTAGAAAGTTGCTTAAAATTTCATGCTCAATCTGAATCACGAAAGAACATTTTTGGGTACAGTGTCCCTTTAAAGGAGCCTTCATTCGTCGTAATCCGTCGGTGAAGAAGGAGGTTCCGCGTCGGCGGGAGGAAGATTCAAGACCCAGCTTGGAAGATGACATCGCCCGGATAGAAGAACTCTTCAGCGCCTCTTGGAAGATGACATCGCCCTGATCGAAGACTTCTTCAGCGCCGCCTGGATGATGACTTCATCGGATGGAAGATTTCTTCAGCGCCGCTTGGAGGATTAACTTCTTCCGCTCCGGATGTCCACTTCGGTTCCATCGCTGCTCGGCTGAGTGAAGACGACTCAAGGTAGGATGATCTTCAGGGGATTAGTGTTTTTGTAAGGGGGGTTTGGGTTAGATTAGGGGTATGTGGGTGGTGGGTTTTAATGTTGGGGGGGTTGTATTTTTCTTTTACAGGCAAAAGAGCTGAACTTTTTGGGGCATGCCCCCACAAATGGCCCTTTTAAGGGCTGGTAAGGTAAAAGAGCTTTGAGCTTTATTTAATTTAGAATAGGGTAGGGCATTTTTTTTATTTTGGGGGGGTTTGTTATTTTATTAGGGGGCTTAGATTAGGTGTAAGTAGCTTAAAATTGTTGTAATATTTTTAAAATGCTTGTAACTTATTTTTTTTATTTTTTGTAACTTAGCTTTTTTTTATTTTTTGTACTTTAGTTAGTTTATGTAATTGTATTTAATTGTAGTTATTTGCAGGTAGTTTATTTAATTAATTTAATGATAGTGTAGTATTAGGTTTAATTGTAACTTAGGTTAGGATTTATTTTACAGGTAATTTTGTATTTCTTTTAGCTAGGTAGTTATTAAATAGTTAATAACTATTTAATAACTATTCTAACTAGCTAAAATAAATACAAAGTTACCTGTAAAATAAATATAAATCCTAAGATAGCTACAATATAATTATTATTTATATTGTAGCTATATTAGGGTTTATTTTACAGGTAAGTATTTAGTTTTAAATAGGAATAATTTAAGTATAGTGTAGTGTTACGTGTAATTGTAACTTAGGTTAGTTTTTATTTTATAGGTAAATTTCAGTTTATTTTAGCTAGGTAAGCTATTAAATAGTTAATAACTATTTAATAGCTATTGTACCTAGTTAAAATAAATTGAAATTTGCCTGTAAGATAAAAATAAATTCTAAGATAGCTAGAATATAATTATTATTTATATTGTAGCTATATTAGGGTTTATTTTAAAGGTAAGTATTTAGTTTTAAATAGGATTAATTTAGTTAATAAGATAAATATTATTTAGATTTATTTAATTAATATTTAAGTTAGGGGGGCGTTAGGGTTAGGGTTAGACTTAGGTTTAGGGGTTAATAATTTTATTACAGTGGCGGCGGTGTAGTGGGGGGCAGGATAGGGGTTAATAAATTTATTATAGGTGACGACGGTGTAGGGGGGGCAGGATAGGGGTTAATAAATTTAATATAGGTTGCGGCGGGTTCAGGGAGCGGCGGTTTAGGGGTTAAACTATTTATTTAGTTGCGGCGAGGTGCGGGATCAGCAGGATAGGGGTTAATAATTTTATTATAGAGGGCGACGGTATAGGGGGGGCAGGATAGGTGTTACTAGGTATACTGCAGGTGGCAGCGGTGTCCAGGAGTGGGGGTTTAGGGGTTAATACATTTATCAGAGTTGCGGCAGGGTCTAGGAGCGGCGGTTTAGGGGTTAATACATTTATCAGAGTTGCGGCAGGGTCTAGGAGCGGCGTTTTAGGGGTCAATACATTTATAAGAGTTGCGGCAGGGTCTAGGAGCGGCGGTTTAGGGGTTAGTAACTTTATTGAGTTGCGGGAGGCTCCGGGGGCGCCGGTATAGGGATAGAACAGTGTAGTTTAGTGTGAGTGCTTAGTGACAGGCTAGCAAGAAAGCTGTCAAACAGCCTAAGAGCAGCGAGATCGGATGAGTGATAACTCTCACAGTCCACTGCTCATCGCCTCGCGGCTTTTTGACAGCTTTATTTGATAACTTAGGCGTATTTTTTCAGGTCCGCGGCGGCAAAGGTAGGCGAGCTTAGGCGGGCGTATTGGGCCGGCGAAGGCAGAAAAGTAGACGGCTTGATAACTACCCCCCAAAGGATGTGGCTGACATTTTCCAAAGAACATACCTTAGTGAAGGACACCAAGGTACATTTGACATTAAAAACATTATTTTATAGTGTTTGGTGTTATTATACTGATGCAGATACCACTGATTCTATAACCAGCCCTCATCTGGCTATACCCATGCGCCAGTGTCACTACTGTGTCATTATATAGTGCTGGGTGTTATTATACTGATGCAGATACCACTGATTCTATAACCAGCCCTCCTCTGGCTATACACATGTGCCAGTGTCACTACTGTATCATTATATAGTGCTGGGTGTTATTATACTGATGCAGATACCACTGATTCTATAACCAGCCCTCTTCTGGCTATACCCATGCGCCAGTGTTACTACTGTCATTATATAGTGCTTGGTGTTATTATATTGATGCAGATACCACTGATTCTATAACCAGCCCTCCTCTGGCTATACCCATGCGCCAGTGTCACTACTGTGTCATTATATAGTGCTTGGTGTTATTATACTGATGCAGATACCACTGATTCTATAACCAGCCCTCCTCTGGCTATACCCATGCGCCAGTGCCACTACTGTATCATTATATAGTGTTGGGTGTTATTATACTGATGCAGATACCACTGATTCTATAACCAACCCTCCTCTGGCTATACCCATGAGCCAGTGTCACTACTGTATCATTATATAGTGCTGGGTGTTATCATACTGATGCAGATACCACTGATTCTATAACCAGCCCTCCTCTCGCTATACCCATGCTCCAGTGTCACTACTGTGTCATTATATAGTGCTGGGTGTTATTATACTGCTGCAGATACCACTGACCCTATAACCATCCCTCCTCTGGCTATACCCATGAGCCAGTGTCACTACTGTATCATTATATAGTGCTGGGTGTTATTATACTGATGCAGATACCACTGATTCTATAACCAGCCCTCCTCTGGCTATACCCATGCGCCAGTGTCACTACTGTGTCATTATATAGTGCTTGGTGTTATTATACTGCTGCAGATACCACTGACCCTATAACCATCCCTCCTCTGGCTATACCCATGAGCCAGTGTCACTACTGTATCATTATATAGTGCTGGGTGTTATTATACTGATGCAGATACCACTGATTCTATAACCAGCCCTCCTCTCGCTATACCCATGCGCCAGTGTCACTACTGTGTCATTATATAGTGCTGGGTGTTATTATACTGATGCAGATACCACTGATTCTATAACCAGCCCTCCTCTGGCTATACCCATGAGCCAGTGTCACTACTGTATCATTATATAGTGCTGGGTGTTATTATACTGATACAGATACCTCTGATCCTATAACCAGCCCTCCTCTGGCTATACCCATGCGCCAGTGTCACTACTGTGTCATTATATAGTGCTTGGTGTTATTATACTGCTGCAGATACCACTGATTCTATAGCAGCCCTCCTCTGGCTATACCCATGTGCCAGTGTCACTACTGTGTCATTATATAGTGCTTGGTGTTATTATACTGATGCAGATACCACTGATTCTATAACCAGCCCTCCTCTGGCTATACCCATGTGCCAGTGTCACTACTGTGTCGTTATATAGTGCTTGGTGTTATTATACAGATGCAGATACAACTGACCCTATAACCAGCCCTCCTCTGGCTATACCCATGTGCCAGTGTCACTACTGTGTCGTTATATAGTGCTTGGTGTTATTATACTGATGCAGATACCACTGATTCTATAACCAGCCCTCCTCTCGCTATACGCATGTGCCAGTGTCACTACTGTGTCATTATATAGTGTTTGGTGTTATTATACTGATGCAGATACAAATGATCCTATAACCAGCCCTTCTCTGGCTGTACCCATGAGCCAGTGTCACTACTGTGTCATTATATATTGCTGGGTGTTATTATACTGATGCAGATACCACTGATCCTATAACCAGTCCTCTTCTGGCTATACACATGTGCCAGTGTCACTACTGTGTCATTATATAGTGCTGGGTGTTATTATACTGAAGCAAATACCACTGACCCTATAACCAGCCCTCTTCTGGCTATACACATGTGCCAGTGTCACTACTGTGTCATTATATAGTGCTTGGTGTTATTATACTGATGCAGATACCATTGATCCTATAACCAGCCCTCCTCTGGCTCTACCCATGTGCCAGTGTCACTACTGTGTCATTATATAGTGCTGGGTGTTATTATACTGATGCAGATACTACTGACCCTATAACCAGCCCTTGTCTGGCTATAAGCATGTGCCAGTGTCACTACTGTGTCTTTGTATAGAGCTGGGTGTTATTATACAGATGCAGATACACATCCAGTATTTCACTCAGGCTTTATTCCATAACTTATCACCCAATATCGCTAGCAGTCTCTTGACAAGCCGCTAACTTTAGTCACACCTCATATTTTTTTTTATTCCTATTATTTAATCAGAAAGAAAAGATATACTAAGATTGTGGCAGACACTGCAAGGGCTAGTCACGGACACCAGTGTCTGTGTACCGACACCTTGCCTATCCCTGAATATATATATAAATATATATATATTTATATATATGTTGTACCAGCACCCCTAGTTTAATAGATATCACAGTTATATACACAGAGAATAAATATCGTGTATCCTATGTAAGGACACACTTCTCAGTGTAGTGCACGGTAAGGGTATTTAATTAATATATAAATAGAAAGAAACAGAAAGACCCTTATTTGTCCAGCACCCAACTATGTATTGAACAATTTTGTACTAGTCTCAGAATTCAGTATGAGTCAAAATAACATTTAAAATGAAAAACAAACTCTATGAAGTGCGTGATTAATTCTGTTTATATAGCTATCACAGCAATACAATGAATTATAAGCATTACCCCCAAATTATAGAGCTAATAGTTCACAACCCGGGTTGTAGATAAGAGTTCATAGGTTAGTCCGTTGGTACTCCGGTGTATTAGAATTATAAATTCAAATGCCTCTAATTAGCATATTTGTAATCCAAAAGTGGAGATCAACGTTAATGCAGGTGCGGCACCAAAATTCGCAACACTCTCAATGCAGGATTATAACTTGTATCGTAGCACTCTCAATGCAGGATTATGACTTGTATCAATTTCAACAAGATATAATACAATGGCAACTTTGCAATACCATATACATCTTGATTGTAACAGCTCTGTTCAGCATATTGTAACATGATAAACAAGTACCTGTTTCCTTGGTGTCATCGTGCCGAAACTACCTGCTCGTTGCTTCCAGCTATTTAAACAAAGACCGGGACTTTCAAATTAATCACCTTTACTCTTCATCCGCAGTTGTCGGCTCTTTCAGTGCATCCGCACGCCTTATCCTTTAGCGGAGATGTAGATTTCTTGGGGGGTCAGCTGTTGGACGGTGCTCAGCTGTTGCACCGCTAAAACAAACAAACAAACAAGCTACGTGCGTTTCACCCGGGTTCCATTCGGGCTTCTTCCGGCTGTGCATGATAGGAGAATACTCTGCATGGAATTTAAACAGTATGCTCCGCCTTCAAAAACTTTTCTTATCAATATAAATAAGCCATTCAGGTGAAATATTTGACAAATATTACTATTTACATTACTTTGCTATTTTTAAACATATAATGAGATCACACACTTCATTTATTAGAAGTTCTAATGTTTTTAGTTCATATACCGCAGGGTCAATAACAAATTGAAATCCACTTTTGAAAGTGGTTCAGATTTAGTTCTCTGAATTTTTCTTCTATATGATCATAGATAGATAGAATAACAACCTTTTTTCCAGTCATGTGACTGCTATTGAAAAGCATTGAGAAGCAGTGCATTTATTAAAATAGCCAGTAGGTGGAGCTGTCTGCTTGTGTTGCAGCAAAGCCAAGCAAGCTGAAATTAATCAGTTTAACCAGACCTGAGCTATTGAGCAGATTTCAAAGGAACAAGATCTTCTTGTCTATAAATCTGTCCAGATTGAAATGCATAGAAAGAACTGTTTGCAGAAAAATGCAAGTGAAGTCTGTGTTGTGTGATTATTTTATTAGGTTTATAATGCTGTTTAGCAAATGTTTTTGTTCATTTAACTTAGTTTAATTATATATTCTGTGTTGTGTGATTATTTTATTAGGTTTATAATGCTGTTTAGCATTTAAAGTCTTCATTTCAAAGCTTTAAAAATAATGTATTAGGTGTTATAACAATTTTGGGAGGGGTCTGGAACCTAACTCCCTCACGTCCCATTGACTTACATTATAAACTGGGTTTCAATTTACAACAGTTTCAATTTACAACCATTCCTTCTGGAACCTAACCCCGGCATAAACTGAGGGCTATCTGTACTTGTATTCATACCAGATTTATTATCTTGTATTTTACTTCAATCTCCTAGAAAAGAACCAAAATTTAATTCTTCATTTAAACCATCTGGTTTTAGACTTTTAAGGTTAAAGATCCATTTACTCTCTTTGCATAATAAAATCTGATCTAAATTACCTCCTCTACCTTTCAGGTCCACTATTTCTAAGCCTCTGAATTTTAATTTTTTTTTATTACTGTCATGAAATTCTGCAAAATGACGAGCCACACTGCTAGTTTTGGTACATTTATTTTTAATGTCCCTTTTATGTTCTTTTATTCTTTCTTTGAGTTCCCTATAGGTTTTGCCTATATAATACCGAGGACAATTGCAGGAGACCATATAGATTACTCCTTCACTTTTACAAGTTATACGTCCCTTCACCGTATGAAAGGAGCCAAATCTGTCACAAAAGTTCTTGCCTGTTAGCATATTATTACAAACTGAGCAGTGGGAGACTAGTACAAAATTGTTCAAAACATAGTTGGGTGCTAGACAAATAAGGGTCTTTCTGTTTCTTTCTATTTATATATATATATATATATATATATATATATATATATATATATATATATATTTATATATATATATGTGTGTGTGTGTATGTGTACATATGTATTTAAGTATTTATATGTATTGTTATGTATTTACACAAACATATACACATATTAACACAAATACATATGTACACACATATAGACGTATATAAGTGCATTGGAGTGGAGCCCTTTGCAGTTAAGTAGATGAAAACATGTAAAACATATTAATGCAATATTCATATTAAATAAAGTGTTTAACTAATTTTCTTAACATAGGGGAATATGTTCTATGTACTTTTAATTAGATATTCCTATATACGGTATATATGTATATATCTATACCTATATATAATCATCTATATAAATATATATATATATATATAGGTTACAGATATTTATTTTACCAAAAACCATCAGATATATATATAGAAATATCTATTTATAAATAAATAGAATATGTTCTTCTATGTGAAGAACATTGGAATGTGAAAAATTCATATTTTCATGTCG